>NC_133229.1:4271047-4582713 GCF_040436345.1 Pagrus major
CGGGGAATTAATGATTTAACAGGAAGAAAAAAACTGCTAGTGCAGCACTCGTCTAAACAGCTGACTTTATCTTCTGTGGTACCTGGACAACCTATTACAGTGTAAGAGCTGTTGTCTTGTTCGTTATTGCAGTTATATAGATGTAATTTCTCATGCTGTTAGATTACTGTTGGACCACGCCATCAGGTGCGTGCTGGAATCCGAGAGCAACATTTTTTATTTTTTTATTTTTTTTGCCACAGTGAAAATGTTATTTTTGAAAGGCTAAGTAACTTCATAGTGTTACAAATTCCAAAAGCTGAAATGTATGAAAAAAATATTGATGTAATCATTTCCAAAATCCACAACATGTTTTTACCACATGCAATATTCTGCTTCAAGAACAACTCTTTTTTTTGTCTCGTCTTCATGATTTTTGCTCCCACCCCAAACCCCACCTCCTTACCAGAGAGGAAGCTGGTGGAGTCTTCAAGGAAGGTGTCAAGTCGGCCAAAGCCCCTCTCCATCCTACGCTCTCTAGAGGAAAAATACGTTGCTGCCATGAAGAAGCTGCAGTTTGGTGAGTTTAAATTTTTTCTTTTGGGTGTGTGTATGTAAACATCTAGGTACATTTTGTTTTACATTTGTTTTTATCTCTTAACACATAACACAAGGGTGCTGTTGGGGCAACTTCTGCTGAACCTTGACTAAGATCGTGGCTTAATTCAATTGCTTTGCACAACCTGGCAGAATGTGTTATAAATCCCCAATGTATAAGTACAAGTCCATTATCAACCTTGTAGAAAAAACTATGTCCAACAGAGAGGGTAATACATTTGAAACATTTAAGAACAATCAACAACTCAATCTACCAACCACGGTGGGTGTTTAATAAAAGTAGAGGGATTTGTGATTGACAACATGAGAAAACATACCCCATTCCCATACAGGCAATTTTAGCTGATATTACATTAATATTTCGATAATCTATGGGTAAAATGCACTCTCAAAATGTGGAAAACCTTGATAAAAGAGAATAAACTGGAAGATTATGTTGTAATTCTTAAATGGTGTGCATACGACTCAGATTTCACACCAAATGAATTGGACACTAGATTCAAAGAATGGACAGCAAAAGGACTAACAGCTCTGTGCAGGGTAATAAAAGAAGGAACAATGCACAGTTTTGAAACACTTCAAGAGAAATATCTAGTGGAAAAACAAGTTTTTATCGGTACCTGCAGATATGACATTATACTAATATGAAGGTAAAAAAGGTAACTGAGGCATGCACAAAATTATATAACTCAGCTATTAATGGTGTAATTATCTCATGCATATGTTAGAGCCTGTCAAATCTTAAAACACACTCAACTACATACATTAAGACAAAGTGGGAGAAGGAATGGGCGATAATTATACCTGAGAATAAATGGACAATAATGTGGAGATATCAAATAAAATGTACCAGTTCGCAGAATTGGAGGGAGTTCAGTTGGATAAGCATGATTAGATATTTTACTACACTTTGTCAGAAATCCTATTATGATGGAAACCCCCCTGTGTGTTGGAGGAACTGTGATAACAAACATGCAAATCACTACCATGTTTTGTGGGACTGCCCCGTTATCAAGGACTATTGGAGAGGGGTACACAATGCCCTCCAAGATATTTTTAAAGGTATTATGCCCCTAGAGATTAAGATAAATGGTTATCACGAGAGAGCCCAACTTTAAATACATGGATGGACATCATTATGGGCATTTACAGCATGGAAAAGAGAACAGCATTTGTCAATAAAGAATTTGAATAATTTTCATCTCAGTATACACTATAATACAAAACTATTACTATTACTATTACTATTGCTACTTGACTATGTAACACCCCAAATGACTACTCCCTAATTGTACATAGTTTTATTTTACTTAATTATTATTATTGTTATCACTGCTGTTGGAACCTTTGAGGATGACTGAAATGTTTGATGAAGATATTTGAAACTAAACGTCAATAAAAGGAGAAAAAAAAAAGACATAGTGTCATAAGCTCTTGATTAATACACTTAAAGTTGTTTTTTGAGGGTCTACATTCAGTAATGACAAGTGTTAGGGTGTAGTTGCATATGAGAATGGGTACATCCCTTTACAGGAAAGTGATATACTCCCTCGAACAACTTCCTCACTATGGTATTTTCTCTTTCCAGACACCTTTGAAATGGTCTCAGAGGACGAAGATGGAAAAGTGATGTTCAAGGTCAACTACCACTACATGTCTCAGGTGAAAAACGCCAGTGATACGAACAGTGCAGCCCGATCCCGCCGTCTCGCCCAGGAGGCTGTCACCCTGTCCACGTCTTTGCCCCTGTCATCCTCTTCCAGTGTCTTTGTTCGCTGTGATGAGGAGAGACTGGACATCATGAAGGTAAAGTGCTACTTCAACTTTACCTTCCACAAGATTGTGGTACAATGTGTCAATGTTATGATATTATGAAAGTGTCAAAGTACTGTTTGGTTTGCATGGGATACTACCCTGTGACGAGACCACTAGTTTGAGAATTGAGGAAGACTGATGAAACACTGGTGTCTTCCATAAGAATTTTTGTACTGTGTTTCTGCCTCTGGTGTTTCTACCTGGCCACATGGCTGCTGCGTCACATGATCTAAAGATTCAGAGTCTTACCTATTCCTATCACGACACCCCTACAGCTGCCACGCAGCCTATGTGAACACAAACACGCGAGTGAGCAGCAGCAGCAGCAGCAGCAGCAGCAGCTCAGTAATGCAGCTGCCACACATTACTTTTTTTTTCCTCAGACGCATGCACACACAGCTGTTGCATGTTTTGAGAAACTAAACTGGAGTCCTGCATTTTTTCTTAAATAAATAATATATTATGAATTTTATTTTATTTTTTTCAAATGTTTATATTTTCATGATGACTATTGAAGTGTATTTCCAGGAATAGCCCAGGAATCAAACCCTCATATGCATTGATTTGTCATCCTTTTTGTCTTTATGAATTCTTATTTCTACATTTAAATGGGTTTTGCTTAAAAGGTTCTGTTTCATTCGTGGTTGCTTTATTCTTAACGATATACCACCTCAGACTTGTTGGAGAAAAAAAACAAAACAGCTCATCTTTGCTGTGTATCACTGCCGAGCCAGTAACCTCGACTTTGCCGACCAAAAAGTAATTGGATGACAGAATACTCACTGAGTGGTCATCTTCCCTCTTGGCCCTTCTGGTCTTTAGTCTTTTCAAGTTTATCTTTGGAATTCTGAAGGAGGTCTCTAGCACACCTCTAGGCAAGCCAAGAGTGAAACCTTCATGCAACGCATATGGGCATCTTCAGGCTGGTTGTCGGCGACAGTATCTAACAAAAACTACCCATGCTAAAAGTCATTGCAGCAGAAATAATTCTGTTTCTGTTGGCGTCAGAGGGCAATATGAGCAAAAGCAACACCAGTTGATGTTTGCTGTTGGCAGCTCTGAATAGTCGCTGCCGACCATATCCTCTAATGCTACCTCAGCTGCCGCTCGGCCTCCCTCCCCTGGATTTCTTCAGCTGTTTACTGACTCAAACAGATATCCTGTCTTAATATCGGAGTCAGCCAAAACACTGTAAAAAGTCTTCCCCTCCATAATTTGCATATAAGCAAAACAAGAGAGAAGTTTTGTGTTTGACCACCATCTTACACGCCTCCCATTAATGTATTTTTTCGGTCTATAACAACCCCTGCATGCCCAGAGTTGGAGATTAGAAATCCAAGCTGAAATAGCCCGAAGTTCTCCCAAGTACCAGTGACGTCACTCATTCACAGAAGAACAAATTCAAATAAAAAGAGATAAAGTTGAAAATTGCCAAAGTTATCCTTTAAGTCTTTCAGTGTATGTAATAAGTACCATTTCTCGGGCTGTTTGTATTAAAGCCTCTCCCTTCTTTGTGTTTTCAGGTTCTCATCACAGGCCCAGCCGACACCCCATACGCCAATGGCTGCTTTGAGTTTGATGTGTATTTTCCCCAAGACTATCCCAATTCGCCTCCTCTGGTCAACCTGGAGACCACCGGCGGACACAGTGTGCGCTTTAACCCTAACCTCTACAATGATGGCAAAGTAAGTTTAACAAAGCCTTTGGTAAGATAGTGGGGTTTATTGATTTAAGAAGCTGATTATAGACGCCACATATGAAGAAAGATTGCTGTGATGTGTTTTACCCTAAATGTCCTTGACCTTGGTATAGCACCAATGTGTAATGGCTGTGCTAGGCTTAAAAGTGTCTGTGTGGGGGCATATCTGATTTTGCTGAATTTGATTGCTTTCTTATGTTTGGTGTGTGTCTGTTCCTCAGGTATGTTTAAGTATCCTCAACACATGGCATGGGAGACCAGAGGAGAAATGGAACCCACATACATCAAGTTTTTTACAGGTGAGGGTCAAGATCCATCATGATAGAGTTACGTGTCTGAATGGATCAGAAGGGCTGCTGTCTGAGTCTTTGTGTAATTGAACTATAGTTTATCCCTTCCCTGTCATTAGACCACCCAGGGCTCTGTTTTAAAAGCCCTTGTGCTTTGACAGCTGACATAAATGATCCTTATTAAAGTGAAGTAATTACTTTGCCTTGGTGACAGTATGGTTATTAATCAAAGGAAACACAAACCGCTATCATTAGACGGTCCAGGTTATGGCTGCCCACACACAACACTCCTCTTGACGTCATCTTGAAATCAGTTGTCTTCATTCATGGGTTTAGCCCTGATGCCATCTGTTTTTAGCCTTGTTGTGTGGACTGTTATCACTTTGACACTCTGACATCCTCAGTTTGTAGTCTTAAACCATGTTTGCTTACCAAGCTTTTTGTAAAGACAGAAGTTAATCAATGGTTTTATCATCTACAATCTTGAGGGTTACAACTTCTAGTGTGTGCAATTGATAATGTATTGCAGTAAAAGACTACTGGATAACCAAATTGGCACACACGCTTATGGATAAACACAAGTTAAAACCACTTTCAGGTGAAGTGAGAAAATTTGATCATCTCGTTACAATCCAATATTTTGCTGGGAAACCTCGGGTCATCACACGCACAACCCACCCAAGCATTGTTGCAGACTAAATACACCGTATCATGGGAATGGCAATCCCCATTCCTCGGGCCATTCCAGGAGGTTTTCAAAGCTGTGGCACGGCACACTTTCATGCTAGAGGGTCACTGCCATTGGGAAGTGCCTCTGCTATGTAGCGGTTTGCTTGGTCTTCCACAATGTTTGGGTAAGAAGTATGTGTCATGTAGCATTCACATGAATGCCAGATCTCAAGGTTCCACAGCAAAATTGGATTGGATATTGGCTCTGAAATGTGGCAACCCAGTTTAAGACGTACAGATTGCATAAGTTGAAGGTCATTGGCTTGATGGAGCATTTTTAGTCACACTTTATCTAGCTCCAGTGTGGCTGGGGCCAACAAGCAAGCCTACAAGATTATTTGTTGGTAATGTAGTGGCTTAGAATGGACAGAGCGATGCACGAGGATGTCCTTATTTTCCTTGAGACAGGCCACAGCATTAATCTTGCTGTTAATGAAAATATATCAGAGGATATATTTGGATCACAGTGAGTATTTGGAATGTTTTCATTACATATTTTGATTTCTCACTGCCTCTTTTTAATCTGTCAATCTGCTGTAGGTGCTAGTGTCAGTGCAGTCTCTCATTCTGGTAGCGGAGCCCTACTTCAATGAACCAGGGTATGAGCGCTCCCGTGGGACCCCCAGTGGCACCCAGAGCTCACGAGAATATGATGGCAACATCCGGCAGGCTTCCGTCAAATGGGCCATGCTGGAGCAGATGCGCAACCCCTCACCATGCTTCAAAGAGGTAGGAATCACCTGTAACACAATATGTTTTCTTGTATTTAAAAGGATATTCTAATTCCCATTTAGACCTTCAGATCCCATGAGTACCTACGTAAGTGTTGCACTGGCATCAGAAACGTTTTCAGCCAGATTCACTGCAGCACAAGCAAAGCACAGGCCCAGTAAGCAACACAACGTGTGGGCTATAACCAGTCTTTTCCAAAGCTTAATAAAAGCACACTGGCTCAGCACTTCTCCTTGCTGTGATGAGAACATGTAGACATTAAAAAGTTTACAAATTCTTTCTAAATCTACACGAACTGGCTCTAATGTGTCCTCAAAGATTAGAACCTCTAGAACCTGATGATTGTACCTTCTACAATTATTTGTATGGGGTACATACAATGAGGTACATCATAGAGTAGTTCTGCAGTCAGTGCTGCCTGTATTTCTGAGGGATATGATGGTGAATTGTTATAGGTGTATTTGACCTTTGCTAAGCAAGTGATACTAGCAAAACTGGGTCCATGATGCCATCAGCCTGACGATGAAATGGACCATTGTAACAAAAAAAAACATTGAAGGGATGTGTTAGTGTCCATGATAATGACATCCAACTGAACAATCTTGCACACACAGTTGCAAACATACAATGAAGCTTGGTGAGATACTCCCATGTGCTTTTCTCAACACTGGCCTTTTAGAGCTTTTTAACTCCTTAGCTAAAAAACAACCAGCCATAGGCAAAATGGATTTCTGGAATCATACAGTTGTGATCAAAAGTTAACATACAGTTGTAAAGAACATGTACAGGTGCATCTAAAAAAATGCTGATGTCAAGAGTGAGACCTCACAACCTAGCGAGAGCAACCCATTGTCATGATAGGATATGGTACTTAGACCTTGATGTCCTCAAAGTACAGATGTCTCTCCTTTCAAAGGACGCCATTGCCGCAGAGTTAAAGGTGCTGCAATGCGGCAGAAAAGGAGGGGGGGCTTTTATTTTATCCAGCTGAATTTGCATTAGCTGCAGTGCGCACCAACAACCACAAGGTTGCACATGTGAGCATGACTACTATGAGCATGTCAGGGCCCTGAGCTTCTCTCTTGTCCCACTAGAATGCAGACACGCCGTTTTATTTTCTAATTGACTCAGTCTGTATTAAAGCGCGTGTTGAAGTGCATTAATTAGCAGTTGACTGTGTGTCAGAATCAAAATCCTGGTTGGATATTAGTTTGTTACTCTAAAGTTAGGGTTAGTTTATTTCACATAATGTTTAATCATGCATCAGCTCCATGCCAAGCTGCCGCTGGACAAACCTATATTTTGTTAGGCTACAAACTAGATCTTGGTGTTAAAGTTAAAAACAATAAGCAACGTCTAAAATTATCCTCACTAATAGTAATGTTTTTTCCACTAAAAGTGCTTGTTTTTGTCATTGAAACTTTGTCATTGTTAATCTAAGTGTCTGAACAGTGATTTCCTTTGTAACCATACTAAGTCTCATCTTTTTGTATATACAGAATAGAATGATCTTTTGTTCTCTTGCCCTGTGGTTGAACACTGTTGTGTCATGTGTTTGCAGGTGATCCACAAACACTTCTACCTGAAGCGAACAGAGATCATGTGTCAGTGTGAGGAGTGGATCACTGACATTCAGCAGTACAGCAGTGACAAGAGGGTTGGCCGCACCATGTCCCATCATGCTGCTGCACTCAAGGTGATGCCATTAAATGTACTCAATGTAATGAAAATGCACACAAGCTAGGGCATTCATAACTACTGAATTGAAGTAGTCATCGACTAATCCCATGAAGTAGTCGAATAGTCAATTAATCATTAGAGATAACAATGATCAATTCTCATCAAAAAGGGCTCAATAGGACCAGTAAAGGGTTAATCGAGAGTCCTCAATACAATAGTGAAAGGAGCACACATTCAACTCCACTACAATTTTACCACATGGCGATACGAGATGAAAGGTCAGGGAGCCACTTAAGGCAGTAGATCATATCATGTAGGACCATGAATATCTATCTGGCTTCCACCTGATGCAGGTGGACAGGACAATGGAGAATGGTAAGAGGAAAGGAGGATGGCTGGCAGTAGTTATAAATGATAGATGGTGGAATTCTGGACACATCCCTATTAAGGACAACTCCTCTGTGAGGACATCGAGTTGTTAGCCATTAGCATGGAAGGAGTTCTCACATGTTATCGTTGTAACAGCGTATATTCCCTCCTCAGCTAACGCTGATGCAGCGTATGTGGTTTATATTTTATCAGCACTGCCAAGTTTAGACAGTTTGATCGGAGAGCGCTGTGGCTCGCGCTCGCGAGATCTGTCCGTGCTCTTTGTGTTCATGGATGCACGTGACAAAATGCGTGACAAAGTTCTCTAGTTGATTGAACAGCCTGCAGTGGCCAGATGAGCGTGGGGGGCTGGGAGACCTGTTGGGATGTCCACTGAATAACAACAAAGAGATGCACTGAAATGCTAATGATGTGTTTGGCCTCTGTCACCTCCCAAGATAAGCAGAGGATGTTTGTGAACACTTTTACAAACTGACTGCATCTCTTTTATCATCTGCCACTGCGTGAGGAATTTCTGATAAAAATATCAGGAACATTTTACAGCTCGATGACAATCATTCCTGTTGAAAATGTGTCACCTGAGCATAATAGTTCATACATCTTGTAACCACCCACACCCAGTGAAATATTCAAACCAAATACTTCACATACAAATATGATCACAGACAGAGCATATTAAAAGGTTATCTACGATATCATGAGGTCATCAATATTATGCTTCAGCTTTTTGTTTTTCAAGAGTACTGCATGGAAGTGAAAGTAATATGGCCGGGAATGATTTAAGAGGGGAACAAAGTGTGTGATACTGTGGTACTCGTCTGAGCAGCTGACTTTATCTGCAGTGGTACTGGGACAAACAATTATAGTATAAGAGCCGAAAAAGGTTTTATTTTTGTTGTTTGTTATTGTAGTTATATAAATGTACTTTCTCATGCTGTTAGATTACCGTTAGACCACGCCATCAGTACAGGATATGCCTGTATAAGGATAAGAGGAGAAGGTATTAAGACTGAAGTTGAAGTAGTTTTTAAGCTAGCTGTGTGCTTCAGTATGTTTTAAAGAGACTATATTGATATACTGTATCGTCCCGGCCATAACAATAAAATCGAGGGCTGGCCTCAAGTGTTTTCAGTGTTTTTACTGACAACACAAAATCAACGAAAACCCTACTACAGAAAGCAAGACTGTGTGTGAATGTGAATGTGATTGTACTCTACTGCACCTCCAATATTTATGTCCTTGTCATGGTTTCCTCTATGGGTACATAAACAAATTATTAATGTGTGTGTGTGTGTGTGTTCTCCCTGCAGAGACACACAGCTCAGCTCAGAGAGGAGCTTCTGAAGCTACCCTGTCCTGATGGTCTGGAGCCCAATGGTGATGAATTCTCAGAAAGGAGTGCCGCCCTCATCCTCAAAGAGCTGCCCAGCCAGGACACAGAGAAGCCAGGCAGCAGTCAGGACAACAACTGCAGCGAGGGCCAGCTATGAGCCCACCATACCCCCCACCCTTCCCAGCATCTCCAACCCTCCCCCTCCCCTTTATGATTATTATTCTCAAGAAGACTTGATGGCTTTGGAGCAAAAGCCTCCATTTTGTCAATATTTGTATGTAAAGATCTAATAGCAGAATAGCAGAGAATGAGGGCACATGGGGAACCAGATTGCGATGACATGAACTATGCTACGCCCTTATTGAAAATAGTTGATAAAACTTTTATTTACCTGTAAAAGAGTGTAAACATTTTGTGCTTTTTTCCAATTGTGAAATAACCACTGATTGGTATGTTATTAAACTTGTTTATGTAATGGCAGAGGAAAATTACAGATTATATAAGGGAAACTACCTTTCAAGAAGAATGTTTACTGAATGTTAATTTCCTTTTTGTTTTTTCTTTCTGACTGTTAGTGAGAGAACAGTTGTAACCAAGGATATACCGGTCACTCATTTAGGATACTATTTAAAAACTGAGAGAAAAAGAAAACGCACACACAACAGAATCTGACATAGAAAGCCCCTCTGTTCATCCGTTGCTTCATTTGACTTCTCTAGGATTATATTCTCTTGAATAAAGGCTGAGATGGACATTCTAAAATGCTATGTTATCCCTTTTACAGGATCCGAATTAAAAAGCCCCATGCACTGGATATACATTTGTTGCCTCTCAGAACTTCTCCATGACCGTTTTCCATTGACATGACTGTAGATCATAAGACTGTGCGTCAGCCACATGGGAAATGTATTTGAAGGCTTGTGCATGTGTATGTGTGTTTTCTGTGTGTGTGCAACAATCCCCAGTGAGATACAAAGCTGTGATGTGCCTTTGATCTGCATCATACCACCAAATACTCCAACAGAGTACCTTTACTGATAACTTTGCTATTTCTACAAAATTAATAATTCTGCTCCGCCTGACATAAAAACTGCTTTAATCTTCTTTTTTTTATCATGTTGAACTCCAGTGAACAAAACATGCACTTTCTATTTTACTCACTCCTTAGAACAGTCACATACTCTTTTTGCTAGGACATTAAATGGAGGCTGAAAGTGTGGATTGGCTGTGTGAATGCTTTTTTATGAACATTAACCTTGTCATCTCAACAAGAACAAGAGACCGTGATCGCCCGAGCAAAGATTTCAGTTTGAAAACTAGCTGGTTAAATATTGATGACTTGTCAGTGTCGTATCAAACAAGAAGTGTGACAGTGAATATTGTGATTATTGGTCAAGAGGTTGAAAGAAAAAACACATGTATACAATATCCATCTGTCATTTTCAGTGCATTCTTCTTTTTTTATGAAAGTATTGGGATTGATTTTTTGTGGGGTGTATTCATCAGTTTTTTCCTGCAATTACATTAAAGTTTATTTTATTTTTAGAATGTCCTCTGAGAACCGCAGAAATGCCGGAATTTTTAAAATTCAGTTAGTTGTAAAGGCCCTAAATACTTTACTCCCAATCGGTATTTTGCCACATCAAATATTCATGACCTAACTAGCATCTTTAGATATTATTTATAAGGCTGTGTTCAGACTGCAGGCAAATCACATTTGTTTCTTTAATCAGATCTGAAAGACAGAGTGCCGCGCTGTTATTTGTAAGTGATCAGATCAGATTTTTGTGTTCAGAGTAGTAATGATGTAGGCATCAGTAACTGTACGCTGGTGAAACAGCTCTCCATCATGGAAGTGATAATAATAATAATAATAATAATAAACTTAACTTCTCTTAACTAAGTTACAAAGTGTTTTACATAAGACAATAAAACCAGACATGACGGATACAATAAGAAAAAAGGATTAGAACATGAAGGAGGAAAAAACAAACAAAAGTGAAATAAGATCAAATACAAAAAATGAAAATAGTATAAATAAGAATCGAACGTGTATCAATCATTTCCAAAAGCTTTGACAAAATGAACGTTTTCAAGAAATTTCAAAGCAGTTAGAGACTCAATATGCCTAAGTTCAGGATTTCCATATTGTTTTATAATGTGGGGGCTCTGATGACTAAAGTCAGATCAGGAGTAACCAGCAGGGATCCGTCTGCAGAGCTCAATGGATGTGAGGGTAAGAACCAGGTTAGTAGATTTGAAGAACAGGTTGGCATTAAAGATGACACCTAGATTCCAGCAGCCTGCGTAATGTTATTTGACAGACTTCCAAGATATCCACCAAGGCAGCTGGTGGAATTAGGCCAACCAAAAAGATAACCTGATAATAATGATTAAATTTAAGAAAGTTGTGGGACATCTAGAATTTTATATCAGAGAGACAGGTTGTAAGTTTTGGCAGGCTGCTCAGGTCTGAAAGTTTTAGCAGCATGTTTAGCTGAGGGTCATCAGTATAAAAATGGTAGGACACATTATGATTTTAAATAATCTGACCCAGAGGCAGCATATAAATGGAAAAGATTAATAACAGAAGCAATTACCTTAAAGAGAACTTGAGGATTGTGTTTTTTATTGGTTGTCAGTTCTGAAAAATAGACTCGCAATAATCTTGCATCCCAAACTGCTTTCTGGTAGCTTCACATCTGTATTTTAAAGTTGTTGTATGCTATTTCAGATTTTTTGCTCTTCCACTGCCGTTCATATTCTACAGAATTGTTCTGGGG
The DNA here is from genome assembly GCF_040436345.1 of Pagrus major. Classification (NCBI taxonomy): domain Eukaryota; kingdom Metazoa; phylum Chordata; class Actinopteri; order Spariformes; family Sparidae; genus Pagrus; species Pagrus major. Next base: position 4,283,096 of record NC_133229.1, read on the forward strand.
ATCGGGTGTCATCATTTAGCCAGAGGAGGTTATTTGACTTCAGTTTTCATGTTTTAAGTGGTGCAACTTGGTCAAGGATGGAAAGGCACTGATCATTAAATGAGTCTATAATAATACTGTGCAGGCCCGGTCAACACCTTAAGCATTTTTTCACGTTCCTTGGGTCATTCCTGAGCAGTTTTTGTGGTGTGGCAGGGCGTAGTGACCTGTAGGAGGGGCCACTGCTATTGGAGGGTGCCATTGCCATGAGGGGTTGTACTTGGTCCACAACAGTGTTTGGATGGGTGGTGCATGTCAGGACCCAAGGTTTCCCAGCAAAACATTGCATTGTAATGAGATGATCAATGCCACTTGTATCACTTCAGTGGTTTTAATATTGTGACTGTTTGTTATATATCAGGATTTGGCAGGGGGTACAGTGGAATGAAGGAATGATGAATTAAAGGCATCAGAACATTTGACTGCAAAGCTGGCATTTAGGATGCGAGAGTGTGTTGTAGAGCAGGGGCTACGAATGGAGAGGCTCAGTGGAACTTTAAAAACAACAGCTTTATGGTCAGTTACAACAAGTGAATTCAGACACTCAAGAGAGAAACCAGAAGAACTTACCAGGGCTAGTGTGTGACCTTTAGAATAAATCTCTGACAGATTGAATGAGATTTAAAAAGTCTAAAAGGTCTAAAAAATGAGGGGTGATGGGATGGGAGAGAATAGATTTTGAATATGACTACATAGTGAAGAGGGTGCCTATTCAGTCTAATGAGAAATGCTCACCTGGAGCCTACACCAAAAAGATTTTCTAGCTTCCAGGTTTAGTTCCTGGTTATACGGCCCACTGAATATGCACAGAATTGAATCCCCCACTGGCCCCTCTCTGCCCATTGACTTTATATTGTGATGACATCACAGATTTTGCATTGCTTTTCTGGGCTCAAGGAAAGTTAGTTTTTGGTTATATAACTTCCATGGATCAAAAGTATATACAAAGAGTCAAATGAGCTTGTTTGCAGTTGGAGGTCCTGTCAACTGTTTCTTGTTGTGCTCTGTGCTTTTTTTTCCATACTGCTCTGCTAGAAGCAGCATGGTTTGCCTCCGCCGCTCTGTTGCACTTCGCTGACCCTAGACTTGACATCGTTGTCGGGGCCAGAGAGTCTGGACTAGAAATATGAATTGAATTGAATTGAATTACCAACCACTACCAAATGTGTTTGGATCCAATTTGCAAAAATCCTAATTCATATTTTCAAAATCAGCTCACCATCTTAATTTCACACGTTAGCATTTCTTTGCATTTGTTTTACAATTAGCAGTAAACACAAAGTACAGATCAAGCGAATGTCAATAATTTAGCAGGGTTTTGTTCTTAAACCAAAGTACATTAAGTAATACTGTAATATGAGGGCTCGATATGTGGTGGTTGAAATCACTCTGGATAAAAAGTGACAGCAGGCCGGAGACAGATAACTTCTTAAGCAGTGCTTTTACTGTTCTCCATGATTGAGCAGCGTCATAACAACAACATCATATGACTTCTGATGAAGAAATGCTTCCAGAAAATGAATGCCTCCATGCAGAGGAAGAACTTGAGCTGGGTCCTTGTTTGTGGGAGTGGGTAGGATTGGATGGCTGGAACCTTCTAGATCTGTGGCTTAAAGTAATAGTTCCCTCTAGAACGAAATTCAGTCATTATCGACTCACCCTCATGCTGATGAGAAATCCGGTGTAGTTTTTTATTCCTCAAAGTGCAGCTGGAGACCCATGGGGGTACCGTCCTGCAGCAAAAATCCATTTAACAGGCATCAATGGTGCCCGAGACGAAAAGGTCCATAAAACTACACAAAAACTTTGTAATATTCCTCAATACTGCTCGCCCGCTGCAATCTAAGTGTCCTGAAGTGGCGACATCCAAAGTTTACTCGAAATGACGTCATTTAGTACATTTTTCTAGCCTAAACAGTCACTATGCTATATCTGCCTGGAGGCACGCTCCCGCGTGCACGCGAGTCTCCCTCACACCCACTCGCACTACAGAAGCTGCGCCAGACAAGATCAACGAGAACTCACGATAGATACATACCAGTATTTACATCCTGCTGTGAGTGACCGAGCGACACACAAACACAAGAGGGATCTGCCTGCACTAGTGATTTGAAACTTTGAAAGAAAAAAGAAAAATGTCTGAGGACTTCGGCTTCGGACTTTGGCTTCCGTATGTACTAAATGACGTTGTTTCGAGTAAACTCTGGATGTCCCCACTTCAGGACACTTGGACTGCAGTGGACGAGCAGTATGGAGGAATATTACAAAGTTTTTGTGTAGTTTATGGCCCTTTTCGTCTTGGGCACCATTGACACCCGTTATATGGATTTTTGCTGCAGGACGGTACCCCCGTGGGTCTCCAGCTGCACTTTGAGAAATAAAAAACTATACAGGACTTCTCATCAGCGTGAGGGTGAGTCGATAATGACTGAATTTCATTCTAGAGTGAACTATTCCTTTATTGACCCCCTTTTCAATAACGTAGCCGAGATACTCCGTCTCAGCTTTGGCAAAGGATCACTTGGCAGCGTTGACGGTAGGTCCTGCAGAGTGGAGACACTCAAAGACAATTTTAAGGTGCTTTAGGTGTTCTTCCCTGGTGTTACTGTAGATAACAATGTCATGTAGATAAGCCAAGGCAAAAATCAGACAGACCACACAAGTCTTTATTCACAAGTCTCTGGAATGTGGCAAGGCGCTCCATGTAAACCAAAAGGCATCACTGTCAGCTGCTTACACAAATCAATAGTAATGAAGTACTTGGCCTTCCTAATGGGGTTAGGAAGGCCAATGACCTAATGGGGTTGCACCACTCACTTTTGGAAGACTGAGTGATGCCCAGAGACAGCATAAGATCAACTGGCATATATTGCTCTTCCACCTCCTCATCCCCCACATTCTGGATGAGCAGCACACTGGGCCTTGGGTCCTTGCAACTTAGCCAACAGCTTGCTTTCCTCTGTAGGTAGCATCACCAGCACCTTCTGGCCAGACTCAAAACCCCTCTCTCTTGCCGAGTGGTCATACTTCTGTTTGACTTGAGCAGTGGCCATGGCCATTCCTATTCTATCTGTCCCTTTTTAATCTTGCAGTATGATAGGTGCATGTATGTATATATTTTTTAAATAATTTGTTATTTTTTACCATTCTTGGGTATGTTTTATATTGTGTGTTATTGTGAGTTTCTCTGATTTTATGTGAATTGCTACTGTCACAGTGACATTTCCCTTGTGGATTAATAAAGTAATCTATCTATCTTTCTGTCTATGCAAACTCAGTCATTTTCTACAGTTTCTCTCTCATCTGAAAAACATAAGAAAGAATGTTCATGGGATCTTTGCCACCCTGGCTTCCTTCCCACATCTCTTTAAGGAGGGTTAAAGACCCCCTTACCTCTTGACCAAAGAGCAACACAAAGGGTGAGAAGCCAGTGGAGGCTTGTGGCACCTCTCTGTAAACAAAAAAAACAGCCACAGGTCCCAATCTGACCCTGTGTCATCAACAAACTTAAGAAATATTTGCTTGAGTGTTTGGTTGAACCTCTCAGTCCATCAGTTTGTGGATGATATGGAGTAATACTCAGATCTCTGATTCCTAATACCTAGTAAGCATCCTTGAGGATCTTGGACATGAAGTTGGTACCTTGTTCAGTGAGTATCTCTTTGGGAAAACCAAACCTAGCAATGCACTGGACAAGGCAAAATGATACAGACTTTTCTATGACTGACTTCTGGGGAAATCCTCTGGGTACTTTGTACCATAGTCAGTAATGACAAGCATGAATCTTTTTCCTGACTTGCTTCTCTCCACAGGGCCAACAATGTCCATATCGAGTCATTCAAATGGGGTACTGACCACTGGTAGAGGCTGAAGGGGGACTCTGGTTGGGAGTCTTGCTGATGTTTACTGACACTGGGGGAAAGTCTTATAAAACTGGGCTACATCCTTGCATAAACCAGGCCAGTGAAAATGACACTGAATGCAAGCTGCTGTTTTATGTTTCTCTAGGTGGCCAGCCCAAGGAATGGAATGGCCCGAAGCTAGCACTGACTCTCTGGTTCTTTTAAGAACCATCAGCTGTTTACCTTACCTGTGTTGGCAGTAAAGGATACAACTCTGTAGGACATAGCCTTCTTCAGAACCTTGCTCAAAATCAGCTCTCCCTCCACTCTCCTTTGCTCTTTGTCTGCAGTCAACTAGACTAGCATCTTCTTGCTGCAGTTGAGTTATGTTCATGGGTAACTGAAAGCCTGATGGTAGCTCCAGGGTTAATGTCCCAGCTGGGGAAACTAAAGTACGATGGAATTTCTCCTGCTGTTGTTGCCTGCAAGACTTGTGAGAATTCCCTGACTTTGTCAATTGTTGGTTTGAAAAGCTATATGGGGGCATGGCTGTGGTAGAATAACAGAGCACCAGCAGACCTGAGACCAGCTGACCAACTGCCTCTTAACGTAAACATGCATTACTTTTTTAAATAATAGTTCAATTAAAGTAATGCTGCCACACAGACACTTACCCCTAGATTCCACCAGATACGTGTCCGGTCCGACTCCGCTCCATCACGGCTCCGCCACGACAGCAGAGCTGATAGGTTTCACTCTAGTCTACATGTTTACTTCCACTGGTTCCGCTGCGCTGCGTATCTGCTCTGTCCCAGCTCTGGCAGTCCAGAGCCTTCCGGAGCAGACACGCAGGACTTCTATTTCTGCTGGATGCCGGAGCACGACACAGCAATTCAGCCAAATTCAGCACAGAGTAGACAGGAAGTCCGACACTGAAACAACAACATAACATCGGGTTAATTTTCAAAATAAAACACTCCGTGTTGACGCCAGCACAAAAAATAGAGACAGATACAAGCACTTCTTCTAGTCTTTGGGTTGGGAACACTTTGTGTTGTTGTGTTTATAACACATAGCCATAACTGCAGTCGCACATGATTATGTAATTATCGCGGGATCTCCTCGGTCTTGCAACTCCAGCTGTCCGGCGGTGCTGCGCCATGCCGAACTCAAAAAGCAGCCGGTGGGGGTTGCCGGACAACGGAGCAATACCGTACCGGAGCCAGAACGCAACGGACATGCATCAAGTGGAATCTTTGGGTTAGGCCTAAAGGACTGACCAGACGTTTCAACTGCTGATTATACGGTAATAAAGCAGCATTTTTTAAATTCTAATTTTATATTGGCCTATTAAAAAAATATAGGGTCGGGGGTGCTAGTGCGCAAGTGAGTTGTGTAGGTGTGCCTGAACAGTGCTCCTCTTCGCCATCCTGGCAAAGCAATTATTATACTGTGTTTTATTCCCCCACATGCACCTAGTGCATGTTTACTCCTTTCATTTAAACCAAGTGCACGTGAGATTTCGAAAAATGCCGAAAGCAAACGCCTCCAACAAAGCCAAATCCACCAACTGTCAAGCCGCCAGCATGGATGCTAGCAACAGCTCAGCTAACAGGACTGTCTCCATGCAGGAGACACCACCAGGCAAAACGTATGCTATGTGCAGGGAACTGTGCAAAGAGATGGCTGAGTCAGTCCTGCCTGCCATTCACAAATGCTTTGACCCTTTTGATGTCAACTTTCAGTCCGTTGTTGCATCACAAGCTAACCTGCAGGCCCGTATGGTAACCAGGAGCAAATCGGAAGTCACCTAGATGCACGCATACAATACCTGGAAGCTAAGTACTCAGAGCTAACGAAGCATAACACCCAGTTCTAAACCAAATTGCTGGGCTTGGAGGCCTACTCCCGTAGGCACAATATTAAGATTCTGGGAATACCAGAGGATGAGGAGCAAGGTAAACCCACTGAATTTATCTCTAGATCACCAAACTGCTTGGTGAGGAGCATTTCCCACACCCAGTGAAGGTCGGGAACAGCTAGACGTTCCGAAACAACTCCATTGCGAAACCCCTCCATTCCGAAACACCCCCACTCCGACACACTGCTGTTCCGAATCTGACTTTCAAGTTCCAATTACTTCCCAATAGGGTTAGGGTTAGGGTCAAGGGTTCCCCAATAGCCTTTTCAGAATAGCGGGGTCTTTAGAAAAAATGGGAAACCACGCCATTACGAAGAATGGAAGTTTATTTTCGGAACAGCGGGGTTTCGGAAAGGCGGGGTGTAACCGTGAAAGTCGACTGCCGCGCACTATCCTAGCACGCATCCATCATTTCCAAGTGAAAGAAATTATCCTCCGCTGCTGCAGATTACATGTAGTAGTGAGGTGATGGCTCAACGTTGGTCGTTTCAGGATGTAATGCAGGCTCTGTGGGATAGAGGAATCAAGCATTATCTACGATGCCAGCCAGGCTTCCCATTCACCACCGTGATGACTCAGTGCCAACGGTGTTTAATGACCCGAAGGAGACTGCATCATCAGAACGGAGCAACGCATGCAGAGGGGAGTAGACTTGTATATTAAAAACTGTTCACCTGTGTACATGACAGGACTGGCTGAAGGAACTGGGTGAGACGTTGGGAGAGTGTTCTCATTTATGGATCATGTACGTTCACCTTGTTCATTTTCGTCATTCACCTCTATAGCCCATGGCATGGCCATACTCTTTAGGAAAACATTCTGTTTCAACGCACCTCTATGACGACAGATTATCACAGATGTTTATGGCAGGTACATTTTGATCTCTGGTGTAATTAATTCATTTCCATTAATCATACTCAATATCTATAACATAGATGAGCCAATTTCTTTAGAAATTACTTCCAGATGCTAATGACTCAAAAATAATAATTGGTGGCATTTTAAATAGCTATTTAGATCCCTATTTAGATAGGCTATCTTGCTGTCCTCCCCCAAATATTATGCCAGTGCAGGTTCAAAACAATTTGATTAAATCCAGAAATTTAGTGGACATATGGAGGGTCCAGCACCCCCGACAGGGATTACTCCTATTATTTGCACGTTCACAAATCATATAACAGAATAGATTACTTTCTGGTGGACTCCCATCTAATTCCTAATTTCCACAGTATTAAGAACCACAATATATGAATCTCTGATCAAAGCCCTTAGACAATGTCATTAAACCTTTTACTTCCTAAACAAACATATTCCTGGCATTTCAACCCATCCCTACTTGAAGACAAAAATTTGTAGAAGATACCATTACCAAATTCAAAGACTTCATACAAATAAATGATAATGGCGAGGTGTCAGATTATACACTCTGGGAAACATTGAAAGTGGTCATTCATGGCCACATAATTTCATATAAATCTTCTCCCAAGAAGAAGAAAAAAGCGTGATTATCAGAGATTGAAGAAACTCTTCCCACCCTTGAAGCAGCATTCCAAATTTCAAATAGGATCATGAAACATAAATATGACTATAACTGTATTTTAGTTGGCCAAATAAACAACCTACTCCTGAAACTAAGAAAAGCAATTTGAAATGGGAGATAAGCCTGGGAGTGTTCAGGCCTCGAGATCAATTCATTGCATCAGACCGAAGTCGGGCAACTTCCTAAGTCACCCCAAGGAGATAAACAGCAGATTTAGAGAGTTTTACAGTGAACTCTACACTTCTAAATGCAATGCCACCCGTTCTGATTTGAATGATTTCTTTGACTCCCCAGACAAATTCAGCTGTGAATTCTTTAAGGAACATGTTTGCAACACCCCCTGGGCTATATACAGTGGCAAGAAAAAGTATGTGAACCTTTTGGAATTTCATTGTTTTCTGAATAAATTTGTCATAAAATGTGATCTGATCTTCATCTAAGTTAAGGGTATTGACAAACATAATGTGTCTAAAATAATAACAAAAAAAAATCTGATCTTTCATGTCTTTATTGAACACATTCATTCAACATTCAAAATGGCAGTGGAAAAAGTAAGTGAACCCTTAGAATTAATAACTGGTTGACCCCCCCTTGGCAGCAATAACCTCAACCAGGCGCTTCCTGTAGCTGTGGATCAGACCTGCACATCGTTGAGGGGGAATTTTAGCCCATTCTTCCTGGCAGAACTGCTTTAGCTCTGTCATATTCTTTGGAAGTCTCATGTGTATGGCCCTCTTCAAGTCAATCCATAGCATCTCTATTGGGTTGAGGTCTGGGTTCTGACTTGGCCACTCCAAAAGGCGGATTTTGTTTTTCTGAAGCCATTCTGTTGTGGACTTGCTCCGGTGTTTTGGGTCGTTGTCCTGTTGCGTCACCCACCTTCTACACAGTTTCAGCTGACATACAGACATTCTCACATTATCCTGAAGAATTGTCTGATATACTTGGGAATTCATCTTCCCCTCAACAATTCCAAGCTGGCCAGGCCCTGATGCAGCAAAGCAGGCCCAAATCATGATGTTTCCTCCACCATACTTTACGGTTGGGATGATGTTTTCATGATGATATGCCGTGCCCTTTCTACACCAGATGTAGTGCTGTGTGTTTTTTCCAAATAGTTCAATCTTAGTTTCATCAGTCCACAAAACATTTTGCCAATACCGCTGTGGAGTGTCAATGTGCTCTTTTGCAAACTTCAGGCGTGCAGCAATGTTCTTTTTAGTAAGCAGTGGCTTCTTTCTTGGTGTCCTGCCGTGGATACCCTGCTTGTTCAATGTTTTACGTATTGTAGACTCATGAACAGAGATGTTAGCCAGTTCCAATGAAGACTTCAAATCTTTGGCTGTCATTCGGGGTTGTTTCTTTACCTCATTGATGAGTCTTCGTTGTGCTCTTGGTGTCATTTTGACTGGGCGCCCACTTCTTGGTAGAGTAGCAACAGTCCCAAAGTGTCTCCATTTGTAGATTGTTTGCCTAACTGTAGACTGGTGAATTTCTAAAGTCTTTGAAATAACTTTGTAACCCTTGCCAGCTTTATGTAAATCAACAATTCTTGATCGTAGATCCTCTGAAAGCTCTTTTTGGCGAGGCATGGCTCACATTAGCGTGTTCTTCTTGTGCAGAGCAAACTCCAAAAGTTTGAGGGGTTTTTATCAGTCAAAGTAGCTGTAGTCCACACCTCCAACCTTATTATCTTAACAAGACTCCAGGTGTGCTAAAACCTGACTCCAATTAGCTTTTTTGAGGTCATTAACTCAAGGGTTCATATACTTTTTCCACAAGCACTATGAGGTTTTTTTGGTCGTTCTCAATAAAGACATGAAAGGTCAAAAAAATGTCGTGTTATTATTTTAGACACATTATGTTTGTCAATACCCTTGACTTAGATGAAGATCAGATCACATTTTATGACAAATTTATTCAGAAAACCATGAAATTCCAAAAGGTTCACATACTTTTTCTTGCCACTGTATATCAGGGTTTTAATGTTCTGGCAACTCGGTGCTCCAGATCATAGACATATATACGTAGACGCCGCATTGAGCACTGAATCATACGTCGACGTAGCCGCCATATTGGATGTGGTGGAAGATGGGGGAAGATGCCTCATTCATGTGCCGCTTGGAGATGTTCCAACCATTTTACAGTCGAAAACAGATCCCACGGAATTACCTTTCACAGGTAAGACTGAACAATTACTTTTGATTGTATTTGGTCATTATAACGTCATTTTGAGAACAGAATATGCTTACCTTGTGGATAATACTACAAAGTCCTGCGCATAATACTATGAATTCCCGCGGTGAAACCAGCCTCGAAACAACGAAGAAGTCAATCTTATTTAACTAAATTGCCCCAAACTAACTACTCTGATTGTTGTTAGTTGCTTAGCTAACTTTTCTCATACTATGTAGGTTTCCCAAAGATAAAGGGCTGAGAAAGCAGTGGGAAACAGCTTTCAGAAGGGAAGGGTTATTCTGCTAGCCCATCATACATGCTCTGCAGTGAGCATTTCAGTCCGGAGGACAGTCAGGATCAGAGATGGAGCTGTTCCTTCTGTCTTCTGTTTCCCAGCTTAAATCCAAAGGGTAGGCGTATCACTAGGCTGTAAGGATTATATAAGTCAATGCCACACTATGCTGAAAATGTTTTATGTGTTTTTCCTGTCTGAATGTGAAGGAATCAAAGATGTATTTTGTATTACACTGTGAGATAATTTCAATATTTTATCCTTTACTTTAGCCTGTGGCTACCAGGACGTCTCAGACCTCAAAGAAGGCTCAAGAGAGCCTCTCAGTGGACTGTTCACAGCTCGTCCAAGAGACCGAACCCCTGCCTGTGCCCAATGCTGTGAGTACTAAGTACTAGCTATACCTCAAACAGCTACATTGAAACATGTCCTTGACACACACACACACACACACACACACACACACACACACACACACACACACACACACACAGTGCTGGCAGTACAATTGAGGAGTGATGAGATTAAGAATGTGGGACAGTTGACAGCACATTGTACTAGCAAAGATGTGACGGACTGTGACTGAATGATGTAATATAAACATGACTTGTAAAACATAACATTTTCATCCTTGTTTTTCTGCCAGGACCACTCCTATGCACTGCCTGCATCACCTGACAATCTTTGGGCCAGACTCAGTGAAGCCTTAGCTAGGGAGGAGAGTCTGGAAAGAGAGAAGAGGAATGTGAAGGACAGAAAGGAGGGCAAAGAACACTGTGTGTGGTCTTCTGGAGGATCTCAGGGCGAAGAAAGTTATAAATGAAGAGTTGAAAGAGTGGCTGGATTTACACCAATCAGGCATAACATTATGACCACCTGCCTAATATTGTGAAGGTTCCTCTTGTGCAGCCAAAACAGCTCTGACCTGTCAAGACATGGACTTAAGACCTCTGAGGGTGTCCTGTGGTGTCTGGCACCAGGGTGTTTTATAGTGGATCCTCTGGGTCCTGTATGTTGGGGGGTGGGGCCTCCATGGATCAGACCTGCTCCAGCACGTCTTACAGATGCTCGATCAGATTGGGATCTGGGGAATTTGGAGGCCCGGTCAACACCTTGGGCCCTTTATTGTGTTCCTCAAGCTGTTCCTGAGCAGCGTTTGCAGTGTGTCAGGGCACATTGTCCTGCTGGGGGGCCACTGCCATCGAGAAGTGTTGTTGTGATGAGGGGGTGTACTTGGTCCACAACAGTGTTTGGATGGGTGGTGCGTGACAAGTGGCATTCACATGAATGCCAGCACCCAAGGTTTCCCAGCATCACATTGTGATGAGATGACCAATGTTATTCATGTCACCTGTCAGTGGTTTTAATGTTGTGGCTGATTGGTGTATACTCAGATAAAATGAAAATATAAATTTGGAGAAAATTTGAACTAAAGTGTCTAATACTTTCCCATCTTTGTTAAGACCTAGTTGTTTCAAGGGTACTTACTAATTAGCCTGTGCTAATTGGATTTCAGATCTTCCAATACACCTCCTGTCAAAACAGAGCCATGAATACACCAAGGACCAGAGGGAGTTCGCTGTCACTCTCCACTTACATGGTCTGAAAGCATACAACTATCTGAGAGAGTCTCTCCATAATAATCTCCCACATCCACATAAATTGCGAATGTATTGCTCATATTATATGAATCCTTTTTTCTTGTTTTATCCCATTATGACTGAACAGAGTGAAAGGTGGACATAGCTACACTTATCATTATTAACATTACCATGACTAAATAATGATAAACAACAAATAGAGGGCCTTAAATAGATCCCACTCTCTGAGGTTAATTGTTTGCCACTGGGTACCAGCCAATACTGCTTCCAGTGATCAGCCAAAAAAATCCTGATCAGGGCATCCATGTTAGATAACTGCTTTTTCTTCTTACCAAGGTGGATGAGTTCTGTGGATGCCAAACCTGGCCTCAACATGATGATGTTGGACATGTTGAAAAGAAGACAAGAGGAAGACCCTGTGTGTGTCTTATGTCGGATGCCATGGCTATTAAACAACATGTCCAGTATAATCCTCATACCCAGAAAATGTCTGGATTTGTGGATATGGGGGATGGTATGAATGAGACGGATGTTGCCACTGAGGCTCTTGTTTTTATGGTGGTTGGCCTACAAGGCCATTGGAAGGCTCCAATTGCCTACTACCTGACCAAGTCCCTGTCGCCAGAGACACAGGAGGTTCTACTTGTTCATGCGTCGGAGGAACTGCATGAGCGCAGCATAAGAGTGGTAAGTGTCACAATGGATGGGCGTGCCTCCAATGTGCGCATGTGCAACCAACTTGGGTGCCAGCTAAAGGGAAACCCTGTTGAGCCTTTAAAAACATTCTTGCCACATCCGCCAGTAGTTTGGTGACTGATGCCGTACCCACATCATTTGATCAGAGCTACCACTTGCTCACACTGAAAAACAAAGGAGGGCTGATGATTCCTTCTGAGGGCACAGGGCAAGCTGTCAAAGAGGCCTTGATCACTCAATTTGTCCGAGCTGAGATTGTTTCAGAGGATGTGTTTTTTCTTGGGGGGCACATTCAGGAAACACAGTTTGGATTGTGCCATCTACCTCAACCGGTTGAGGTAGATGGCTGCCCACTTAGAGCCTGGTTCTGCCTGAGGTTCCTTCCCATTAAAAGGGAGTTTTACAATGCCACTGTCGCCAAGCGCTTGCTCAAGTGGTAATGTTGGGTCGCTTTAAATTAAATTAAAGAGTACGGCCTAGACCTGCTCTATGTAAAAGCCAGCCAGACAATTGCAGTGTCTTATTTTGATTTGCAGACTTTGTTCATTTTTTTGTCCCAATGATTGTGATTATTAGTAGGCTAGTTAAAATCACTGGATATAAAAACAATTCATCAAAATCAGTTAAATATAAACGTCAGTGCTTTTTATTCCCACAGTTGTCACATTTACATGTCAGGATCTGGTTATTATAGACACAGATTCAATATTTAACCGTCATTTATCATCACAGTAACAGCGTTACATACATTGGTAGCTGTAAACACTCATAAAAATATTATGTCAGTTTGGTGCCTACCTGTTTACTAAACATATAAGGAGTAGTTAACGTTTATAATCATCAGAGAACGTTAAAGACGTTGTTTTTGGTATCTTTCTGTTTCCCAGATATATTCGTACGTGTGTGAATGGGTAAATGAGAGGCATTAACTTATAGCACTTTGTAGAAGGCCAATATGGCGGACGTGCTGACGTATCACAGCAGCAGGCCAACCCGCTCAGTGAGGCGTCTATGTATATATGTCTATGCTCCAGATGGCTTGTCCTCTGGGGCCCCCTTGTGGCTACATATGGAAGCTAACTCTGTCGCCAGCGTCTTCCTCGCCAGCCCTCTTGCTCTTTAAGCTAGATAAGCCTGGGTCTTTAAAAAAAAACCCTAAGTTTTGTTTTAAGAAACTGCCGGAATTCTAAACCAGGTTAGAAGCGTTCTGGGTCTGCCAGATAACTGTTGATTGTTATTGTTATTATCATTTGTTGCCTTATGGAAAGCCTTAAAATCAAACCAATAAGTTAAAAAATAGGGAATTAAAAAATGGGCCACATGCCGAATTTGGTTTTGATATTTAATTTCTGTTGCTCTTTTTACGGTGGTTTATGAGCTTTGCTCACTTTGCAGACAACCATGCTGACCTTTTAGGCCCTTCTCCTGGTCTTCTGCTGCTCCTCTCAGGGGCAATCACATCCTACTCACCACAAGTCATCCAGAGCCTCTTTTTCGCTGCAACTGCAGTGTCTAGAGGCTCATTGGATAGAGCGGACAGGCCGGATGGCAGAGCAGCGGCAGGGCAGCCCACCTCTGCCATCCAGCCTGTTCACTGTGGTGGCAGGGCAGCTGGCTCATAATCCCCTGCATCAGCTCTGCCGCTGGCTGGCTGTTTTTACGAACCCACCATGAGAAAAAACCCAAGCACAATTCAAACACCAGACAAACATTGAACACAACAGTCAGGAAAGAATAATAATAACAGATATTCGTGGCCCTGGTCACTAGCATAAGGACTGACGAATCAGGTAGGCAGATATTAAACAGGTTTATTACACAAGGTTTAAAAACTTATGCTCACCAACTTTAACCTCCTCACAGTTGGCTTCCAAGTATGTTCACAACACACCAGTACCCACTGCAATTAATTAATTAATATGTCTTACACGCAAATCTATTCAAAACACTGCAAAAGGTTACACAGGTGATTCACTGCAAACCATAAACATCACGACACACCTTTAGCCTGCCCTGACCAACTAACTGGGATTCAAACACTAAAATACTCTGAATAATGTTAAATAAATAAACAAAATGTAGGTGATACACTACTAATATAAATGTAATTCATTAATCACTGACGATTAATAAAACACTCGTTAATGGGGCACCACCTCCGTTGTTTTGTCTATTTGAATAATCCGGAGGTAATTAATCAAATTCGACTGGACAAGGTTAACTTGGAACAATTCTAATCAATTTCAGATCAATTTATTCAATCTCATAAATGAAGCAGTGACTTCTACACAGTTTCCATCGGTTCTCCACATTAAAAACAAACCTGCACAGACAACGACATACGGTTAAATATGTTTATTGACTAGATAAATCAGGGTGAATAAATGAAATGGTGATTTAAACAAACAACAATGATAACAGGAAATGTGGAGACTATGATTAAGGTAATGGGATTATATGAACATGAGCGGATGGTAAAGTCGCGAGTCTGGGAAGCATTCAAATATTATGGGAGTAATTTTGACACTAACGAGACCCTAACTGGATTTCTTATTAATTAAAGATTACTATGAATGAAAAGTAAAGAGACACCAATTCAGTACATGCGTGTGAATCCAGCAGTGTGCAAGGTGCTTAGCCTACTTTGTCTGGAGAGTTGGGACGTCCACCACTTTGAGTCTTTCCACCGGAGTTCGTGGCTCGACTGCGGACTTGCAGTGCCGGTCCAAGAGCCGGAGGGAAGTCGCGTTTCGTCCGGTCTCGCAGTGGGTGGCTCTCTCGTCCAGGTGTCGGAGGAAGAGCGCAACTCGTCCAGCACTCAGTAGGCGATGGTCCGGTCCGCTGCCCAGCGGGGTGGCACCGCTTGTGAGCGTTGGAGGCAGGCCGGTCTCGGCTTGGCACAAAGTCTTTCTTTCGTTGCAAACCGCTCGGTTTGTTGAAGCAGGCAGTTACTGCACGTCTTTATTAATGGTGTTGGTCTTAATAAAGATCTTCTTCTTCTTGCACGGAGTGGTGGCTCTTAACTTCTGATTCTTTAACTAATTCAACTTTCTTGACGAAAAATAAAGAGAGAATAACGCTGGCCGGGCGCGTCCTCAGTTATTACTCAATATTAAATTAAATTCACTTCCACTGAATAAAATAGTGATACTTAACAAAAACTATCAAAGAAGAACTTTGTTCTGTTAGCATTTAACAAAACGAAAGCACTTAAAGCAAGTGCGTCCACACCTCGAAATTATAAAAATGAGGTAAAATCACACGTGGTCGGGGGGCGCGCTTGAGCATGAGTAGTGATTAGACGTGTCTTCCACAGCTCCTGCAGAAATCTGTTAAATTTCTACATTTTGGACCTTGTAACCGTTCAAACTTCGTTGGAAACATAAATTAAGTGACTTTATTACCTCGCGAGTGGACAAATGCCTCCCAAACCGGCTAAACAACAGAGTGGGAGAGGTAACTCGGACTCCCCGGTTAGCATTAGCGAAAATACAGATGCGAAAATCACACGTGGTCAATTTTGCGGAGATTTCTGCCTAGAAGCGTGTGGCAAAGTAGAGAGTAAAGTAAAGGGTTGAAAAATGTAAAAAGAAGAGAGCGAGAGAGAGCTGTCTCTCGGTTTTGTGGTCCCGAGTGGCAGGCGGGACCCGAGGGGCGGGCTGACGATGTTCACGCTGTAGACCATATCAAGCCTACACTCACGAAACTTAATTAAATTTAAACTATCGATTTAATGTTTCGAGATCGTACTTCGCTTTTCTCAGAACTTTACCATGGCAAAATAGATGGACCTTGTCTTACAATGAAATAATATGACCTGATTAAAATCACTGAACACTTAAAAGAAATTAACACTGGATCAAAACATAAAAACACACTTAAAGATACAGTAGAACTGATAGAATTGATCACTTATACACATTTCGTCTAGTTCTAGCTTAATACTTGTAAATAAAAACATATTAGAGACTTTTACTGGTAATCAAGAAAAACGTATTAGACAAAAGATCTCCCGACAGTCTAATCCAATCGTACCAGGACTCACCACTAGAGGGTACTGTGGTTCCAACAAACACAAGACATATTTAAACATTAAACTTGATTTCAGTCAAATTTCATCACAGAGAAACGGGGAAAAGATCAGTTTTATGAACTTCTTTTACTGACTCTTAATTTGTTAGAATTAAGAGGGTGAGATCCTGACTTAATGGTTAATTAGAAATGGTCTGAAATCTGGAGGAATACAGAGACCATTTGAATGGAATGTCCCACAGATAGTGAGACCAGATGTGTCGTAAATAACAAAAGACAGAGTAAGAGTATAGAACAACAAGTCAGAAGGTGTCTGGTGTCCACTCTGGAGAGTGTCTTTGTGGATCAGAAGTCAGAGAGACAGAGAGGGTGAGAGAGAGAGAGACATCAGACGTCGTTACCTAATTTGCAATTGCAAAAACATTTTTAATTAACACATCCTTGTGACAATATAGTTCCTGTCCCTCCTGGAGAGAGTAGATGTCTCCATGCTGGCCTCAGGTTGACCTGAGTGAGAAGTTTGCCTGTTTTGAGGGGGAAGAAACTCCAAATAGGAGTACAGGTTGTAAACTGATTAAAAAGGGTCTTCATCTGAAGGTTTTATGGTCAAAGAAAACACTGTCCTCTCTGCCAGGTGATTAGGTGGCAGACTGGAAGGCGCCTTCTTCCTGTGAATAGTCTTCATCCAGATGAAAAGAGTTAACGAGAATAAACAGGGCCTCAATGTAATGCAGAGGCGATGGACATGTGTTCCTACAAAAACATAAACTAACTTTAAAATACCTGGCACCGACTGCCAGCTGCCTTCAACCCAGCAGGGAAGCAGGTCTGAAATACATGAAAACAACAACTGACAGCACACAACAATACACACATTAAACAGTCTTAAGCCTACCAGTTGTTTCTGGCCTTGGTGTCTTCCCTGCGTGACAGCATGGAATAAGGTGTGCACCTGCACTGGCCTGAACCAAACGTCGCAACCTGGGTTCCTTCTACAGGTAGAACTATATTCTGTAGACCCCAGTAAGTGGTGCACCTCCCCTTTTCTCGCTCAGTGCCACCTGCCACATATCACCCCCTCAAAATGCATCAGTGCCTCAACGATACACTGACTCAAGAAAAAAAAAAAAGCAACTGAAGAAACTTTAACCCCTGAGAGTACTTAGTTCATTATATTGATGCATCATACTTTGGTTCTACAGGTCGTGGCAGATGGGAGTTAGACTCTTTCCCCATTTTCTCCATTATCCACCTGCTCTTCTACTTAATCCTGGCCTATATTTATCCTTAATCCAGCTGCGGGCACACCTCTCAACTCATTGCAATGCACTTTCCATACTGGCCCATCCTGAACTGCAGGGGTGATGGAGTAGACAGCACTGTGTTCTGGGGGGAACTGCACCACTCTGTAAGGGGTTGGGTCCCAAACATCCTGGATCTTACTCTGGCCCTTCACTCCATGGTTCCAGACATACACAATGTCACCCTGATTTAAAGATGGATGCCTCACTTGATCCTCTTGCTTCTGGTCTCTGTAATTATATGCATAGGTTACCTGTGGAAGGTGTCGTGGCCAATATCTCTTCTGGTCGCAGGGCAGTGTGCTCAACAAATCATGTAGTGTACAATAAAATCGCTCACACTAACCATTACCCTGAGGATGGTATGTGTAGTAGGATCTTATAGACCTTGCATAACTGAGTTACTCTCAAAATGTCTCCCCTGGGCCGAATGAATGTGGTCAGGGGGGGGCAAACAAATGGAAGTAGTGCTTCACCAGGATATCTGCTACCGTACTGGCTCACTCATCTTTGGTGGGAATGGCCTGAGTATATTTGGAAAACACGTCTGTTAATACAACCACATTTTCTCAGCCCCCCCATCAGCAGGTGTCTCTCGATGATCAGCGGTCTACTGAGGGCCATTTTAACGTCTTCAGATCCCACAGTAAATCCACTGATTCAGTCCTTTGTCAGTAGATTTCTGTGTTCTCAGAGATGTTGAATCATCACAGTTTTGGTTTGCAACAGGGCAACTCTGCCAAAAGCCAAGTGAAAGGGAGAGATCTGAAGAATCTGCAGCTTTTTATATGTGGCCTATCATTCTGTTTCCTTGACATTAAATGACGTGTGTGTGTGTGTGTGTGTGTGTGAACGAGACGTACAGAGAGTGAATTTAGCGCTATATATTTTTTTTCCAGATTTGTAGAATATAGTGTCTTTTAATTTCCACTATTTTCAACTATTTGTTTTCCCTGAGCTGCCATGTAGCAACATGGAAACCATGTGATGTAATTCTTTTTCTTTTTTTTTTTTTACATTATTATTATTATTATTGTTATTATTATTATTGTTAAGAAAACATTTTCATTATTAGCTTTAGTTTTTTAATTAAGATAATTAATTCAATATGATTATAATCATCCATTATTACAAAAGCTAAGCTATTTTAATATATTTATGTGGATGGTAGCAATATTAAAATCTTAAATTAGAAGGCTTTAGTTACCATTTTAATTGACACCTGTGGAGGTCCTATTGAATATTCGTAAGTTGTGGGGGTTTGACTTTAGATGCCACCCCTGAGAAATGTGAAGAATTTCTTTCCCTCTTCACTCCAGAGATCATCATATCAGACGCTGCATCTCTCTTCAGACTCCTCAGCCATGTTCAGTCTCCCTCTGGTCTGTTCACTTCATCCTGTTTCTTTAGTGAGACAGAGTGAGACAGACAGACAGACAGACAGACAGAGAAGAGGAGGGACGGCAGTGGGGTGTGATGGGGACACTGAGCAGGAGGAGAGGATCACGGTCAGCAGGAGAGCACTCTGTATCACAGACTGGTACACAGTGTTGTACAGTGGGTGGCGACATGCACCTGAAAGTTGTTTGCGATCTGCCAGTAATTCGACAGAAGAAGAAGAAGCGGTTTGGTAAGTTTTCCCACAATGCAATGCGCATCTCTCATGGCTGCTTACTGATGCATCTTACAACACATGGGTGGAAGAAAACGTGTGACATGAGATTCTAATACACCGACTTGGTTATAACTGAAGCGATCTCTCGGCGGGCTGATCGGGAGCGTCCTGACCGGAGGCAGCAGCTCATTCTGCGGGTTGACAGGCAGCACAGGCGGGATGCCGCTGGACGTGGAGATCTCCATCCTCCGAGGCTTTTTAACAGCAAGCGAGGCAACGGAATGGAAACAGAACAGGTTCAGTACCGCAGGTGAGACACTAGCATCCGTTTTTATCATTTCATAACATAGATATTAACACCATCAAGCAGCTGTGTTGTCTGCTGAGTGCCTTAGGAAATGATGGCTGTGCTCAGGGCCGGCGCCAGCAGTGTGGTGTAAATCTATTCATTTTAACGTGAGTCACAATCTCTTCTGACATAATGTCAGTGCCAACAACAAGAGGAACATTAACTACAATTCTACAGCAGATAAGTGACAACTGTGGACAATTGGACAGCCTATTTAATTAAAAATGTAGTGCTTGTACAGGGAAGAAAGAGCAAAATGTTCCGTAGATTCAATGTTGGACAGATCCAAAGGCTTAATATGTCTTTAAGTTAAGTATATACCAATAACACGCCCTTTAGAATAAAACCATAGTGTAAATGTACTTCTTGTGTGCAGCACCACATAAAGAAGAGTGATCAGTGGAAGAGGTCACTGTAACATGTTGGTAATAATCACTGTGGTCAAACATCTCTATCTGCCTCATTTCCTGCACAGAGGCAGAAGGAATTAGAACATCTTGTCATTACAGAATCTTGAGCAGCACAATGACCCAGAAGAGACTGACTTGTGTCTCATGTCTATATGAACGTATTTATTGCCCTGATGTGATCCTCCATGAATCTCTCACTAAGCTTGGCGCAGGCCACTTTGGTAGTAGTTGGTAAGAGACAGTGTGACTGCAGCAGGTAGGCTGGTTGTTTGTTCAAAGCTGCGGCTGTAACTGTTGTTTTAATGTGTTTCCTACCCTGAATTTTTGTGTAACTGAAAATGTCTTTTCATTAGACTTTTAGCCAAATTACTTGTTTTGGACAACCAGGGCACCCAGTGGGCTCTGGCACAGGAGGACAGCTGAGAAGACGCACTCAGCTGCTTGTCCCACTGATCTCCCTCCATCTTGTTGTCCAGCAGACTACCTGTTCCACAGAAATCTCACTCAGAAGACAGAACTGACACACTATTATTTCCTTGCTGTATGTTCAGTGGTTGCCTGGTGTTAAAGGGTTGACGTTGTGTCTTTCTCACAGTTGGTCTGTTGAAAAACAAACATCCAGCAGTAGAGTTAAAACAGTGGACTGTGAGCCGAAGTTACCCTGCCGGTAAACACACCGCCACTATGGCTGTGGCAGCTGCAGTGTCTCTGGGCTCATTAGGTTGAGAGAGAGTAATGAATAATGATAGGGACTTTTTCTCTCTATGTCCCTATCATTGTTTTAGCTCTCTTGTACTTCAGGTCACAACATAGCTCGTTCAAAATTCAAGATACAGCATCTGTAACTACAAACAGCAGTTTAAGCTGTATATTGGTGATGTAACCATATACTGAATTTTGCCATAAAAAATGCTGCGATACTGTCATGTGACTGTGATGATATTACCAACATATCATGTGGCTATTTTGCTTGTTAAATTCATGGATCTAACAAGGGAAATCAGTATGAACACACTCAGAGTAACACTCTGTCCTCTTCACTCATTCTCCAAGAGTGACTCTAGGCTTGTTAGGTCTAGCAAGCAGACCGGGTGTCTGCAGGGCTTGTTGCCTTGCCGCTGCTCCGCCACCTGTCCTGTCAGCTCACAGCTCACAATCTGCTGCATCAGCTCCACCGCTGGCTGTTTGTGTATACAAAATAACCACGAAAAAAACACAACGCCATTATCACCTGACAACCACTGAACAATCAGTACAGTCAGAAATAATAATGTGTCAGTTACACTGACAGAGATTTTGGTGGGCCTGGTACTCCTGCTGTTCAACCAGAGGGTGGGAGGGATTGCTGCTGTATTGTTTTGCAATTGTACATAGTCTACTATAGGCTACTTTCTACACATGCGTAGGTCATGCCCGGATACTTTTATTTTACTAAAGAACGAAAGCAGAAGGACCTTTTTACCTGGAGTAAAAAGTAAAGTAAAAACAAACTGTATACAAATAATAAATGCTGTACACATATTTATTATCAAAGGACATTGTTCAAGTCATTTTTTCTTTTCTTTTTTTTAATATAGTGATAAATATTGTACTGTGGACTATATATATCGTACTGTGAGTTTTGGATGCGGTCACATTTCCAAAACAAGTGAATAGAGGTATGTACCTGAGTTTTGTCCTGTGTTTATCCAGAGGTGAGCTCTCTGTTGGAGTCCTTGATGGCGGGAAACTTTGAGGCGGTTCTGCAGAGCCACCTGGTGGTAGATCTGCTCACTGGAGATGGCAGCTGCAGTGAGGGGGAAGACATTGAGGCCTACCTGGAAAGACGGGTCCTGCTGTACCTGACTTCTGGCGCCAACAATGACCAGACCAACAGGTAAAATGGCAAGGAAGGACACTAGATATCAAATCAACTAGAGTTTGGCCCTAAACTCACATTTAGCTATGTCTACTGGCATTAAGATTAAAGCTCAGAATATTATTATTAATATGGTTTTAATAAAAGCTACTGTTAATCCCTCGACCTGACCATAGTCAGCAGAATAACACAGTGAAACCTCTTGCTGACCAGGCAAGAGTAGAGTAGGTTATCACAAAATAATTCAGGGGAAATAATTAACTGTAATTCAAGTAAAGCAAATGCAAAATTGGAATGCATTTAGTGACCGAACTGTAAAATGTACAGAAACCACAAACTACTTTATAGTAAAACATTTGTTATTACGCTACAGATAAAGACCAGACAACTGACAAACCACAAGAAACTAAACTACAACGACGAGACGATGAGCAAAAAGGTGTGGGTTTTGGACTAGGTAGATGTAAATAGAAGTGGAGCTGTGTTCAGGAACACAGAAACAACAACATAGAAATCTGCGTGGAAGAAGACCTAAAAGCATCATTCAATCAGAGTGTTAAGCCTATTTGAATTTACTCATGACACCAAAAAGGTAATCCTAGGTTGAGTCTAGTACTTTCTATTAGACGACACTTCTTAAACCTGTAAACATTAACCATATTCAACCCTGAGAAAGCAGGTTGTACCTGACCAAGTCTGATGATGTTTAAGGGAGAGGGGTTGGGACGGGATGTTCTGCGATCCTTTGTCAGCATGTTGCTCCAGGTGTGGCAGGCCCTGCTGGACCTGCGTCTTTCACTATGATAAGGTTCAAATTTACAGGATCAAAAGGTGGCACTCTCAGTTTCTGACCGACACCAAACATCCCGTATAAATGTACAGGATCTAACACATTTATTAAATGCATCATGTGAAATACTGTACATGGCAATCAGAAGATTGAATCAGTGGTACAGCAAAATGAAGCTGGAATTAGGTTAAACTGTTTTGTTTCAAGACTTGTCTTTTCCTCTTTTCTTGGAGGATAGAAGGCTGCAGTGTGAGCTAGCATGCAGGGGATGGTCACACAAATTCCATTTGCACAGGCCACAGCACCCTGGGGGCCCGAGGTCCTGCAGTCCTGCTCTTTTGTTAGAACAATTCACACTTCCCTGTGAACTGTTGTGTCAGAGGAGTCCAGAAAATGTGCCAGAGGAACCTGGTCCAGCTCCAACACTTGACCAAAAATGGCCTATTCAGAGTTTATCAGAGTCAGAGAAAATGCTTAAAAGAAGCTGGAGTTGTGCAGAGCCTGTTGCAAAAGAGTTGTGTTCTTTAAGATGGCAACCTCAATAAACCATGAATGACTGAAACTACAGTGTAATGTAATGTGTCATATGTATTTACTCAGTTTGGCCTTGTGCACCAGTTTAAAACACATTTTGTTTCAACTCTGGAAGCCGACTATTTAGCATGGCTAAATGCTACAGAGGGAACACAATCCCTCGGTTTGGTCTTTGTGCCCCAGTTTAAAACCCACTGTAACGATATGATTCATATCCTGGTCGTTTACTATTATTTTAATCTGTCGATGTGGTTAAACAATCACTACTAAGACCTACATGCTAGTAGCATAACACATAGCAGCATCTCCTTTCGGCAAACTGATCGGTGGGGGTTAAAGTTCACAACACCTCACACAAACGGGCCATGGAGTGACACTCCCACACCGCTGCACCACCTGCAGCTAATTACAGCAACGCCGGATTTGGTGTGGATCCAGCCTCAGCCTAATAGAAAGGCAGCAAAGCATGTTGCTGGTTAGTGCCCAATTTAAAAAAAAATAAATAAATAAATACATAGATAAAATAAAATAACCCTCTAGCTGCTCACAGATTGAAGTAGGAGGTGGTCCCTGCGCTTTTTTGGAAATTTGTGTGAGCATCTTTGTTTTAGAACGTTTTTCTGAATTCTTTATCAGCATCCCTCTCTCAGGTGTCTCCGTCGCTAAGTCCAGTGTGTGTCTTGTCTCTCTTGCTGCAGGGAGCTTGTAGTATTGGCCCTCGCTGTCTCTTGCCTCCACATGTTTGCCCAGAGTAACTGGACTGGTCCTCCGGTCTCCATTCATATCTCGGACCTGTTGCCCCCAGCCCTGCTCTCCTCTCAGGTATGATACCATCTCATCACTCTCTCCTGCCTGTGTGTCGTGTATTATCGCAGGTTAGTAAAACATTGGCATGGTCCATTGTAGCATAATTTCAGATTAATAAAACAATGACTTTGACTTTATTTCAGTTTGCTGAAAAGGAAGAAGCATTGTTGTTCAAGTCACTGTTGTATGCAGGCAGATCCATGGTTACAGTCTTATCCACCAGACTCTTTGAACTGCAGGTCCATGAGGAACGTGTTTCAGCAGGGTTCCCTGAGTATATTTGAGTGTGTGATGAGTACATAGTGTGAAAGAGAATTCACTTGCCAGACAGGTTGCTGGCCAATCAATCACAGAAATACCATGGTCAGCAAACCAGTTACTAGTCATGCTGGAAAAGGAAATCAGCATCTCCATACAGTATGGACATGCTGATTTCCTTTGCGAGGAGGACTTGGTACCTGTCCCCACTGCCAAAACTACGAGTAACTGGTTTGCTGACCATGGTATTACTGTGCTTGATTGGCTAGCCAACTAGCCAGACCTGAACCCCACAGAGAGTCTATGGGATATTGTCAAGAGGAAGATCAGAGACACCAGACCCATCAATACAGACGAGCTGAAGGCCGCTATCAAAGCAACCTGGGCTTCCATAACACTCAGCAGTGCCACAGACTGATGGCCTCCGTGCCGCGCTGCATTGATGCAGTAATTCATTCTAATATTTTGAGGTACTGGAGTTTTGATTTTCATGAGCTGTAAGCCGTAATCATCAAAATTTAAACAAAAAAAGGCTTGAAATATTTCACTTTATGTTAATAAATCTAGAATATGTGAAAGTTTCACCTTTTTGAATTAAATTATAGAAAAAAAAAGGGCTTGTACATGATACTTGGACATGAACATGTAGACGTAGAGTGTAGTGGTTTTGACCACAACTCTATGTATATATAGACACTGTATGCGTGTGTGTATGTGTGTATGGTGTACGTATGTATGTGTATGTGTATGATTTTTTTTTTTATGACTCGAGGTCTTACATTGTAACACCTAAGGTATGTTCAAAGTTAAGTCAGCGCCACTGAAACCTTTGCATTTCAGTTGCAATGACTTAACTAAAATGTGCATATCTTTCGCTTGCAGCCGCAGACCCTGGTTGAGGCTATACACTCCAGCCTGCTCCTGGATGGTGAGTCAGTGTACAGCCTGGTTGCCAACCCCTTCCTCCTCCTCCTGGCCAGGGTTATTCTTACCAAGTGCTCCTTCGAGATGGAAAGCCTCCAGGTAAGACTTTCTGTTTTTTTTAAAGTTTTCTCAGCTTCATTAATTTTGATTTCTCTTATAAACTGTAAAGTTTTGTAATTTATTCTTACATTCTGTGTTTGTTTCTTCTGTTTTTTTGTTTTGTTTTTTTCCTATGTATTTTCAGCTGCTGCCCTGGTGGATCCTGCGCTACATTAACCTGCACCAGCAAATCCTGGAGGCCTGTTCTCAGCAGCTCGTAGACCTGGCCCACAGCAGCATGGACAAAGGTTTGTGAGCACTATAATGTTGATGTCCTTGTACACATACATTTGTGTTTGTGTATATTTGGTGTAGGTTTGTTTTTCATGGTGAGTGTCCAAAAGCCTCATTATTGTATAGTTAATGTTAGGCAAGGAATTACTTTATGCACAAATGTTTTTTTCTGTGTTGCACTTCAGCATTGAAATTCAACAAATTGTTGTCCACACAAAATACACAGAATCTGCTTGGGTTTATTAGAGGTGTGAATCTTCACTGGCCTCACAATTCAATTCGACTGCATTTCTGTCATAAACGATTTGAACGCAAAACGATTCTCGGTGCGTCTTGATGCATCTCAACGTATGGCATCCTCAGTGATCTATATGCTGCACATGCGACATTTAATCTCCCCTTGTATTTAGAAAGTCAGACTAAAACAGTCTACAATATTGATGCTGCATGTTTCAACACCAGTATCTGTGTGACCCACCTCAGTACAGAAACATTACAAAAACAAAATGTAAATATGTGTGCAGTGCTAGGTAACATGCTGGAAGTGCATTTCTCTGGTCAACTCTGCTCCACTGCTCTTTTCTAATCACACATAGAGCTGATCTCCATAATAACCTAATGAGTTTCTTACGTGTAGCCTTTTATGTGTTTCTGAATAAGTAGGACGTTGCTTCTTCTGCCACAGTGAAGTTAAAAGGACTGTAGAGATGTGAATTTGATTCATACCAACCTTTAACAAACTTCTCCTACAGGGTTAATCAGATCCATCTTAAACCTGGTCAGTACAATATGAAGACGTTCTTGCGCTGTGGCAGTGATGTTAATTTTCATATTTTGCCATGAAACAAGAAATTTTTACTCAAGTATGAATTGTCCACTCTGCCCCAAACTTCCCGTTTGATAAGACTCCCAGCCTCCAAATAGTAATAATTCAAAAATTATTAAAAAGTCAAATTAAGTCAGGTGATAATTACATTAGTTCAACTTAGATTTGATGCTTTCTGTATATACAAACATGTTGAGGAAACCGTGAAAATTAGTTTCATCGGTTTAAACTTACGCCAAACCACCTGACGCCAAATTCCCAGTCTGCCCCTTGTTCCCAATTTACCCCTGGAAGAGAATATCTCCTTAAAACGTGCACAAGTATCCGTACATTTAAACAATTTTGAATTGAAAAATTCATTTTTTTCTTTCTGCGTCTCCTCCTGTGGTGTGACCAAGAATAGAAGAAAAGTTTTTTACATGGAAAAAAAAAAGTCATATTGTTCACTGATTTGCCATATGACCACACTGTGTGTATAATAATCCTATGGGTTTCACCTGTTCGCTTCTGTATGGAAACCAAGCACAGGACCCCAACAGTGTGACTTGACACACACTGTTTAAGTGTCCTGTCAGACACAGATTTTCTGGCCCTTTCAGAAACGGACAGTTAAAATCATATTACAAACACAACAATTAATAGAGCTGTAGAGCAGGTTTAATATGGCTGTGCTTCATGTTGATAATAATGAAAAACTTAAGCATAGTTAACTGGGTTAATAAGCTTGTTTTCTTATCTCTTTCAGGAAAACAAAACAAACTTCCAGCTACTAGATGTGGGGAGTGATGTAAATAAGAAAATAATAGTCCTTTTCTTTCCTCTTTCACAGTGCTGAAATGCCAGTCTCTGTTGTTGGAGCAGAGAAACCTGGCTATACAGTTGCACCTGGAGTGTGTCTACACTAATCTGACGTACTATGAGTACCAGCCAGCCAAGGAACATATCCAGAGGGCCCAGGAGCTCTCAGGGCTGACTATCAATGTGACAGGTATGTAAAGTACAGCAGCATGTTTTTGTAGAGAATTAACGGCTAAATTAAAACACTTAGGTTGATAAGTTGTGCATAAGACTGACATGATACCATAACCATGATGTGACACCCGCCAACAACATAAAGGAGTCTTATGAATGGATTGGGTAGGAACAAACACGGTGGCCACGACAGTAGGAGCAAACACTGCCTCTGACAGAGGCCAGTTTGACAACAAGGATTAAAAGTATGATGGTAGTTTTTTTGCCTGGTCTGTCTCCTGACACCCCAGAGATCAGTCTAATAGAAGCACTAGCTCCAAGAACGACAGAGCTAACTAGCTAAAAACAGTTGGCTATAGTTAACAGCAGTTAACAGTTAGTTAAAGTAAAACTCCCTTAATCACCTTGGTAGTTATTCCTTGCCGTAAGTGAAGTAAAAAAGTGTTTTAACACAATGTCATTTTTGATGACTTTGAGGCTCTAAATCCTCATAATCATTAAAACCAACAATTGATAACAAAGTTGTGTTAAACTGTGTTTAATTAGTGTTAAAAACTGTTGTTTTCCCCTTTCCTACTGGAAAACAGGCTACGAAGATTTATTTTGTTTATCTGTTTATTTTCATATTTATTAGTCCATTAATTAGATTCTTTGTGATGCGGACTGTATCGCACAGACATCGGGGTGCTATAGACCCATAGAGTGAGGGGGAGACAGAGACGTACATGCATTCAGTTTCCAAATATATGGAACATAAACAAAAAATGCATGCCTCATTCACACAAGATAAGAATATGTAGACGTTAAAATATCAAATCTTATTCCAATAAATTTAAATTTAACCATCAAAAACATTAATAAAGAATCCTTCATGTTCATGACAGGTGTCATGTGAGTCTTATGTACACCCTTCCAATCAAGGGTTAGCATATAATTTAGTGCCTTGTTGAAAATACAGACAGACATAAAATGAGGCTGTCATATCTGATAGTGTTTTTTCATAAGCCCATATTGATCGAGCCTTGGTGATACCTCGATTGAACATAACTGATGGTATCTTGTCAATCAAGGTGCTCTTGGCAAACGGACCCGTTTCCAGCACAAGTACTTGGCTCAGCTCATTCTCGAGGTCAAGAAAAAACAGGACCAGCCCGATCAGACAGATGGTCAGGCCAGTCTCACCCCCACACCTCTGGCCAGCCTGCCCAAGGTATGAGCTTCTGTTGTTCTTTCTTGTTGTTGTTGTTGTTTTTTTCGTTTTTTTTTTAAATCTCGTTGAATCTTTTATAGTTCAGTTGACTGAACTGTTTGGGGGAGGGAGAGAGAGGGAGAAAGAGAGGGGGAGGTTAGGGGGCAGCTGTGGAACAACTATAGTCTAAAAATAATAATAATAAAAAAAATAATAATGATAATAATAATGGTAATGATGGTAGGAGTGAAGCAGGACCACCGCCACAAGCCAAGTTACTAACGTGCACTATTGAAACATGAATGTGTACAGATAGAGAGGAAGAGAGAGGAGCTCAGTGCATCATGGGAAATCCCCTGACAGTCTAAACCTATGGCAGCAGAGCTACTAGCCTGTGCAGGCCCAAACTATAAGCTGTATCAAAAAGTTTTTAAGTCTACTTTGAAACGTAGAGAGGGTGTCTGCCTCCCGAACAGACACTGGAAGATGGTCCCACAGGAGAGGAGCTTGATGGCTAAAGGATCTGCCTCCCGTTCTACTTTTGGAGACTCTAGGAACGACAAGTAACCCTGCATCCTGAGAGTGCAGCGTTCAAGTGGGGTAATAGAGTACTATTGGGTCAATGTCACGTTTTTCAAGGTAGATGAAGAGACTAACGTTACATCAGAGGTATTTTTTTCATAAAGTAATTCTCCACTCCATGACATACCTTCCATGCATTACTCCGGCAAACAGACAGCTACTGCCAGCTTTTCAACTCAAATTAAAGACCGTGTCCTGCACATCTCTAAAGTTACTCTACTTTAATAACGTTACAAAGCCGAAAGAGTTTCGCTGTAACCTTTCACTGAGAGGGTGGGAGAGAGAGAGGGCCCAAATGTTCAGTTCAACAGTTCTAATAAAGTTAATACCAAAGATTGTTCAATTTCAACAGTGTTGCATTGGAACAAAAGAAATAAAAATAGTTAAGAATTAATATAGATTTTAATTATATATATTTATATATAATGTTGGCCGATTAATCGGCATTTTGCTTTTTCCTTTTCTCAACTATTGTTATTATATTAGCCTTTAAAAATCCACTGTCGGTCAACTGCTAGTCCAGAGTAGCTTTTTCATTAGATAATGAGTCTCTAAGAAGGTGTTTAGTGCCCAGCACCATAACTTCTTTTTTGTCTGAGTTCAGTAGCAGGAAATTGCAGGTCATCCAGGTTTTTATGTCCGTAGGACAAGGTAGGTAGGTTGGCTAGTTTGATAGTCATTATGTGCATAACACTGACCAAAGTTAAACAGTCCTGTGCTTAGCCATGCCATGCTATGATGAATGCTAATTAGGTCCATTTTAACATTACCAGTCTTTGAAGAGAAAGACGCTGGGTGTTCCTTAGCTGATGAGCCAGGCTGGGAAAGTTTGTGATCCCAATGCTGCACAGTCCTTGTTGTGCAGAGTTAGAGTTAGACTAGACTTGCAGAGTTAGCTGGCAGGCTTGGTGTCCCGTCCGCTGGTGCTAACTTAACTTTGGTATTAGCAGGACCTTGTATGAGGGTTTCAGTATTGTATGTCTTACAGTTGTAGTTTTCCTTTTAAAGGTTTTGGCTGCAAGGGATTTCTCAAAAAATTATAATACTGAATCCATAAAAATATGCAGTCTTACTTGGCAGCTCTTAGTAGTTTCATATGCCATGGTTTGTGGTTGCAGTATGTCTGAAAAATTCTGATGCCATGTTTTATTCCATGCAGGACTGCAGTTTGGGTGATGACACTGTGCTGGATAAGATCAATTTAGCGGAGCCAGATCAGTATGAGCTGCCTGACCTCAGTGCCGAGGAGCAGGCCGTCATCCTGGGCATCTGGTGAGTCTTCTACCTCAGAGTTCGGACAAGCAGGGCGACTGTGACTTGAGTGCGAGTGAGATACACAGACTAGAGATAACTGTCTGATAAATGAGTTCTCTAAAAAGAGGAAAGTGAACTACAAAAACAGAGCTTTAATCAAGAATAGACAGACTCTTGCATGTTCATTCTTCCCACAAGCAGTTCAATATCAGTATATAATAATAAATATGATCATTATTTTGGGCCTTTTTGAAAAAACAAAAAACAAAAAAACAAGGCTTTAGCGAGGACACGCAGCAGAAAGACAGCAAAGAAAATATAAAAAAAACTCATGACCGAACAATTGTTTCCTTGTCTATGTGTCTTTGGTGGATAAAGAAAAAACAGACAAAATTCTCACTCGATGAACTTTGATACCCTGATCCAACACCACCAGTTTTAATTTGTTGAATCCATTGATTTTTGAATGAATACCTACCAAAACATTTCTAGCTACAGCAAGAACTGGAGTTTGTGTTTAGTGGCAATTAGCAAATGCTAGCAATACACTAAACTAATGCTGAACATGGTAAACATTATGCCTGCTGAACACGAACAACCTTACAATTTTACAGAGCCGCTAGTTTAGCTTTAGACTGTTTCATAATGTATATATTGTTTACCACAAATGTTGTCTTGCAGTGTTGACTTCCAGAGGAATAACCCTATCCACAAACTGACTGAAGAGGAACTCCTGGCATTCACATCTGTAAGTCAATGTTTATAATTTCTGTCATTCATTAATATTGCAGTTACAAATGCTCAGGTTGTTTTCTATATTATACCCAGCATTCATACACTACCGTTCAAAAGATTGGGGTCACTTGCAAATGTCCTTATTTTTGAAAGAAAAGCACTGTTTTTTTCAATGAAGATCACATTAAATGAATTTTAAATTAAATGAATCAGAAATACAGTCTAGACATTGTTAATGTTGTAAATGACTATTCTAGCTGGAGACAGCTGATTTTTAATGGAATATCTACACAGGTGTACAGAGGCCCATTTCCTGCAACCATCACTCCTGTGTTCTAATGGTACATTGTGTTAGCTAATTGTGTTAAAAGGCTAATTGATGATTAGTAAAAACCCTTGTGCAATTATGTTAGCACAGTTGAAAACTGTTGTGCTGATTAGAGAAGCTATAAAACTGGCCTTCCTTTGAGCTAGTTGAGTATCTGGAGCGTCAGCATTTGTGGGTTCGATTATACTCTCAAAATGGCCAGGAAAAGAGAACTTTCTTCTGGAACTCGACAGTCTATTCTTGCTCTGAGAAATGAAAGCTAATCCATGCGAGAAATTGCCAAGAAACTGAAGATGTCCTACAACGGTGTGTACTAGGCCTGCACGATATGAGGAAAATCTGCGATGTGCGATAACACTGTTCAATATTGCGATGACGATATAACTTGCGATAAATAAACAAATATTGAAGTTTGCATATTATTAACTATACAGTTAATAATAGTGTTTCCGCATTAATAGGTACACTGCTAACATAGACCCCAAACATTGAATAGCCAATGTCCACTGAATAAAGAATGAAATAAATTATTTCGAACATGCTTTTATTGAACAAACTGCACATGAATACCCAACCAATTAAGCAGAACATTAATTTAAATAAGACATTATAACTATATGAAATTAAAGTTTAATTTCCCCTGCTCCCTTTAAACTATTTTCTTGCAAACTCAACCAAAACATCTCTTACCATGCAGAGTTGAAATAAATAAAACATCCAGGGGGAAACAACTTAAATAATTAAATAAATATAAATTAAACATGGCACTTTAAATTAACTGTAATGTCTCTCATCACAATCATCAAGGCCCTTGACTCTGCCTAACAAGGTGCAGAGATCTGTAGTATGAGGGACAAAACTGAAATAGAGTAGGGCCAGCCCACTAAATCAAGAGAAAATAAAATCAGGAAAAAATATCTACCCGTTAGGGCAAGTTACAACCTTAGTTATTCCCTTAACACAAGTTCTTGGCCAAGAAAACCAGCATGTTAACTTTGTTAGGTTGTTACCACATTCCCAGATGTGCTGATGTGCTCACACGGTACCTGTCATTGTAACACGTTGTAACAGTCAGTTATTTAATGTAGTGGCACTAGGTGGCGCCTCCTTTTGTTTAGTGGGTAATGTAACCTGTACGATGAAGAAGAGCAGGTGTACTTCCGCTCCTCATGAGAAATGATACCGCTAACAGAGCGAAGACTTCCCTTTTTATTTTGTGAAGTGTTGGTAGAAGAACCTCGGCCTGTGTTCATTTGCATGTATGCCTGTAACATTAGTGCCGTAGAGACCTGGCATGGTGCGGTCAGTGTTATGAATAAAAGTGCCGTGCGGAAACCCCCACATGTTGCCTGCCGTCTCTTGAGTAACCGGAGCAACCGCACTAAAGTGGACCATCACCTTCCCTTTCACCAGCCCACGTTACACCGTCGTCTCTCCTGAATCCAAAATAAGTTCATATAGCAGAAGTGCTGTTTCTTTTCACCACAAGGCCTTCGTCGACCATTTTCATCGCTTTTTTCTCCTCCCTCAGCCATCATAACCTGGCAATCTCCACCAAACTGATGCCGATTAATTTTGTCAGGGTAGCTAATGGCTAGCTGGGGCTTCATCTGATTGGCCTCTGTAAACAGGGCTCCGTCTGATAGGCTAAATGTTAGCATGCTCATGGCGCATGTAAACAAAATGATTTTTCTTATTCATCGCGTGTCAGGCAGTCTTTTGCGATGTGTTTATCGCACATGTTCATATCGCGATGACGATGAAAATTCGATTTATCGGGCAGCCCTAGTGTGTACTACTCCCTTCAGAGAACAGCACAAACGGGCTCTAACCAGAATAGAAAGAGAAGTGGGAGGCCCAGGTGCACAACTAGGCAAGAGGACAAGTACATTAGAGTCTCTAGTTTGAGAAATAGACACCCCACAGGTCCTCAACTGGCAGCTTCATTAAATGGAGTGGAGAGGCGACTCTGGGATGCTGGCCTTCTAGGCAGTGTGGCAAAGAAAAAGCCATATCTGAGACTGGCCAATAAAAGGAAAAGGTTAAGGTGGGCAAAAGAACACAGACATTGGACAGAGGAAGATTCAGGAAGAAAAGTGTTATGGACAGACACAACTAAGTTTGAGGTGTTTGGATCACACAGAAGAACATTTGTGAGACGCAGAACAAGTGAAAAGATGCTGGAGGAGTGCCTGACGCCATCTATCAAGCATGGTGGAGGTAATGTGATGGTCTGGGGCTGCTTTGGTGCTGGTAAAGTGGGAGATTTGTACAAGGTAAAAGTGATTTTGAATAAGGAAGGCTATCACTCCATTTTGTAATGCCATGCCATACTCTGTGGACAGCGCTTGATTGGAGCCAATTTCCTTCTACAACAGGACAATGACCCAAAGCACACCTCCAAACTATGCAAGGACTATTTAGGGAAGAAGCAGTCAGCTGGTATTCTGTCTGTGATGGAGTGGCCAGCGCAGTCACCAGATCTCAACCCTATTGAGCTGTTGTGGGAGCAGCTTGACCGTATGGTACATAAGAAGTGCCCATCAAACCAATCCAACTTGTGGGAGGTGTTTCAGGAAGCGTGGGGTGAAATTTCTTCTGATTACCTCAACAAATTGACAGCTAGAATGCCAAAGGTCTGCAAGGCTGTAATTGCTGCAAATGGAGAATTCTTTGACGAAAGCAAAATTTGAAGGACAAAATTATTATTTCAAATGAAAATCAAGTGTGAGTTTTCATGGAAAACATGAAATTGTCTGAGTGACCCCAAACTTTTGAACGGTAGTGTATATTTAGTTGTCTGAATATATGTATATTGTTGTGTTGTGTTGTGTTGTGTCTATTGGTGTGTATGTAGGTGACCTGTGTGTCTTATTTCACTACAATTAATGATGCAGTCATATGGGATTTTCTAAATGTGTTGCCTCGGATTCATGGTCATAATTGGGTAATTTAGGGTGCGGCCGCATTGAGTGATAGCTAGCCATGAACAAAGCTCAAAGCCCCTCTTGTTTTCGGCAGTGTTTGTGGTGTTGGTGCCTTCTGGATAAATGTAATGCAATTATTGGACAAATAATATGGCCGTACAGTTAATTGTACTAAAAGACAGGAGCTTAGAGACAGACGCTGGTGTTTGTATTAACACAACATTGTTAGTGTTAACCGGCAGACAGCTGCTGGAGCTGGCGAGCTCTGGAGAAGACAGCCGTGGACAGAACCCTGAGCTTCTGGAGGAAACTTTTGGGATCAAAAAGTGGATATATCTTCATTCTTGCTTCTTCACCTCTGCAGCAGTGAGTGTGGAGCTGCCAATGTAATTGACTGTAATTCTGTATTTGACTGCAGAATGGAGGGAAAATGTACTTTACTTTATGAATGTACAGTGGTGGATTTAATAGTGTATTAACCACCAGCAAAGCAAGTTTGACTGCAGGATGATTTGTGTTTATTCGCCTCACTCATGCAATATTTTTTCACAGACATTACTTAAGCCATGAGCTTACATTAGCCAACAGAAGAATAAGAATAAGAATCTCTATTTGATCACTTATCATATGATGTGCAATGTAATGAAACAGGTATTCTGCATTTAACCCATCCCGAGGAAACAGTGGCCGTGGGTTAACCTTCGCACAGGGGGACCAAAACTAGATCTTAGCCATTGCCTTTGGTCAAGTGCACTGACTGGAGAATCAGCAGATGTGTGCATGTTTTTGTGGTGGGGTTCCTTGTTTGTTTCATTAAACAAGAGTGAAGATAAGGCCACTGTTTAATCCCAAAAGTTAAAAAGTAATCTCCAACTCTCCTAGTGTCATTTAACAGCTCCAGATCAGAGCAGAATCAGATGTGACTGATGAGTCTTCGAGCCACCTCTGAGCAGCTGAGCAGCGGCTCCTTCAACAAAACACTCTGCAGATGTCTTATGTTTTGTTTTGATAGGGAGACCTCTAGCGGCGGAAATTACATATTGTAAGTTTAAGGTTTAAGGTGGCAAACTAGACATTCCTTAACTCGGCAACAGTGAGCCAACTTGCTTCTCGAAATTGTCCTGGTGGAGTGGTCTGTGCTCCAGATGCACATGGCCATCCTTAAAACTCTCCAGGTGTGGAATGTGGCTCATAATGTAGTTTAAGATGAGGTGCAGTGTGATAGACTTAAATCTTCTGTGCAAGTTGTTTTCAGAGGGAGAGATCCGGTGTGTGGGGAATGCAGATTCTCAGATGTGAGATACAGGGCTTTTACAATTAGAAGTTCTTGACCACTGTACACGCTTACTTTGTATGTTTGTTTGATCCATAGGGGGGGTGAGGATGAAAAAGGGAGAAACAGAATGTTTTTTCCTACTTTTTTCAATAAAATGATAAGTCCAACATACCTGTCTAATCAAAAAGTTGGATTGCAGCTATCATCCATCTATCCAGCAGTGAGCTGAGTTTTGAACAATGAGCTGGAAAGTCATTATGTTATATTTTTACTGAACTGAATGGGAAAGCTGCATGCAGCTGCTGGCTTTGTGAGCAGGCATCTTCCCAGCCTACATGTAGATCCAGGAATCTGCAGGCTGGTTAGATGGTTGTCACATGTCTGGTTGTCTTCATCGATCTGTGACTTCTGTCGCCTTCCTGGAGGACCATCTGGGGGTAGTGCTAATGCGTGTGCCCACATATAGCGGCAGCATATAGATAGAGAATAAACGCTTGTATTGTATTGTAAAGCCTAGTTACGAATAAAAGTAATGGTCAGCTATGGGCTGGGAGCAACAGCATTTCATTTTTTTATGTATGCAAGTACAGAAAGAAATGACAATTAAGTGAATCTTGAAACAAATTCAAGTCGGTTGCTAATATTAACCAAAATGCTGTTTATCTACTAATTATTTCCAGTTGGTTTTGCAAATGCTTCAAGTAAGTTGAAGTTAATATTTTCAGAATAAATATAATATTAAAAGCCAACAAGTAAAGTGAGGAATTGTGCTATTTGATGACCTGAGGATGCTCCATAACGTACAAGTAGATCAGAGATGTACTTAGGCCAGAGACCATTTAGTGCTTTATAGGCAAGTGATAAGGTCTTAAAATCTATCCTTGAACACACAGCCAGTGCAGTGATTTAAAGACTGGTGTAATGTGCTCCACCTTGTTAGTGTTGGTGAGGACTCGGCAGGAGCATTTTGGACAAGCTGCAGCTGTCTTATGGATTTTTTACTCAGACCTGTAAACACACCATTACAGTAGTTTGGCCTGCGATAAATAAATGCATGAACATGTTTTTCTGTTTCTTGTTTGGACAGTAATCCTTTTTCAGAAATTCTTACTATGTTGAAGCTGATAGTAGGCTGATTTTGTAATTGACTTCATATGGTCTGAGTCCATAACTACAAAAAAGTTTCTAGCTTGATTTGTAGATTTTAGTGCCATGGATTCAACGGGAGAACTGACTTTTAATCTTTCTAGTTTGTGGTTGTAGAAGATTCTGGCTCATCCACTCACTGTTATGTAGAGTTGTATATCATCCGCGTGTGGTAGGAGATGTTATAACGTCCCATAATCAGAGCAAAGGAGAGGCCAGAGAATAGACCCTTGAGGAACTCCACGTGTGATCTTTGTTTGTCTAGATTGATGGTTACCAATTGACACAATGAAGTCCTTACTATGATTTGAACCAATTCAGTACAGTGCCAGAAAGTCCCACCCACCTTTCTAGTCTGTCGATGAGTATGTTATAGTCAACTATGTCGAACGCAGCATGGAGATCCAGTAATACCAAAACTGACATTTTTGATGAATCACTGCTCAGCCACAGAAATGTTTACAGCCAGGGAGTTGGTAACGAGGGTCCATTTTTTTAATCAGCCGCTGAAATCCTACATTTTCGACGTGCTTACAGGTATCATGTCTTTTGCAATAAAACGGGCTATTGCATTTGTGATATCACTGTCTCTTCGTTTTTTTGTCATAAGGCATGGAGCTGGAGAAAGAAGACACTATGGTCTGTTGTTGTTGCGCAGGTATCTGGTTGTTTTAGGGGGACCACCAGCACTTTCTTGGGTCTGGGACTGTAAAGTCTTGCATTGTGCGTGCTCTAGAGGATGGCACTGCTTCAGATGGTAAAAAGATTAGTGGTATTACCTGACTTTGTGAAAACATGCTTTCGACACAATTTGCAGTGCACGCTGCTCTGCTTCTTGTCGGACTTTAAATGGCCAAAATATCTCCACCCTACCGAAATCCTCGGACCCGTCTTTTCCACAATGTCCTCATCTTTTGAGCTTTGGGCTATGTCCGCTGGGTCATCTTCTTCAGTAACGCTGTCTCTCAAGTTCACATTTCTGTCATTTTCTATTTTATCTTGCTCCCACTCCTGACGTACTGATGTTTACAAACGCTGACATGTGCGCCGCTGTCGGCCGCTGCCCCTATGCTCTGTGCTGTGCGCGTCAACTGAACTTGTAACTCTATTCGAGCCACATGATTGGTTAGGCACGGCGCTATTCTCATTATCATTGGCTGTTTGTGTTGTCTGTCAAAACATGGATAGAATGAGTTCCGCCGCGTTATCGACCATGTCTTATATTTCTATGGAGGAAAAGTTATTTTGTGATAATTATCTTCATCCTTTTATCGACCAGCCCTACCCACAAACTTTTCTGTGTAAAAATGTTAATACATTCAAAAAAGTCTAAGATGTTACATTATTCCATCATTTAATATTTGCTCCCAGCGCAACTACCAAACCACGTACACTGCTCATAAAACACAAAAGAGATGAACAAACTAATTTACAACTAATAACGGAGTACATGGTCCTGGTACAACAGAGGTTTCACCAAAATATTTTACTAGCTATGACAATGTCAACATCAACGTAGCTTATGCCAGTCCATACCATAACCTGACCTCCACCATGGGGCACTGCAGTCAGGTCAAGACCCTGCTGAGGACATCGAGCACACAGATGAGCTTCCCTGAGACTCTTTCTGACAGTTTGTTCAGAAATTCCCTGGTTTTGAAGACCAACTGCTGCATCAGCTGTCCAAGTGGCTGGTCTCAGACTGTCTTGCAGGTAAGAAGGTCAGATGTGGAGGTCCTGGGCTGGCGTGGCTACACATGTCTGTGATCGTGATGCTGGTTAGATGTACAGCAAAAGTCTCGGAAATGGTAGTGAAATGAACATTCAGTTTAAGGGCAACAGCTTTGGTGGACATTCCTGAATTCAGCCAATTGCATGATCCACTGAAACTGGCCACATCTGTGAGATAGTCTTATGTGATAAAACCTCACATTTTAAAGTGGCCCTTTGTCGTGACCAGCCCAAAACACACCTGCTTTTTAAGCAGCATCTTGGTATGACACGCCTGCCTGGTGGATGGATTATCTTGCATACTTTTGTTGAGTGTACAAAGAAAAGCACAGAGTTCTTGTAAGGCTTTGTATGAAGGGTACCTCTGAACATTTGGAGAGCCATCATGCAGCCCTAGCACTTTGCCCTACCCCTCCATCCCTACGTGAATGTGCAGAAGGGGTATGGCTAAGTGGTAGGGGCAAGGGGTGTAATGGGATTGAGCCTTTGTTACTGTGGATGTGGGCGGGCAAAAATGCGGAAGAAAAATCTCTAGTTTATACAACAGCCCTAAAATCAACCAGACAATGTGTTTTGTGTCATCTGAGGGGTTTGGGGAAAGAGTGGGGGGCTCTGGGTTCAGGCAAGATTCAGAGATTCATTTTTAATTATGCAACAGAGCTCCGTTTAATTAAAAATCTGGATTTACTCATTTAAAATCTTGTTTTTCTAAACTCTCACATTAAAATGAATTGACCTTTTGCAGGTGCAAACCAGTCGGCACATATCAAGGGGATTTTAAATGAAGCGCACTCACTTCTGGAATAGAACCCGGAAGTTCCGGTTTCACTTTGGCTCTCTGCAGTATTTCAATCAGTGTTAAGCTGCTGTCTGTCTCAGCACTTCTTGCAAAGATATTTTATATTAAAAGTCTTCCAGCAGCTCAAAATACATTATTCCTCCCTTTCCTTATAATGTGAAACATCTGCAGGAAGTGGTGTATTTAATTTACAGTAGCTTAACACTGTTAAAAGTAAAACATACCTAATAATTGTATGTAGTAACATGTTGTAATGGTGAACTGCACAGTATACATAATTTATTATTTGAACCATTATATTTCAGTCTGTCTGTAGATTTGTCTGATTTACATCTTTGAAGGTTTAGGCCTGACCAAAGCAGATCATTGCTAACTAGAATGGCACTCAATAGAGTGCATACCTCTGCCAAGGCCCAACAGTCTCCTTTAATTCCATCAAGCCTAATCCAATATCAAAGTCGATAGCCCTGTATTACTCCAGATCTGTCAGCCGGCTATTAGGACAACAAAACAATGCAGATGGAATCATAATATCCTATGTGTTGTTAAAGAATAATAGATCTTTTATGGGGATCCACATGGAATTGTACTTACTAATAAAGAGCATCCACCTAGATATGCTTGAGAAATTAACGAAAATGTTTAACGCCCTATCTGTCAATGATAAAGAAAGTGAGAATAAATTCCTGGATTTTCGTCCCTTTGTTTGGATCCAAACCAAAAGTTAATGGAGTCTGTTCTGGGCTGAGAGCCATCCTCCATCCAAGTTTCAAACAAGTTTGACAAACCAACCAGCCAACCAACAAACAAACAAATAGACACGGGTCGAAAAAGATTATCTTCTCGTTTGTCTCTCCCGTGTCTTTCTGCAGTGTATTCTGTCTCAGCCTAAGTTCTGGGGTGTACAAGTCACAGCACTTTGCCTCAGGACCAAACTGGAAAGAGGAAGCACACGATGTATTGAGAGAGCCATGATGCAAACTCAGGTAAGGAGTTATGGTGGGTAAACTGTATGCATGTGTATGTATGTGTTATTTAACAGATAGACATGGTCAAAACTTTACATCCACTCCTAAAGAACATGTATATCATGGCAGCGGCAGTGTAAGAGGAGGGGTCCTCCACAAGATATATTATATGTAAACATTGCTATAGTGGAGCTCTGGCACTGACTTTACTGGTTTAGTGGCTGAAATACTGCGGCAGTCATGAGGTGACTGAATCTGCTTGGGACCAAAATCACAGTATGGTGAAATACAAGAATGTTCTGCAGCTCGCAGTTCATTTTGTGTAGTCCTGAAAAAAACAGCTGCATCTCCTATTTTTCCTTTTCCAGGTGATAGTTGACCACTTTGAAGACAAAAACTGCCCCGTGACCGAACGACTCAAACTCTTCTACTGCTGCCAAGCGCTGCCCAGATGGGCTGTCCAGGTAACAAGGTCTTTATTTTCAAGAACATTGTGTTGTTTTAAACATTTCCGTGCACACAGTAATTTCACTGTATCAAATATTGTGGCACATTCACATACTGTTGGTTTTGTACGTTTCAGATCTGTAACTACATATAACTTAAAGTATATTTTACATTTCTGCTGACCATTTTCTTTAAATTACTAAAGCATGCTTTACATTTTACACTTGATTCCTACCTTTTAGGCTTGGTTTATATTTTTTTCACAGTGTTATAAAAATCAACTTTCTAAACATCCAGCACTTCATCACAATAAAAGACTTTAAAAGATTATTTTAAGACACTTCAGTGATATGACTCCAGAGTTGTTGGCCATTTGGTCCAGACTGAAATATCTAAAAATAGAAATATCTGAATAATGGATGGATTGCCATGAAAGTTTGTATAAATGTTTATGATCCCCAGAGAATGAATTTAAGTGTTTGTTCTTGCTCTTTCGTCTTCTACAGAAACAGCTGGCCAGCCTGCTGACAGACCTCGGCTGCATCAGTTCAGCCTTGCTCATTTATGAAATGCTTGAGCTCTGGGAGGATGCTGTTATCTGCTATGAGAGGCTTGGTCAACACGGCAAGGTACACAAACAAACACACACAAAAAACAAACCAATACAGCAGGAGGGTACTACATACTGAAGCACACATCATCAGTCAGAAAATTATTAGTATTTTACTATTAATATTTTAATGTTTGAACTCAATTTCAAAAATTTTGTGGGAGAGGAAGACCGGGGCTAAAATCCTGTAGTATAGTAGCAAGCCACCATAACCAGAATCTTCAAAGATGACATTGTTTGAGATTTCTTTATTATTACAACCTGACATTGAAAGTACTACAAGAACTTTTAACTGGTTATGGTCAATTTAATGCTGATCCCTCTATCTGACCTGAATAATGGTGGAGTACAGAGGATGAGTTGCGGGGTCTCGCAGCCTGAAGAAAGAAGCTACTCTGTTTTGGTGATGCACTGTATTGTACCACCAGACTACAAAGTTGACTTTGTTTTAATGCTATCATATTAGTTATTTATCTAACATAGCCACATGTAGATACATTACCTCATCACCATGCAGCTGCAAACAGCTATGTTTAAATAAGAATAGTATTAAAAACCAGCTGGATCTTGTTTCACTTGCTTGCAAAAAAATGCACATACTAGCCATGTCAAGACAAAAGGCGGAGGTGCTCATACCGTTTTTGTACATAGTTTTGCCACCAATAACAACAAATAATGAAACTTCCTTGTAGCTGCTTACATTTTTCTCAGTGTTATCTGTCAAACTTTGTTACCAAATCCAACTGTTGTGCTTTTACACATCATTGTCTTTTCATACATAAACACTGCCCTTCAAAATGATTCCCTTATTTAAAACTTATTTCCTTGCTGTTCTCTCTTCTGTTTCCTCTTACATTGTCCTTCTCTGTTCTTGTCCTTCTCCTCCTCCACCCTGACATCTCTCTCCTTTCCCGTCCATTTGCTTAGGCCGAGGAGATCGTTCGTCGGGAGTTGGAGAAAAAAGAGACGCCCAGTCTGTACTGCCTCCTGGGAGATATATTGAGGGACCATCAGTATTACGACCGGGCGTGGGAGCTATCAGGTCGACGCAGTGCCAGAGCCATGCGCTCCAAAGCCCTGCTTCACCTCAACAACAAGGAGTTCCAGCAGTGCGTTGACTGCTTTGAACAGTCGCTTAAATTAAACACCATGCAGGTATGAGGAAACTGATGTTCCTGGGCTTAAGTTAAATGGTAATGAAACACCAGGATAGGAGTGTTCATACTTTTTTGGTACATTTTCTCTTGGATGTTCAAGACAAATTTCAACCAAAACCAGTGGAAAATAAGGAGTTAGATAATGCCATGAATTGTGTAGGTCAAAGCTGAGCCGAGGTGATAAAAACCTGTGTCTACTGCAGAGTCAATTGATCCGGATGTAAATGCTGAGTATACACATTCCCATTGCACACAAAAGCCTGATTTTATCAGGTTTAAGTGGGATTTTTAACCAGTGGAAAAGGGGTATAAGATGCAGACTTCAGCATACAAGGCAGGAGAAATTGCACTAGAAATTACCCAAATATTTCTAAAAAAGCAAAAACATAATTTGTCAATATCATGCAATGTAAATATTATATTAAAAAAGTCAAGTCCTCAGATTTGTGACTTAAGTCATGTGACTTAACCTAAGAAGACTAAAAGTGTCGTTCGAAGTTTACTTGTCAAACCCTTTCACATCTGTGCATAAATGTAATACTTCCCTTCACTGATATTGTGTGTGTATGTGTGTGTGCGTGCCTGTGTTTGTCTAGCTTGGTGTGTGGTTTTCCCTCGGTTGTGCCTACTTTGCCCTGGAGGGCTATGAGGGAGCTGCCAGGGCATTCCAGAGGTGCGTGGGACTAGAGCCAGATGTAAGTGTCACAAACTACACCAACTGCATAATAAGGTGGAAAAGTACAAGCAGTCAGTTCATGAGGAAAATTAAAGAAACTTGACATTACTGTTCCTTGTCTGCAACACACACACACACGATAGTCCAAAAATCCTATCTGTAGTAAAATAAAACACACACCAGGCAGCACAACCAACTTGTTTGATGAACTCTTTAATGGTGACTCTTCATACCAACCCTGAACCCACTGATACATCTGTGGATAATTATGTGGATACTTTTTACGATACAATTTTCTTGTGTCCAGTACCGATTCTGATACCTGAACTTTGTGTATCAGCTGATACTGCGTACTGATCCAATACCAGTATCTTAAAAAAATATGTACATATATTTATTGTTTTTTTTTCACAGCAGTGAACTACTAACCCGTTATGGATGTTATGTTGTGGACGTACTTGAATTTATATCAGTGGCCTGCTGTTTATGAATACTGGCTACTTGTGCAGTAACAAATCTGTTACGTTTCATAGAGGTATATGTGACACTGCTGGGAAGACATTATTTTAATGAATATTTATTTGGTTGTTGGATCAGTGCATAGTCTCTTGTACTCGCCAATTCTGATACTAGCTTTTTAGGCACTATCTGAGGCATTTCTGATATCGGTATTGGATTGAACTACCGATTATTGTTAGTTTTATTGTTATTATGGACAGGTCCTCCTTAATAACTCTTTTCACATCTTTCCCACTTTTTCGCTCCTTTTTCCCTCCTCCTTTCAGAATGCAGAAGCGTGGAGCAACCTCTCTACCGCCTACATTCGCCTCCAGAAGAAGTGAGTATGGGTGCGGCATGTGTTCGAAACGTTCATATAGCTGCATGTGTTTACTTGTTTGCGCTGGTAGTAAGAGAGTGTCAGGCAATAGAATGGATTGACTTTTGTTTAATGGGTTTTTTGCGATCAACAGCCCAGCATGGGGAGCCATTAATACCCTTCATAGGAATTGCTCCAGTAGTTTTCATCATAAGTTGTCCATGATCATAGTGTTGAAGCTGATGGCAGTGATAATGGAAAAGTCAGGAAGTCACCAACAGTATTAGAACTTATCCTCAAGAGACCATAAGTGTCAAAAGCAGAATTTATGGCATTTCAAGCAGTTGTTAAACTTACTGACATTTTGTTTCAAAAAAATGTTGCCATTGACAGCTCTTGTACTGGATCAACACTCAGTGGTCACTTACCTTAGATACACCAACTTACCCAGAGAACAGCCTACATTTTTGAGGTATTGATTCAAAAGGGTGCTGAATACAGTCTGTAGAGGTTCAGTTTGTAAATATGATGTCTGCGTGTGGCTGCAGATTTGTCAGCTACACATTCAGGCTGTGAGTC
The DNA here is from genome assembly GCF_040436345.1 of Pagrus major. Classification (NCBI taxonomy): domain Eukaryota; kingdom Metazoa; phylum Chordata; class Actinopteri; order Spariformes; family Sparidae; genus Pagrus; species Pagrus major. Next base: position 4,327,435 of record NC_133229.1, read on the forward strand.
TTCTGTTCCACCACATCTCAGAGATTGAGCTCTGATGACTGTAGAGGCCATTTGATTGTACTGAAAGCCCCTGAAAACTTTATTTCAATCATTTCATTTTTTTGTATTTCTTTATAACAGTACATTTATATAAACAAATAAATAAGCAACAGTTTAAATTAAAGTTTGGAATACCAATCCAAGTTATTATTTATCAGTTTCATAGTAAAACAACTTCTTTAGCACTGTGTGAGTGTAGTGTCCCAGTATAGAAGTACCAGGGCAGAATCGATGTATTGAGGGAAGTATGTCCGACTCCACCATGGTAGGTGGCGATATGCACTATTTCAGCTAGTTGCTACTCGATCTCCACCCAGTTGACCTATTACGTCACATACCAAACAATGTAAGAAGCAGCAAATGGACTGCACCGCAAACGTTGAAAACATGGATGACTTTTCGGCCCTGTACATTATATATAATATTACATGTTGAGTCAGTCAGTTGCTGAATAGAAATATGTGACATCAAATTTTTTATCTGAGCTCTCCCAAACTTGAAACCAGAAAAAAACATAGTTAAAACAAAAACTATAGAAATATGTTGTGTAAAGTGACAAACCCTTTTAATTTTGGATGAAAATGTGTTCATATAGGACTGTCTCATCATTGTAAGAAACTGAAATCCTTTTTCAACTTTAACTCAACGTCATGCTGGTGGAACTAGCTTTTCTTGACTTTTATGCTTTGTGACATGGCGTGTGATCTTGCTGAAAGTAGCCATCAGAAGATGGGTAGACTGTGTCTATAAATGGAAAGTTCAGCAAACTTTAACATTCATGTTTCTTTTTCTGTCTGCCTCTTCCTGTCAACCTTATTGGCAGAAACAAAGCCTTTCGTACCTTGCAGGAGGCCCTGAAGTGTAACTATGAACACTGGCAGATCTGGGAGAACTTTATTGTTGTGAGCACTGACATCGGTGATTTTGCTGAAGCCATCAAGGCATACCATCGTCTGATGGACCTCAGGGAAAACTACAAGGATATCCAGGTAATGAACTCTTGTCATCTTAGATGATGTTATGCCCCACTATCTGACAGTATGTAGTGTAAAAAGTTCATGTATCCTTCAGCTGTGACTCTTAAATATAATCCTGGAGCGCTCCACACAGGTGTGGAGGTCTTGATAAAAGTGAAAGACACCAAAGTATCAAACACATGGCTAATCGGCATATAAGCGAGCTAAGTTTTGTGTTTGACCACCATCTGTCCCACTAGAGGACATTGGGCCCTCATGCCACCCTCATGGAGTCTGTTTCTGATGGTTTGGTCAGAAACATGCACACCAGTAGCCTGTCGGAGGTCATTTTGTAGGGCTCTGGCAGTGCTCCTCAGGTGCCTCCTTGCACAAAGGAGCAGATACTGGTCCTGTTGCTGGGTTGATGCCCTGTCCATCTCTCCTCCTGTAACAGCTGGTGTTTTTGGTATCTCCTCCAAGCTCGTGAGACTGTGCTTGGAGACACAGCAAACCTTCTTGCAACCACATGTATGGATGTGCCATCCTGGAGGGGCTGGACTACCTGTGTAACCTGATGGGGCCTCATGCTACCAGTAGTGACAAGGATACTAGCAGAACACAAAACTAGAGAAGAGTCAGTCAGGAGTCAGATAAGGAGTCAGCAATTGTCTGAGGCCATCACATGCAAAACCATTCCCTTTTCGGGGGGTTGTCTTGGTTTTGCCTCTCCATTGCACCTGTTGTCACTTTCATTTGCACCAAAGCAGGTGAAATTGATTCACAATCACTTGTGCTTCCTAAATGGACAGATTGATAACCCTGAACTTTAATTGACTTGGTGTTGTACTGTTATGATTAAGTGTTCCCTTCATTTGTTTGAGCAGTGTATATATATATGTATGTGTATGTGTGTATATGTATGGGCACAGTTAATAACCCACTGCAGAGAGACAAGCTCTGCAGCTGTTGTACCATGCCGAGATGCATAATGTGTGGATGCTTTTAATTATTTCATACTTTCATATTATACTAGCTTACCTTTTCTTTTTTTTCTTTTTGATGTATTTTTTTGGCCTTTTCATGGCTTTATTTATAGTACCGCTAACAGAGATGACAGGAAATGGGGATGAGAGAGAGGTGGGATGACATGCAACAAAGGGCCGCAGAACCCTGGCCCACTGCAGCAAGGACAAAGTGCATGTACATGGGGCGCATGCTCTACCATCTGAGCTACTGGAGCACCCCTAGCTTACCTTTTTATAAATATTTGCCTGCTGCCTGCATATTTTCGTAGTTTGTCGCAGCTTTTTTTCTTGCTGCCACACTCTCCAGCGACAGTTCAATCTGGAAAGTTGGAAAACAAATTAGTTCATCTGTACAATTGTCCTTTTGTCTCAGTGCTGTTTATTTGGTGACATTTTGTCATTGTTTTTGTTATTCAGTGGTTACCTCTTTTTTTAGTTTATCTTGTTTTCGCCATGAAAAAAGGTCTGGTTTCTTTGGTAGTGCTGAGCATTGATGCTGATTATTAAACCATAATTACAGGATTTTCATGTTGCAAAGAGTTTAAACCAATAACACCAGATATAATGATGAGGCTTTGTGAATTGTGATTTATGTTTGAAAACAAATCTGCTATTGTAATCTGCTTAATGTATTTTCCCCATTGCAGATCCTACAGATCCTTGTAAGAGCAGTTGTTGAAAACCTGACGGACAGCCATGGAGAGCAGGCAGTAAAACTCCAGTCCAAACTGAGAGAGCTTCTGGGGCGGGCCAGTTCCCGTCACAGCAGTGACCCTGACATATGGCGGCAATACGCTCTGGTGTATGGTGATGGCCAAAGCTCCAACCCAGAAGACAATGAAAAGGTCAGTACGACAAACAGCACTCTTGCAACATGTTTTTTAACATTTCCCTATCACCCTCACATGTCCCAAATAGTGTTTGGACCTCACCAAATGTTGAAACAATAGAGAGGCCTACATGTAAACTCATAAGAAGTTGTCATGCTATTTGGTTTTGAGATCTCTAAAACATTTCCACATATCTTACTCCCCAGATATGTGAAAGTCACCTCATTGACATCCAAATAGTAGGCCAGATCTGGCCCACGAGAGCAAATGTCTTGCCTGCACTGACCTAGTGACACTATGCACCTTTGAAATAAAAAGTAAATTGTCGTGGAGCTAATAAAGCAGGTGCCATTGTCGGCTAAAGGCAACTAGAAGAGTAGAGGTTTTATGAACGCTATCAAGAGCCAGAACAAAAACACTCTCCAGCGCACATCAGCTTTAGTCCATTACATTCATCCGTAGAGTGCAGTCAAACATCTATGACTATCTTTGCAAGGTCGAGCGCTGTCTTCTTGACTTAGCTGACAATTCAGTACGTTAGAGGCCTAAGCTGACCTGGAAGACCTAAGAGTGACACATCTTTATAGAAATGCTCTCACCTGGAACACAAGACAGCTACCTAGCATGCTGCAGGAGGAGTACTCCTTGAATTAACGACCAAGCATCTGCCACCCTCAGCATGTTAACTATCATGCAAAAAGCAAAAATCTCTGAAACAATATTACAGGCACCAAAGAGCCACATACTTTCAAGGACGCAATGCAATAGGGCCGGAGAAGGAACATGCCTTCAAGTCCTTGTTCCTCCATGAGAGTGTGGGAAACAATGTCACTATTCACTGCAGAACTAGTATCCTCACTATGCAAAAGATTAGGAGGTACACACAGCTAGCAGGAGAAACACGTAAGGTCACCAAAGTTGATACTTTTAAACAACCTAAAATGATCTCAAGAATGTTATTTGGTATTTAGTTCCTCTGTAGTAAATCTAGTTTTTGACATATTGTCACACTGCACCACAAACTTTGATCTTAATTGGAAACAACATACGAACATCTATAGTACGATTGTCCCACACATGCACAAAGGGGTGGAGAAAAGCATACAATGTGATGAAAAAACTGCAAAAATTTGCTAAATTATTTATATATCACCAGGAGCTCTGGGAAAACATGTCAACCACCACAGTAGTAGAGAGTGAGACGAGGTGTATTCAGCTGGTTACAATCTGCAACCTCACCCCAGATACCACTAAATCCTGTACACTGGACTCTGAAGATACTTTGACCTGCAAAGATTGAATGAACTTGAGAACATGTCGTTTTATGATGGTGCTTAGATCATGTAGCTGAAGTAACCAATGAGTAAACAAATCATTAATGGAGAAGTTAAATAAGGAAAGTTGTGGAAAAAGGGAAAAATATCAAAAGCCATTACTGAAATTCACTTCTATTTATGCCATCTGAAACAATGGTTGTGTTATCGTGTTGTTTTTCAGTCACTGCAGTTCTTGTCCAAGGCTCAACACTGCAAAGTTCAGGCTGGTGGCTGGGAGAATGAACCTGGTCTCTTCAAGGAGGTGATCAAAGAGGGAATCCATATGGGTGAAGGTGAGAGCACCATCCAGCTGTACACACCACTACCATCCACAAAGCAGAAAAGAAACCTTGGTGTTGTTTTATTGCAGGGAACCTGTACCCATGACCCTTTGAAACCCTGCAACTGAGTCTGACTTTTGCTTTGACTTAACCATTAAAAAATATTCCCCTTTTTGACTGGGCAGTAATAACTTCTTTATAATATAAAGGGAGGAGATGAGGATCCCAGTAATTCTATTAACAGGAAGTCTTGCTTACTACATCGTATTACTGACAATAATGTTATAATGATGCATGAAAGCAGTAATGTCTTTCCTAACCACAGTATTTTTTGAATATTCAACAAAGGATTCTTATCCATCATAATCAACATTAAATTACAGTTATTGTACATACACACATGCAGTGTTTTTTGGAAATCCCTGCAATGTATTTTCCAAAATAACTAGTCCCAGTCCATGTGACCTGGAAGATTATATTGTCCTGGACAAATGGGAGAAATATTGTAAACATATGTTTTCTTTGTTTAGAAAGCTTAAAAACTGTTCACAGAGACTGCTGATGCCGTGCATCACCAACCCAAAGTGTCTGTAATTGAAAGAGTAGTTGAGTTTCAGTGCTTACGTACAATAAATTTAAAGTTATGCCTAGAGATAATTGTCACCAGACATTATGATGGGACAGATTTAAATATGTTGGACTTAAAAAACAATTTCTTGGTAAAACCAGCTGTAATAACCTGATAACAGGAACCCTGCTCGCATGCACCAACCCAAAAACAGGTCTCTACCACATGAACTTTTCCAGTAACCCATGGACCTTTTTGTGAATACAATCACGTTACCCGTTTCTACCAGAGGACCCAAGGACTAAATCTAGTAACTTTGCCAAAGTTGTGACTCAATAGCCAAAATTGTGTTTTAAACAAGCCGTCATTTTTCAACACGATATCTGACTAATTTGCCTAATCCTCACAATTGTAATGATAAAGTGAAAATTAAAAGAGAATTTTTTCCCCCCAAAGTTAAGTTTTGGGGATCGCTAGGTTCTGGGACTATTTGGCAAAAAAGAGGAAACATTGTAGTGCAGATCTCAGACCCCTTGAAATCTCCCAGAGAAAGATAGTGGAATAACTAAAGCTCACCAGACCTGCTGTGAATACTGCCGTGACCTGCTGTGACTATATCATGTTGCTCCACAGTACCTGAACACCAGTTCAGTCCAAGTTTCTCAGGGTTAACCCTCATCCAGAGGAGGTGGAAGAAAGGAGAGATGAGCAGAAGTGGGAGGAAAAATGGAACAGATTGTTTTGAAGTCAAAGGACGTATCCTAATTATTCCCACTTCTGTATGGCAGTGCTGGAGGCCACAATAATGCCATCCAGATTAGCTGTATCATTAGATAATGTGTCTCTTAGATGTTTAGTCCCAGCACAATAACCTCTGTTTTGACAGACCTGAGGTTTGGTTAGCTGGCTTAATCATGTATAATTCGGTATCATCTGCATAACATTGAAAATGCATGAAAATGTAATATTAGTGGTTACTTGTAATATTACTTAATGGACACATACAAGTTTAAAAAAGTATTGGTTCAACCACAGAATCTTGTGGAACTCAATCTCTTACTCTGGTATGCACAGAGCATTATTTTTTTTTAACTTTTATAAACTTAGATTGATTTGATAAATAGGACTTAAACCAGCTCAGTGCATGTCCTGTAATGCCAATTTGATTTTGTAGTCTTTGTAACAGGATGTTATAGTCAATGGTGTCAAATGTGTCATCAGATGCAATTAGAAGGTCATTTGTAACTTTGACCAATGCTATTTCTGTGCTATGATGGAAATCCTGATATAAACTGTTACATAGACAGTCCCATAACTGAATGGCGACTGTTTTCTCTTAAGTTTTTAAGAGAAAAACGGAGGGTTAGATACGGGTCTATAGTTGTTTAAAACCATGTGATCAAAAGTAAGCTTTTTATAAAGCAGTTTATTTTGAGCTACTTGAAAGGACTTTGGTACGTGGCCTTTTAAACGGGAAACACAAAAGGTGTATGTGGGATTCACTCAAAATAAGCTACTGTGATTTCATGTTAATAAAGGAACATGTCACCGAATGCTACAACGTGACTGATTTGTGTGTTTTTAAAAATCTTGGATGACAATAAAGCTCTGAAGCCCAGAGAAATATGGTGTATCAGGCTCTGATTGATTTTGGAGATTACAATATAATTGGTGAAGATGAACAGTGTCAGAAATTCAATTCTTTTTTTTTTTACGTGATCATTTAGTATGATTGTACAAAAATTTCAACTCAGTTCAAATCCAGGGAACACAACAGAGACACACGAGAGATCAGACAGGTGGGATCCATTCTCTGAATCTCTTTCTTGGTATTTCAGTGGCCATCAGTTGCAGTAAGAAGAAGAGTAATCCAGCAGAAGCTCTTCAGATGCTGTCCTCAAGCCGTCTCAGCCTCAGAAGTCTGGCCACTAAGGCAAAGGTAAAGCCCACATGTATTATTATTATTGTTATTATTATTATTATTATTATTATCAAATAACAGTCCACTGCTGACTATGACATTACCTTTGCCATGACTCATGGCTAATGGTAGAGCGCATTGCATTAAGACAAGGCAGGGGGGCAAGAATGGCTCTTTTGATAGTAATGGTTGCTAACCCCTGGCCCAGAGCATCATTTGCACCCAACTGATATCGGTGAAGTGAGATGTCTGCAGCGTCCGCAAATTATACTAAAAGACACAACACACCTCAGCCGCAGTCTGTTCACCCTGCTGCCATCTGGCAGAAGATACAGAGTTATCTGCTGCTGTACCACCAGACTACAGAGCAGCTTCATTCATCAGGCTGTGAGAGTCTTCAATTCATCCTCCACACTCCACTATATAGAATAATGTTTTGTTTTTCTGTGATGTAGCACAAAGGTACTCAAACTAAGTTGTGTTTTGCAACACTGGTGTTTTGAAATGATAAATAAATTAGCCGTGAACAAATTTGAATTGTTATAATTATTATTACAACATGTCATAGATAACCGTCAAACCTCATGGTGAAATGCAAAAAAGCTACAAAAGACTGTCAAATACTAGGGCTTTCTCCAGAATGAATTATCTTTCTACAGAAAATTACATAGTGTTGCTGAAGTTAATACTTAAGTTCACAATACTTAATAAATAGCTGATCTTGTCTTTTTTAGAGAATTACAGCAGATTTCTCACTACACTATTCAACTCACTGGTACATATTCTATGATACACTGACCGGTCAAGGCAGCCCAGTATGCCTTGTTTCACTTGGACCACATAACGTCAAAATCATCCACCGGTAATGAGTAAAATAATAATGATGTTAACAATGTGATCCTTCAGTGCATTGCATCAATATTGCATCTTTTTTTCTGTTCCAGCAAAAGCACACAGATGTGGCCACGGGTCAGATCCACGCTGAGCTGCAGGAACATGTCGCTGCTCTGGAGCAGCTCATTACAGAGATGCAGGAGCTGAGTGGAGGGCTGCGTGATCAATTACAACCACCGTCCACCTAAGAAAGACCCGAAGCTGTGGGTCTGAAGGCCCCTCATCTGTAAAGACTAATCAGAGACAGACAAACTCTAAAGCCAGTCAGAAGCCTTGAATATCATTAAATGCCTTTAAATCAAGCGTTTAAATGTACACTATGCAACTTTTTACAGGCCTATACAAGAAAAGAGCTAACATGAGCTTTACATGTAGTTTAAAGCTATGTTTACATTTAGTGAAAAACAGGCTTGTATTTTGAGATGTGGTGGGGTGAGAAGAAAAACAGCTTTGCCCATCTAGAACTCCTACAGTGCAAGAACATGTGGCTATATACCAACATTATACTAACTATACCAGTTCAACACACACAGCGAGTGTCAGTATGGGTCAGGATAAGCACATTCTACTGTCCACCTCCATGGTCATTTTTCTGAGTAGGACAGGCTGGAAAAGTTACATAGTGCACCTTTAACATGTGGCAACTCAGAATAACAGTAGATCAGACTAGACATTCAAGGACTCACTTTGTAATTATGTTTTTATATCTCTGCAACCAGGCTGGAATATAAACCATGTCTGAGGCATCCAATATTAAAATATATAAATCTTTGAATGCTTGCTTTTTTTCTGTTGTGTAAGATCTGAAAAATATTATAATCATAACTCAACCTTAATTCATCACTGGAAGAACTTTGAGGATGTATTGCTTATTATATTTAGGTACTGTGTCTGGTTCAGTCCAGGTGAAGATGTGCACAATTTGAGGTTTTTCACTTTTTCATAAAAGCATGAAACTTGGTAGTTGTACAGCTTGAGGCCCTGAGCATTTTCAGATATGGAGCCATCGTACAAACGCCATACCATGCCAAACGGCCATTTTACTTTCTGCCATAACTGACTCGTTGATATAAAAATGAAGGCAGACTTTGATGGGTGTGGTCTGACCCAGGGTTACTCAGTACTCATGTAATAATGCACTAACTCAATTATAATAAGTGAGCAACCAAAAACGAATTAAAGAACAACTGAAACCATGTTTGCCATGATATTTATCCAACTTCAAACATTCCTGGGTGGGAAACTTACTTGAAAAACCTTTTTTCACAGAAATACAGCTTAATCTACTTCACAGTGCAACAAGATGCTTATTTAGCTGAAAACTGCCATAAGTGAGTTTGACCATTCTATTCATTTGGAAACCCATTCGATGAATTAAAGTGTGAGTTTTCATGGAACATCTTCACTGGATTATTTAGACTGTAGCCTAAATCAATCTTTAGGGTTTCAGCAGCAACAGCGCCCTGCAGCCCAGAGGGGGGCGCTAATGCGCCTTAAGTCTGAGTAAACACTGAAGGGCCAGAAGGAAGAAGAAGAAACAAACGGAGGAGGAGACAGAGAGGACACAGACAGACCAGTGGTCAGTGGTCAGGTGATACATTTCAGTTAAAATGGCAGCAGACACAGAATCAAAACTCCAGCTGGTTCGGAGACACGTCCGAGCTTTTCCAGACTTTCCGAAGAAAGGCATCTTTTTCAAGTAAGATCCACTGCTATTACCTCCTGAGCCGCTGTCAGAGCAGCACCATGTGTTCCGCCAGCAGGGAGCTCGCCATGTGTTTGAGACGCTGCTCATACAGCAGAAGGAAGCAAAGGGAAGCAGCCTGCAGCTGATACATGTCTTATCACACGTAGAGGCCAAAGTTTACACTGCAGGGTCGGGATTATAAAGTTATATCACAGCAGCTTTATTTCTCTATCTCGGCCAAATGTCCGTGTTTGTCCGAGCCAAATAATGGCCAGTGTTTGTACAGTAATTGAACAAGTAGTAACGTTATCGTGGTTTTAACTGTCCACTGCCTACAGCAGGTAAACGATGGCCCCAGTCATCCAGTGCTCAGGTGAGACATGTGGCCAGGTCCCCCCTTTATCATCTTTACTAACGAATGATTACATGCACAGAACACCCGAGTTATAGACATGGTTTTAAAGATAAAAACATTTGGTGAAACAGCAGGTCTGGTCATGGTGAAATGAAATCCCCCTGCTCTGCTGACTGTATTGTCTCACCACACACACCAAAAGGTTAGTTCAAACTTCTGTCAGTTTGGCTGCACATTGGAGAGAGAGATGATTATTTTGCAGGTCAGTATTGCCAAAGAAAGTAAAATACTTTTTGAGACTTTCCTTAGTGGGGAGAATTGTTGTAACCACATATTTAAATATGGGAACCCCAAGGAAAGGGTTTCCTTAGTCCCGCACAATGCTTTAAATCCAAATCATGTCAGTGTTGATAGTCTGTAAAAGATAAAGAAGTATCTTCAGTATCTTTTGCCAGACGGTGCCAGACAGTAGCCCTTTCCACACAGAGACTCTGCATCATCTCTCCACCTGTTAATCTAAACATGTATCCACGACTGTCACTTTCCACTTTCCACCCATCGGTGGGTCAGGATTTCAATCACAACACTATATAGCTGCATCCATATGATTATAAAACAAAGTTAAGTTTTTTGCTCTACATTATATAATCACCATCAGTAAACAGAGGACCCTGTCTGACTCACTCGCAGGGAGGGACGCTGTTTTCTGGAGGAAAATTCCCTGAAGTCTTGGTCGGGAGGACTCACAGTCACAGTGATTTTTTTCTATATAAGTTTCCAGAGACAGTAACTACAACAACACAATAGTGGAAGGAGACAAAGACATGGTCAAGTTTTTTGCTCTGAATCAGTCACATAATCACCACCAATGAACTGCGGGAGGCCCCCTTGGCTCTGCTGCCGGGGACAGACGCTGTTTTTCAGGCAGAAATGTGACAAAGAGTCACATTGTTGTCTGGTCCTGTAACGTTGCTTTGTGGGTTGAAAGTGTGGGTCATTTCTCTTTTATTTGAAGAGTGAAGGATCTGTTTATCTGTCAGACTTTGAACACCATCAGACCAACACACCCCCACTCCACGCCTCTGGCTTTTCCATTCACACAGACGCCGGCTCACCTCTACTGCGGCTCTGATACTATCTCCGGAGGCAGATCAGTCTCCCTCTCTGCGTCTGTAACTTTCACACAGAGGACGATGCGTAGAATCGGTGCATAATTCCTGCACTAAAGGGGCAGCGTGAACGGGGCTAGTGATATCAGTGAGGTGAAATGTCAGAGCCCAAAGGATACATGACGACAACACCCACCCTAGTGAGTAATTTTCAGTTGATTAGACGTCTGAAAGATGTCTAAGTGGTCCATAGATGTCTGGGCTAATATTGGGTTAAATTTGGTTCAAAAGTGAAAGTTGAGTGGATGTCTAGTTTTAGCCTAGACATTGTTTCAAAATCTAATAAAAATAAAATAGTCTGTGTGTGCTGTGCACTGACAAATTTGGCTGCCTCAATTGTTCCTCTGGATTCAACATTAGACATTAGTTAAACATAGAGGCACTCACTTTGATTAGTTGTATCCATCAATGTGTGTGTATAAATGACAAGGATGATGAATTGTCTATTTCATTTCATCATACTTTAATTAAAAACAGGCCATTTATATGTATGATTTAAACTGTTCAGTTACACTTGGTTCAGATGTTTTTTGTAATGCTTCTATTAAGATATTTCCTGCATACAGTCACTGCATTTCCAACATGAAAGTTTTAAATGAGTGGTGTCAAGCTTTACACAACTTTTATGTATGTATGGTCTTTTACAGATTCCTGATTTACACTCAAGTCTGTCTTGATTATGAAGGACAGGCCTGCCACAGTAACAGCCCCTGCCTTCAGATGGTTGGGTGGTATCAGTGAGGTGGCTCTCCATCATCTTGGTGTACTCCTCAACTACCTTTCCCTCATGTTCAGTACCCCATCCTAAAACAGAAAAATGTTATACACCTCAAGTATCAAATTATAGTGATAAATGATAACCACAACAATATACACTGCTCATATCACAGTAACATTAATACTGTGAATCATCATTCCAAATGATTAGTACATGTGTTATTTATCTCAATCATTTGTATTTTAGCAGCTTGCTTACTTTTCACTCCCTATGGGACATGAGGCTTGCTGTCGCTGGTTGTGGTGTCTCTAACAGTATGTTGCATAGCAATGTGTTTCAAGTCTCACTCTAACAGGCAGAAAGATTGCTGCCTGAGAAAGAGTGCAACCAGAAATGTTGCTGTGCAAGTGGTCTGCATGTAGATTGAAGGCTTTGTGTTTTTGTTAAATCCTACACCACTATTTTAAGACTGTATTAAAACATATTCAGCACATTGCTGTGATTTCCCTCTCCATCTACAGCTGCACTCAAAAAATTAGAATATCATAGAAAAGTTTTTTTTTTCTCTATAATGTAATTCAAAAAGTGAAACTTTCATATGTTTTAGATTCATTACACATAAAGTCAGATATTTCATGCCTTTTTTTGTTTTAATGTTGATTATTACGGCTTACAGCTCATGAAAAATCAAAAATCCAGTATCTCAGAATATTAGAATATTACATAAGATCAATCCATACTTGGTCTGGGCTCCTTTTACATGAATTACTGCATCAATGCGGCGTGGCATGGAGGCGATCAGCCTGTGGCACTGCTGAGGTCTTATGGAAGTCCAGGTTGCTTTGATAACTGCCTTGAGCTCGTCTGTATTGTTGGGCCTGGTGTCTCTCATCTTCCTCTTGATAATACCTCATAGGTTCTCTGTGGGGTTCAGGTCAGGCCAGTTGGCTGGCCGAACAAGCACAAGGAGACATTTTCTCCTACTGCTCAGAGTGTTGAAGCAAAAAGCAGCACAGGAAAACCTGAGTTTGCATCAGATTGATGGCAAAACTGCTTACCTACAGGCAATAGACTATGAGATTTAGATGGAACAACCAGAGGGATGTGAAGTGGAATCTAGCACAGATGGAAAGTTGGTGTATATGCTAAAGTCACTTTACGGGTTGAAACAGTCTGGCGGAAATTGGAACAAGACACTACATGATTATCTAAGTGATAGCCATTTGAACAAAACCCTGCTGATCATTGTGTTATTGTCAAGGGAAACAGAACATGAGATGATTATCATGATGATATGTATTGATGATTTAATCATTGCTTACCAGTGATGAAAATGCACTAAAAGTTGTGAAGGAGACGCTCACAGCAAGATTCAAAATGAAAGATTTAGAAAAACTGTGACATTTTCTTGGCACTGACTTTGAGCAAAGTGATGGATGTGTAAAAAAAAAACAAAACACAAAAGAAATATGTGGAGCAAGTACTTGAAAGGTTTAACATGCAAAACTGTAAACCTAGAGCGACACCTTGTGAACAAAAACTGAACTACACTGATGATGCAGAAAAGATGAGTGGTGCCAGAAAATACAGAGAGGCAGCCTAATCTATCTAACTACATGTACAAGACCTGGCCTGAGTTTTGTTGTAAGCAAACTGTCATAGTATTTTTTCTGAGCCAATGGAAGAGCACTGGACTGCTGTAAAACATGTACTAGGATATCTGGAAGGCACAGTTGAGAAAGAATTGTGTTGCAGGAAATGTGATGATGAGATGACTGGTTATTGTGTAAGCCTGAATGAGGATGGTCCTTATGATATCATGGAAAACCGAAAAGCAACCAACTGTTGCCCTCTCAACTTGCGAGGCAGAGTATATAGCTTTAGCCGAAACCACACAAGAGTGTATGTATCTAGTACAACTGCTAGAAGGCATTGGCGGAGGTCAGTACACACCATCTAAGGTTTATGAGGATAACCAGGGTACAACAGCATTGGCAAAGAATCTTGTAAGTAGACAGAGGTGCAATCATGTTGACAAAAATATCATTTTGTAAGGTCAGCTGTGAATGATGGAAAGATAAGTTTGGAATATTGTCCAGCAGATCAGGTGGTAGCAGATGTGATGACAAAAACTGCAACAAGTTGTTCCAGTTTGTAAAGTTTATGTTTGGAGGTCAGTCATGTATGAAAAATGTGCATGATGCAAGGCAAAGAGCCTTATGATGTTTTTTTGTGTGTGTGTTTGTTTAAGAAGATAATGGTGTGAGAGCAAGTGGGGTTGTTGACCTGTATGTAAAATGTGCTCTCAATTGTGAAAATGAGCCTTAGTTTGTGTTGCGAGGCAAACTTTCAGTTCAAGCAGGTGATGTGTGATGGACAAAAATTGACAGCCAACAAGAGACGATGCAAGTGGCACGTGATGAGTGTCAATAAAGTTTTTCAGTCACAAGCAAGACTGATGTCCCGCAGAGTTTATTCCTCTTTAATTATTTTTCAGGTCTAGCATAGGATGTGCATGCAGAACTGCTGAGCTATCTAACTCTGCTAACATAGACTTTCCAAATTTTATTGGACCGAATGGCTCAAATTATGATAGTTAACGAGTCATTTGGGGGGTTGTGATGCTCAAAAAAACAAAAAAACGGCTTCAAAGCCTGGCGTTCCTCCTGGGGGCTTGGAAGTACCCTTGAACATAACTGTAGCGTGTGTGCGCTGTAAATTGCCTGGGTGCTGCACTATCCTCTCAGTTTAGTTCCGCCTTTTTCATTCGTCAACATCACTCTAGTAATTAACATTTAGAAAATCAATTTTGGCAATTGTGAATAGATTCTGGATTGTGGGAGAGAAGAATCGCATTTATGTTGTGAATCAATTTTTTTTAAAGCTGAAGTTCATACAGTACTTCATTAATAAGGGAATGCATTTCATATTGATAAACATTTCAACTGCCTGGATACTAATGTAATGTGTTGTGTCCCCCCTGCAGAGATATCTGTCCCATTCTGAAGGAACCAGCCGCTCTGACAGCAGTAATCGACCTTTTTGAAGAACATGTGAGGAAGAATCACTCGCAGGTTGAGCTGATCGCAGGTGAGAAAACAAAGCAAAGCACTTACTAATGATAACCAGTATTCTTAAGACTTTATAGTGGCAATATCTAAGAATTCTGGATCCATCCCATTATCCAGACCCACACCAAAAGTTACTGGTGTCTGTTCTGGCCGAGACCCATCCTCTGTTGAAGTTTCATGGGAATCTGATTAGTAGTTTTTGTGAGATCCTGCTGACAAACCGACCAACCAACCAACCGCAGTTTCCATCCCTTCACCGGATGGTTTTGTTTGTTTGCAGGTTTAGATGCTCGTGGTTTCCTGTTTGGGCCTCTGCTTGCCCAGCGGCTAGGTGTTGGCTTTGTCCTGGTCAGGAAGAAGGGCAAGCTACCTGGAAACACTCTGTCTGTGGCATATGATTTGGAGTATGGAAAGGTAAAGAACACATGCACACACATACACAGGTTTGTGCAGCTTTCCTTGTTACAACTTTACTTTGACTTCCATTCATTTGTACAGTCAAACCCTAACCTTAACCTAACCTTAACCTAACCTAAATTCACACCTTACCCAAAACTTAACCAGGACCTCAGAAATCAGGTTTTGCCACTATAGGACTGGTCTTTGTACGTGCACACACACACACACACACACACACACACACACACACACACACACACACACACACACTATTCATTCTAAGGGATCTTCCTTTGTTTGTTTCCTTTCATTGTTATTTGCCGAGAAGCATTCCATTACATGCTGCTGTTCACCACAGTCTATCTGATGAACAGTTTTTTGTTAGAGTCTTATTTCTGTCCCTCCAGGCGGAGGTGGAGATCCAGGAGGATGCAGTGACTCCAGGACAGAAGATTCTTCTCATTGATGACCTTCTGGCAACTGGAGGTTAGAAACCTCCTGGTTAGACCCACTTTGTAACCATCATCTTCACTGAATTCAGTCTGGGGAACATTTGTTATATAGAACAACAAAATAACATTTTCATATCATATTGTAAAGGTTTATAAACATCAGTTAGTACTTTGTGATAGCCATCCAAATAGTGTTTATAGATGAACTACAGAGTATTTATTAACCATGTACAAAGTATTATAAACATCAGTTGCAACTTTACTTTAAACAATTAATACTTAATAAATAGTTTATAAAGCATTTCGTTGTTTGACAGTCAAATAACTATTAACTGAAGCTTGATGCACTATAAATTCAACATTTTTTAATGATCGTTATTATAAAGTTTTACCTCTGCCTTTTAATTCCATCTGCCAGTTCAGTTGTCTCCTGCTTGAACATTGTATAAACAAAATACACACTCTTCATTCTGTCCTCACTAAAACTTGTTGCAGGCAACGTATTATTCAGTTATACAGCTAGCTTAACATTATATTCTCCAACATTGCATCCTCCAAGGAACAGGCAGCTTGTTGTGTTTGGCAGGGTTTAATGAGGAAAATATGTCATTTGTTAAACTACAAAAGAGAACACAAAATGCAAACAAATGAGTAAATTTGTAAGTGCTGCTTAATATCTCTAGTACATCAATACATCGACAGATTTATTTACACTTTGCATTTACAAAAATTTCAAACAATATTGGAAACTCGATGCTGAATGGAGTAAAACTTTTTTTTTTTTTTAAAAAAAACAGTAAGAACATCATGCTATAAGTTATCCACATGGAGGTCATACAGGCGCAAATTCACACGTATCTTAATCACACGCTTCTCAAGAAGTGGACGTATTTAAGCACAAATCCATGCGTATATTTACCACATGCAAAGTCACAGAGAAGCTCCACCGTTTGCTACGTCTATGTGTACAGTGAGCACACGTCTGGTACGTCACGGTGACGTATGACGCGTGACATCGCCGTGACCATGCTTGTACTCTCCATCATCACCATGGAATTTGTTGGCGAACATATTGACGTTAGTTCTCTGCTCAGTTAGCACCGTAATCCACTTATCTGTCACATATCACACCCTATACAGTTATCACACCTCATAGCCAACATATTGGAGGTGTTGCCACTAGCATAAGCAGCACATGTTGCACAGTGCTTGCACAAAGTCGTAGTTTTATCCACCACTTTCTTACCGCCGTCATCATAGGTAGTACTAAATCCAAAATGCTCCCACACAGCAGACTGGAAACGATGCTGTTGGCGCATGCATCCTCTAACTCTGGGCCTCCTTTGTCTTTGGCGCTTGCTATTTCCACAACTGACCTGCTGTAATCGACACTCCACCCCTCCGCCTCCGTGCCAAATGAAAAAAAAAAAAAAAAACTTCACTGGGTTACTGGCTCAAGGCTCATGTATTGTCCTGAACCGAACCATACACATTCCCTGAACTGTGTCAAGTAAACCGAACGCGATTTTCTTCATGAACTGTTCCATCCCTACTAACTTTTCAACATCTGGCTATTAACAGTCAGAAGTGGCAAGTGCTCTACTGAAAATATGTCTTACCCCTCGTTAGTTTTAACCTGCCTTGAGTAGCAAGTACTTGTTTTCTTTTATTTTACTGCCTTCTCCAAATACCAAACTAGTGTGTTTAATTTGCAATATATGCACTCTGGTAATTAAAGACGATGATAATCAGGCCTAACATTGAAGTATTACTTTTAAATACAAAAGAAAAACAATAAACTTTCTTATATTTTACATCATTCATTTGTGATTGTTTAAAATGTGTCATTTAAATTTAAATGGACTGCTGAAAATGTCTGGCCAATCTACAATTTCTGGTTTGTAAATCTGGCCACATTGAATTTGTAAATGAAAAGCTCTGGTATATACACCGATCAGCCACAACATTAAAACCACAACATACAGGACCCAGAGGACCCACTATAAAACGCCCTGGTGCCAGACACCACAGGACACCCTCACAGGTCTTAAGTCCATGTCTTGACAGGTCAGAGCTGTTTTGGCTGCACAAGGAGAACCTTCACAATATTAGGCAGGTGGTCGTAATGTTATGCCTGATCGGTGTATGTTGGATATACAATATGTAGGCCCTATGGATGTACATTTTCAGACAATATTACTGCATGTATAGGCCTGTGGGAATGTGGAGTGGTGGAAAGTAATTAGTGGGTGGGCAGGAGAGTTAGCTATACTGGGTAAACAGGAAGTATGGGTGGCATTGAAGCATAACACAGACAGGCTGCATTTAACAGGAAAAGCAAATGAACCAAAGGGTCAGTTAGGGTTCTTTCCTACGCCATGATCTGAAGAAGAATGGATGTAAATTGTGGATTGTATTTTGAAAACATTGGTACTGAATAACTTTAACAAAATTGTGTGTGTGTGTGTGTGTGTGTTTCAGGGACATTGCATGCAGCCTGTGAGTTGATGAGGAAGCAGCAGGCTGAGATTCTGGGCTGCATGGTGATCATCGAGCTCAAAGAACTGAACGGCATTGACAAACTGAAACCACACAATGTGTTCTCTCTGCTTCAGTACTGAGGACAACTGACTTTTAAACAAATGTTTGACTTGTTTCCAGCCAGGTGCTTCTCAACGTCAACAACACGAAACAAGGAAGCTCTTCACATCGCTCACATTTTTACAACCTTTGACTGAAATTCCATACATGATTGAAATGGCAGTTTTAAAATATCAATTGTATCATAATTCATACATAAATAAATGAGTTTAAGTGAAAATCATAGGAATGTATTTCTTCAAAATAACTTTGATTATGTTTACATAAGTTTTTATGTTGGAACATGTTAATTCAACTGTGCAGAATATAACCTCATACTGATATTGTTGCAGTTATACTTTACAAAGGGGTTACACATGCATGTATGCACAGCAACACTTTGAAGTATACAAATAACACATGCTTTCTCTTACAAATGAAATGTTGACTTTATAAGCCTTAAAACACACCTTTGCTTAATTAAATGGAAATCCATTCAGTAGTTTTAGATTTAGATTTAAGATTTAACATGAAACATAATATATGTAACATTTTTGCATTAAAATGTTTAAAACAACAAGACCTTTGTTATGTTCTTTGTTGAGTTGTGTACTGTGCATTTCATTTCGTCGTCTGTAACTGAACCTTCTGGAATGGACTCAGATTGGGAAAGGAAGTCGGCAAAACTTTAAAACCTCATCTGTGAACATTTCTGCTTGAGTCATGAAGATATTTTAACAATGAGCACAACAACTATGATCCCAATTACTTGCATCTTTTGATTTGATTTAGAGATTCCTAGTGGCAGAAATTACATCCTGTGCAACAATTCAGTATTGCCCTACCATATGGTTAAAGAACTTGAGGGATACTGATAAAAAAAAAAGTATCACAATTGCCCACAATGCAACTCAACAGTATCTAGTCATTAGACCCTCCCTGCCTGCTAAATTACATCTTTCAAACTCCACAGCTCTAGTTTGCGATACAGCTTCTGTATGTTTTGAAGTCTCTAAGATCAACCTGAGATAATTCTGATGACTTCACTATGACAGCGTCTAGGGTCTTGTCTCAGATTTTGACTAGCTCCTCCAGCACCACTTCTTTTCAGGCTGTGTAATACTAACCATGATGTGTAAACTGAGCTTGATGTGTAAAATTGGTGGAGTGCTCCTTTAAAATATAGTGATACCTAACCTCACCAAGACTTCTTAAATGAAAAGCTTTACCACTTTTGTTCTGTAGCGATACAAAACATGCAGACCTTATTCATTTTCAATGTATGAACATTAACAACTAAAAACTAACAATGATCTAGTTGTCAACAAAGTCCAAAAGTTTAAGTGACTACCCCGTCACAGCTGGTCATTAGCTTAAGAGGACTGCAACCAACAATTAATTTCATTTTCAATTAATATGTTGATTATCCTCTTGATCAATCTGGTGTTTGGTCTGTCAAATGTCAGAAAATGGTGAAAATGCTCATCAGTGTTTCCCCCAAAACTCTAGATAATATAGAACTTTATTAATCCTGAAGGAAATTGTTTAAGATGACGCCCGTAAATGTCTTGTTCCGTCCTCAACACAAAGATTTTTCGTTTCCTGTCATAGAGGAAAGAAACCAGGAAATCCTCACATTTAAGAAGCTGCAATCAGAAGTTTCACCTTTTCTCGACCAATAATTGATAATTACATGGTGATTAATTTAATAGTTCACAACAAAGTGATTTTTCTAAAGATAACATTTGAGCTTTATTGAGATTGAACAGCCCAGAGTGATGATAGGAAACGAGGGAGAGAGAGGGAAAGACATGCAGCAAAGGGCAACAGGTTGGAATTGAATGGCTCACTACTAATGACCTTATCTTCATACATGGGGTGAACACTACTAATTGATAACTTAAGTTTAACTTTAGGGGCACAGAATTTGCATTCATCCAAGTGAGATGTTTTATGCATCTTAAAGAACAAACATATGATGCCTGCACTCCATCAAGCCCTGCTGGATGTCTCTAGTGAATTGGCACGGGGATATCCCTCCACTGGATCTACGCAGGATAGAGGTAGTAATCCTGAAACACACAACTAGGTCTGAGTATCAGGACCATGTTTATACCCAAGGCAATAACAACCTTCCAATTTATTGTGTAAAGGATTCAAATTAACAAGGTTTCCTCTTTTGAACTATACCCAATTGCTACAAACACATTGCAGTCAGTTCTCAATAAGTACTGCAGTTGGAAAGCCTGAACAGAACACCTGACCCATGTGCAAGTTTGTTCGTCTTGAAAATGGGACCGATTTTTTTTTTTTTACATGTTGAGAGTAGTCATCTCTCATCTAGTCATCTCCATTGTATTAAGGTGATGCAAAAAAATCAAAATCTGGGAAAACCAACCAAAACATTTCATCATGACAAGATGCCCCTGCTGAGAAACGTTTTTTTTCCCCCCTTACAACCACATTACCTTCCTTTATTTTGTGTGATCTTCACAGAAGTCACTTCCCAACTCTCAGATAAATACGTTTTTCCAGTTGTTATATTTAATAAATTGTACTCATAGAAAAAAAAGGAGGCAACAAGGCTCTGACAAATGATTGTATTTCTTAAACATCATCAACCTTTTTAAAAATGTAAACATTAATCAGTTCTACATTGTAGAAAGCTGACCCCTAAAAGACTGGAGGCAGACCTGTACACACAAATGGTACACTATCAAGGAGGAAAAAAAAATCCCAACACACTAACAAGAGTGTTATTAAAAACCCATGTGGCCCCAGGATTTTGGGACTGACCATGGTCCTGTGCCTGGACCAGTCTGTGATTATCTTCAGACACAGGACACACCACAAACCACAGGCCCATGCATCTGCTGCCAAAAAACCAGTGAAACAGTCTAAAAACATGGCACTTCTAAGCAGCTGGCCTCTGAGCTTTAGCAGCAGTGTGCTGGCAGTTCAGCCAGCGACAGCTGAAGAAAATCCACATCACTCAGTCATGACGTCTCTCAGATTCTCTCCTCTTCTCTTAGTCTGCTGTTCAGTTTGTCCACAACAATGCTGAGCTCTGTGTTCTTGTTCAACTTCAGGTAGAAGTCCTTCCTGATCGGATGAATGCTCAGCCAATCAGCAGCCACTTCTGCCAGTAAATGAATATGTTTCTCCATTTCCCCTGTTCATTAGTGAGGAAGAACAACAAATCAGATAAGTTATTTTCTGAACATTATCAGTAAGACAGCAAAAAGTTTCCTAACACAATAAAATTATATGTTTCTACCAGTTAAAATAATATAGAGACGTTGTGTGGCTGCTGTGTCCAGCTGCTGTGAACCAACCTGGGCAGAGAGCAGATCTGTAGCTGGCCACCATCCTGTTACAGGCTACCTCCATGATTAAAGCCGGTTTCTTCTCTGCAACAAAAACATTGCGGAGAAGCCTGGCCAGCTCTGGGAGCCGTGACATCATCACCAGGCGGTCCTCCTGGATGGGGTTTCGGATCATGGCTGCCTGGAGCTTCTGGGCCTCCTTTGCCCTGATCTGAAACACCAACAAACCAGCCAAAACAACATGATCGATTACAACATGGCTTTCTTACATGATCGATTACAACATAGTTTTCTGATGGCTAATTCAGCAAGACCAATACACCCATTAAGAACAGTCAAGTCCACCCCCACCTACTCCCTGTGTACGTACCCGGTCCAGCAGGGACTGGGAAACTCCTTTCAGGGCAGTTGGTACCGGAGCAGCTGATGTTTGGGGGACTGTGGAGTCCTGTGGAGATGTTGGCTCTTTACTCTCTGCAACTTTATCTTCAGTCTTCAGAGCCAGAGAAACCAGAGCCTTCTCCATCTGAGAAAACAGGAAGACAGAACAATACCATCAGATGTAGATGTACATTATTAATCCAAAATACATAACAAACTGATACCGACCAAGTGCAACTCTCCAGCTTTTATTACTGAAGCCAATGCAGAAGTACCAACAACTGCAGTTCCTTGAATGACCACTTGAGGCTGACCCCAGAAGAGAGTCAATCCACATCAGAGCCCATAGTAAAAATGGCCAACTTTACAGCAGAAATTAAACATGTTTACAACCTGGTACAAAAAGTGGTTTTGGCCTCTATACTAAATGTATATCTTACTGACCACTGTGCAGTGGTACTGCAGTGATACAGTACTTAGGGGCGTGGTCACTTTGACTGACAGGTAGACAGGAGCCGTCTGCTCAGCGTCATCTCGGCAGTCATTGCTAGCTAGCTAACTTTACTATAATCAGATGTTAGTTGGACTACATTTACCTTAAATTATTTGCAGTTATTCCCTTCCCTAATAACTAAGTTGTGGATCACCTTGCATGTAGATTGTTTAGGGAACCGTGGTCAAGAAGTGTTTTTAGCAGTCTTTACAATAATAGTCAGGGGATTATTTTAATGCGCTTTTTCAAAAGCAATACTACATTGTAGAAATACTTTTACTGTAAGTAAGAGTCCTGAGCATTGGCATCAAAATATACTAACAGTAATAGAAGTCAGTCAGGACAAAATGTACGTTTTTGATCAAAGAGTGTCGCAACTCTGAAATTCAGATGCCTCCAAGATGGCGACAGCTGGTACCACCCACTTTGAGCTTCATTTTTGCTATTCTAAAACCATGGTGGCTCTGCCCACTATTTATACAGTCAATGGTACCAACAGAGAGAGAGAAGTTTGACAAATACAGAGCAGCTGACAAGTAACCACTTTAACTCTAATACACTACCTTGGGTGTGATGAGTGAACGGGCCTTGTCCAGCACCTCCTGAGCTGTGGACAGTTTCTCAGTGTGAGGAGGCTGAGGCAGAGAGCTGGTCTGGACAGCTGGCACAGTATCCACATTAAAGCGAGGGTGCCAGCGGGTCAGTTTTTCTTCTGGAACAGACATGGGAGGATCCAACGAGGACAGGAAGACCTGCAGACAGAGAGCTGGTTAAGAAACTAGCTGAACAGAACCCTTCTATTAGTCACCAAAATGAAATCTCAATGTGTCGATGGAGACAGTCCTCTCAGCACATACCAAACCTGGTTTACTTTAAAGAGGTCATTGTGCTCATTTTCAGGTTCATACTTTTATTTGGGGGTCCTAGTAGAACAGGTTTACATACTTTATTTTTCAGAAAACATAATTTTTCTCATATGGTGCAGTGCTGCAGTATCCCTTTTCACACTGTGTCCAAAACGCAATGTTTTAGCTTTTATTTGAACATCTTGCCTCTGTTCAATGTTTGGTGCGAGTTGCACATGCACATTACTTAACAGGCAGGATGTAGCCAATCAGAGGCAGAGTTGGGCAGGTCATAAAATATAAATAAATAAATAAATTTACATAACGCCTGTTACATAGTGATGCACACAAGTTATGGAAATAAAGGCTCGACTCCAAATCAAGCGTTTCAGGCAGCACAGGAGCAGTGTTTTCAGTGGGAGACAGTCACACCCTTTGGCGTGGACTTTGGGCTTTTTCCCCTTGTCAGACCTTTTACATGCACAAAAATGCTTCATAACACAATAAAGGAAAGGCAAGAACCCCAAAAGCATAACATGACCTCTTTAAAACCCGGGACAGTGCTATGTTTAAAGTTGCTCCCCATCTGACGCCTAAGGCTTCAGGGGGAGTTGTGGCTACTTGTGACAAAACCAAATGGAGGCTACACTAAAGCAGCCACTAACCTTGTGGTGTTGTTTGACAATGCAGACCAGGTTCAGGTGGAAGATGCGTCTTCTCTCCAGGAGATGAGAGGCTGACAGGACGAGACGGGCTTCATTCTGGTCTGAGGAGGACAACCACACACATTCACAAAATTAATTAAAGAACACATGAAGGCATGACTATGACATCACGTCTGCAATTGAGTTTTGTTCCATCCTCCACTTTCAGAATGAAAGTGTTGTGACACCTTGATTTTGTTGAATTTCTCAGATTTTCGTAAATTTTTCTTTGATCTTTTACTATGACTAAGTAGGCTACATAGTAAAATGGTGTCTCTTTTGCTCTATGCCATTTCTGTGTCCGACTCCCTACTGGTCTCAGTGTTCTCTGTGCAGCTTAAAGCTGATTCCATCAAAACTAAAGTAGGCGCATATTCAGTGGGAGTAGAGCAAAATCAGTTCTTGGATGGAGCTACTGGGAGCTCTGTTGACCATGTAATAGCTATGTCCGGTAGAATCAAACATGGAATCAAGACAGACAGTTTAAGAAATATTTTTGACTAACCGGAGTGAATGATGGGCTCCACGGTAAGCTGGTAGCTGCCCCTCTTAATGCTGCTGTTGAAGGTTGGGATGTTCTTCTCCTGCCTGAATGTGTAGGCCTCAGGAAACACTGTCTTTATCTGACCCACATGGCTCTCCTCAAACCTCCTGCAAAGTGGATAAAGAAGAGATGCAATCATTAGCTTCTGTAGCCTGACAGTCAGTTCCAGCCTCCAGGATGTCATACAATCTTCCGAAAAATAAAAAGTTTTGTTAAAATGTAGACAGTTTGTTGCTTTTGAAGCTGAAAACTTCCAGTCCTAACATGTCAGCAGAATTGTAAAAAAGTCACATGAAATGCTTTAACAGTGTGGATTTTATTCATAGCCACACTTACAACTTCTCAAAACTTTTTCCCAAAATAATGGGTCAGTGAAATCAACAAATTTCTGAGTACACTTCTGTGCAACTGTGGCAGGAATCAAAATGCCACTGAATGCTGACTTCTTGTGACTCACACAGGGACTTCACTGATTGTAACCTAACATGCCCAACGTGTAATCTGTCATTCTCATTTAAATCTGAACAGTACAGCCACACCATCTCTCCATCCTTCCACCTACTTGTGCATCATGTCCTGAACTCCCTGTTTGATCTTGGCAAAGGTTGCCGTCTCACAGCGGTTATACAGCATGGCTACCACCGTTTCCATACTCCTGAACATCTCAGCCAGCACCTTGTACTGGTATGGCAGGGAGAGGCCAGGGGGGGCTGCCTGGGCAAGGGTGTGGTACCGCTGGTATGCTGGCTGTTCAGTACTGAGGGACAAGAGAAAGGGAAAAACTGTTTGGCTTCTGATTTTAGCAGGACTTAGTCAATACAGTGCAGGTGGTACACTATGTTTTCAGTACCACTGATACAAACACTCACCTGTCCTGAGTCTGTGTCTCACTCCTCTTGCTGTCCTCTGCCTCCCTCTCTTCGTTCCTCCTCTGAGCTTTAGCAGCAAGCGCTTTGGCTCGTGCCACAGTCAGCTTGAGGGCCTCAGCATCAGAGGTGGTGGCTGCGGCAGTTTTGGGGACATGACGGGAAGTATTGTGGGGTGCTGTATCAGCAGGAGAGGATGATGTGGAAACTAAAGTCAAGGCATCAGTGCTGACTAGTTCCTCTTCACGTTTCTTGATCCTCTGAAGGCGAGACTTGAGGGCTGCAATGTCCACTTTAGGTGGGGCCTGAAAGAAAGGGGGGTTATCATGCTGATGAATTCAAGACTCAAGTAAGGATAAGTGTCACAATATTCTATATTTGCATTGTTGTCAACTAATCCCATGTACAGAGCCAAACCAACAAACATATCCAACAAGAAATAATTGAGAGTTAGGGGTGGCTTAATTATAACAAAATTAAGAAAAAAAAGATTCACATAAGTATCGAGATTCTCCCACGATTCAAAATTGGTTCTCAAATGTTATAAAAAAAAAAACTGCAAGAATAGTGCAACAACCGGACAATTTACAGCACACACACGCTACAGTTAGTCTATTTAGCAGTGCACTACAAACAGCTTGTTGAAAATGCCTTATAGAACGTTATCCATGGGTCAATGTCATTTTCTGTGTGTGCCATCAACATGGTTTCTGTTAATCAGAAATCACCACCTTAGAGGGATATTCATTGTGTCCCGGGGCAATAACACCAACTTGTATATTATATACAACCTTATATGGTCATACCCAGAATCATATTGCGTTGCTATCAGATGTCACAAGCACGTCCAACAGCAACAGTGAGTGACAGCTACAGAGGAACATGATCGTGGGTATATTTTTCTGCATGTAATGGTCTTTTGTTTAAGATTGCTCTGTTTGTATCGGCCTAACTTTGCGCTCTATTTGAATGCAAACTTTTCAACTTTTCTTTATCTGATATCTCATAGTAAAAGCCAACGCTAGCTAGCAAACATTGTTATGGTAACTGTATGTCTTTACAAATATAGCTTGTTGGTTTCATCGCATTTTACTCTCCCCTCGCCATTAACCTCCTTCAAATTACAGCTAGCCAAGGGCTTTATGTCCTCTGCGTGTTCCTCTCAAGTTTAAAGTCAAATCGATGCAGGACTTGGTTCTGTAGGCTGCAGAGCACAGGAAATGTGTCCGGCTGATCTGCAAATGTCTGTCACAGTTTCCGAATATTTGGGATGCAGGCACATTGAAAATACACGGAGGGCCTTCTGTCCCAACAGACAGACACCGAGAATTTAACCTGCAAAAGTGTTTAACCTAACACTGTCAACCTCTCTTAGCCACATAATATATAACCACAGTATATTATGTGCATCATATATGTATCTGATTATGGTTTTTGCACTGACATCAATTCCAGTGCTGGTTAGGCTATAATGTACGTATAATTTAATAAAAATAATAATTTTTCATGTGAATTGGACAAGTCATTGATTTTAAAAAATACATAATAGTATACATGCATATACCTAGGATAAGTAAGTCATACTTTAGATTTAGGCTAGATGATGATGTTTCATAACCATATTTGAAGCGTCACTGCAAAAAGCGTGTGTGTATAAAATGATACTGGAACTTTTTTACGCCCCACTATATTAGCATCTGCTCCAAAAGTCGAGTGTTGGTTGGACTCCAACTTCCAGAGGAGCCTACAGACTGTACACTAGTGAAGCATTAACCAAACCCACTGCAGTTACCTTGCAGACCTGTCCTCCAGGGATCTTGCGGATGACCTGACCCCTCAGTGGAGAGCTGCTGGTCCTGTGTTCAGACACAGGAGAGGTTGGAGCTGCGGCCTGCTGGGTCACCTCGCTGGGCAGTGCCTGGACTTCAGCCTGGATAAAACAGTTACACAGCAAGCACACAGATTTAGCCCAGTCTTCATTGAGAGGAGTGTTGCACACGTAAACTGTGGCAGTATATGAAATCATTTCATTCAAGTTTTGCAGGCTGGCAACCAAAAGTGAGCAACTGTTTACTGGCTGCCATCTTTGTTTAGGTAATAAATGTTCAGACATTTGATATCAGGCAACAATGAATGAAGACAAGCCTTTAAAAAACAAACACTGTGTGTGGGTGAGGTACTGCCTGATGTCGGGACCTTTCACCATTAACAACACTAAACTTACATGCGGTGTGTCTTGAGGGAGGACCAGTTTCTTCCTGGCCTTCCTCCTCGGTGCCTTCTCCGGGACATTAGCTTTAGCCCTGACGGCCTCCTCTTGCCGTCTCTTCTTGGCCGTGCTGTGGTCGGCGGTGGCTGAAAACACGCATGCTCCGAGGTCAAACTCTTTATCCGAGGTCCGCTTTGGAGTCCGGGGACAGGAGGGGACATCTTTCACAGACTCTTCCTCGTGTAGCCCCACTGCCTCGTCGATAACCTGGACAAACTCTTCATGGACGGAGGACGAAAAGAGGAAATCGTCTCTGTTTGTAGAGGATCTCGAGCGTGTGCTGGCGGCGGTGATCCTAGACGAACCACGGCCGACCACAGCGCTGCTTCGCTGCTTAGCTGGTTTCACAGGACCGCCAATGCCTTTCTTTCTTTGCGCAAAGAAATCAGTAACTCGAGCCTGAGACATGCTGCTGCTGCTGCTGTGTGAGGTGGACACAAGAACCGCTGCGTCAAAACCTACACGGATCTACCACACACCGGAGTCGTTGAAGCTAGATATCAACAGGAAGAAGAAAAGAACTTTCGCGCGCATCCATAAAGCCACGCCCCTCGTGGGCTACGTCATAGGATAATTAACGCAGGAGGGCCGTTCTGATGAGATTTAAAGTCACACGTGTGAAACAAAGAGCTCATGTTCTTTGTTGTGCATACATTGTGATGGATTGGAGAACATACCAGTTAACTAACTGCCCTGTTGTTGGTTTGATGATCACTTTTATTTAATTGATCATTAAGTCTTTTTTCTAACCCACATGTTTGTGTGACACTGACTCATCCTTATATTAGGCTATACAAAGACAAAATTAAGGCAAAATAATACACATCAGCCAAATTAAATTCACAAACATAAAAGCTCAATTCCTTTTATTTATGGAGGTGATCAAACAATAGCTCTGTGAAGGATTTCTTTATCACAAAACAAAAAAAAGCTATCAAAGTAATTAATGTTTGCAATATCTTTAAGGTTGAATTAATTTATTGTCGTGACTGTGTCTATTTTTATTTCTACTTACCTCTGTCAAGCATTGCTCTTCATTAAGATTTTCAATGCTCAATCTGTAGCCTATGGGCATTTCTGTTGTCTTCCTCTGTTTCTGTATACGCTCTGTTGACAGTTTAAAATACAGTTGAGAAAAAAATAATTTACATTACTTTAGAATTCTTCTTATGTCCTCTAAAACGCTGTCACCCTAGTATATTGTCTGTAAACATAAGATGCCATCATGCGATTTGGTGGCATCAGCCCTTAAAATCTTAGGTGCCACGATTTAATCTGGGGAAATGAGAGAGAGTTGACTCTTTCCAGCTAAGTGCTGCAGTCATCCACAGATGAGGAGATGAAAACATGGATTACCTTCGGCAGACTGACATTAAAAAGTTTCTCTGTCTACTACTAGGCTCCATCAGCCTCTATAGAATGTGTAATCAAATAAAGTATCCAATACTGACTCCATATTTATCTATTTTGTTAAAGAAATGACTTATGTCCTGGTGTAATTACTCCAGATTGAAACTGAATGACTCAAAAGAACATTTTTAATCATTTTTGAGTCACCTGCCCTCACATGTCATGATCAATTTCACAGACACAAAGCAGCCTCAGTTATTTGCATTGAAAACAAGCTGTCAAAAAGGTATTATCTTTACTATTTGCCTTTTGTTGTGTTCATTTCCTCACACCACTTTGAATTTTTCTGCTGTGTGTGCTTGGTAACACGCGTCTACACATGTTGAAAGTCCCTTAATCCTAAAAAAAAATGTTGAATTATTTTACATTGTAGATTTTACCTTCGAAAACAAATGACAAATGAATAAAAGATAGTAATACCCCAACCATAACTTCCAGTGGTTTGATCTGCAGCCAGATTAACCTCACTTGATCACCCCCAACAATCATTAACAGAACAATATCCCCATTCTAGTGACTACTTTATTTTTTGAGTATTCTGTCTTAATCATCTCTTAATCTGTGCACACACCTCCTTCACCAAAACCCAAGGTCCTTAAATCACACATTTTGTGCTTTTAGTAGTTTCGTCTTGGGAACAAAAATATGAGATAACAGCATTAAAGTCAGTGTCTTTACTACTCACAGGTACTAACCTACTCCATACATATTGATCGTTAATATAAAAGGCTAAGGGGGCATTTAAAGAATAAATTTACCCCTAAATGAAAATTTTAAAATGTAAAGAAAAACAAAACCAACAACAATCTGAAAAAGAAAAAACATAAAATGGCTTGTTTGGCATAATGCAAGTCTCCAGAAGATTTAAGATCCCAAACTGATTTGATAAAACATCATTTACACCCTTTAAAAAAGCTGCAATTTTTACTTGGCTGCTAAGCTAAAAGCATTAGCGCACATCCTGTCTGAAGGGTACACCAGCTTGATCATGCTTTCAGGATGTGAATAACATCTTTTTAAATCAATCTGGAAACTCTGGGGGCTTCTGGATACTTGGATTAAGTTGGTCAAACTGTTGATTTGTTTTATTTCAGTTGTTTTTTATGTTTTAAAACAAGTCCCAAGCTACTTCAGTTGTTTAGCAAAATGCTGCAATGCTGTTCTACTGTCTAGCTCCAGAAATGTTTTGTGGACTACATATATATGTGGACTCTGTTACACATATATTTTTTCATACTTATCTCTAATTTTTGCCTTATCTTGTCAACAAGTGGTTATCAAAGTGGGGTCTGTGGACCACCAAGGGTCCTTGAGATGGTTCCAGGGGGTCCAAAGCTAAAAGGGGAATTATTTTTTCCACTATAATTAAAACCATAAGAAACACAATGACAGAATGTATGACTGTTTTGGTCATGTGTTTCATACACTTTCTATAATGAACATCTAAAAGCCAAATTCTTATTAGATGGGGGACACTGGTAACTAGTTGGTAACCATGCAAAGCTCCTGTGCTCCTGAGCACCAACAATCCCATGGTGCTCCAAGATCCCAGTTCAGACTGCTAGATGAATGGCTAACTGAGCTAACTAGCTAACCGCAGCTACAGTTAGCAGCAGTTACCTTGGTGATATACTGCCCCCTGTTTGTTTGGGAGCATGCCCATGTTCCCACAGCCCTATGTTCCCACGGCGTATTCAATTCAATTCAATTCAATTCAATTCAATTCAATTCAAAAAACTTTATTTGTCCCCGGGGGGCAATTCAAGGCCTATGAAGTGCTTCCAAAAAATCTTGTGGGAGGATAGGGCTTAAATTGAAGGGAAATGTAGGAACACAAGACCTAATTTTGAAAATGTCCTAGAAATGTGGGAACATAGGGCTGTGGAACCATTGGGCTGTGGGAACATAGGGATGACCCCGTTTGAGTATGAATTGGACAGTTGGCCAATTCTTATACAGTATATTGCATTTTTAATCTGCTTGATCCGGATCAAATTGTACTCACTCATTGATAACAGCCACATAAATATGGCTGACTTTTCGTCATCAAGATCCATGCATTATTCCCTGAGAAAATAAAAAATGATGAAAAACGGCTTATCTCACAATATTAATGAAAGAGAGAAAAAAACATGAATCGGTCCCTTTATCCAGATCGGCACCAAGAGTTAATGGGCTCTATTCTGGGCCGAGACCATCCTCCAGCCAAGTCTCATGAAAATCTATTCATTAGTTTTTGTGTAGTGCTGCTGACAAACCAACCACGCAACCACTTATACAGTGTTGCCTTCACTGTCCCATGTTTTCACAATATTTATCTGTACGCTAGGGGACGCCACTGACACAACAATGTCGTTTAAATTGGTTAGAACATGCGAAACCTATTTCTAGAGCCAGGATTGATTGACGCCGTCATGTCAGAAATGCCAATCTATAAACACGCTAAACATTTTGTAACAGATGCCAACACAGTCCCAAGAATAGGCCCGTGTAATAAGTTTCCCTTAGATTTCCCTCCTGACGGGTTCCCTCGCTAACACCAGCAGTAAAGCAGTGCAGCGGAGCCGGGCTGCGGTGCTGGCTGTCTGGAAGTTGAATGTATTTGCAGCAGGGAGGTGAACAGCAGCAGCAGCGGCAGCAGCTCACTGGTGAATAGCTCCTCTATGAACGCCCTTCAGACTGACTTGCCTGTGAATCACATTTTCCACCTACAACACTGTACTTCAGACTGGGCCCCTCCGAAGGAACACATGCAACACAACCCTTCTTCACTGGAGCGAGTGGATCTGCTGCTGAGCTGTAACGCAACAGGAGATCACTACAGAAACTTTTGTCTCAACTTGAAAACTTTCTTTAAGAGTTTCTTTTGTCTTTTTGATGGGAGATCATGAGCGAGTATCGGAATAATCGTCTGTTCATTCCTTTGTCACACTTAATCAGTCAACCCGGATGGAGCCGTTTGACTTGGCGAAGCAGCGTGTCTGCCTGGATCAATCCTAGATATTGATATCCCAGCTGATTATCGCATTGATCCGCACTGACATGGATCTTCAGGTGGTTGTCTGGCTCTTCTACTGCTTCCTGCTGCCCACCGTGCTGTTAACAGGTAACTAAGTAACACTTTCTCTTAACTATGTGTAATTACAACGATGAACAAGTAGCACAAAGTTTCACAGAAGCGCCGATCTGCTTCATGTGGCTCACGGTGACTCGAGCCCCGGAGCTGAAACGTGCTGGGTGGTGAACCGCTGAAGCAGCTGGAGGGAAAACTGTGAAAACGTCGCAAAGATTTTAAGAGTTTTCCAGCTGTTTTTTCCTGCTTACTGCTCTGAGACGAGTCGAGACAACTGCAGATGATACTCGGGATGTATGTCCGCACTGCTGGCAAATGCACACGGTGAACATAAAGCGAAGTTTTCAGCAGAAACCTCAGTCCTGTTCAGAATGGGTGTCGCCTCCTGTGGTGTAACGCTGTTGTGAAAAAGTGAAATGGATTCTTTCACAGGTCACTGCTTTGTTGTTGGAATATGAGCCGAGTTAAGGGTGACTCCAAACTCATTTAGTTTATAGTTTATAAGTGTGTGTTAGCTGATATGAACAGGAATCCTTCACTGGCTGATATAGGTTATAGGATATAGGATAGGTTCAGTTAGGGACAACTTGTGCCAGTTTAGAGCTGTGGTGCATGTGAAACTTGCACTGCTTTATCTGATTGTTGATATAAACAGAGATTAGGGAAAAAAATGACGATGGTGTACAGAAAGTTTTGTGTCAGTCAGATACTCAGAACACATGACTCAGAGGTGCAGTCACACTGACAGACATTTCATTTGAGAAGAGGAAGGTCAATAATTTAACTCCTCTTCTGTTTCAGTTATCTTTTAAGTATTAGGGGGCGACCAATACTTTTTTCAGGGCAGATACTGATTATTAGAAATCCAGGAGACCGATAACTGGAATCAACATACATTTACAAGAAAAATACAAATCTTAGTGTCAAAGTTGAGAATAACCTGTGATAGAATGTAACTAACTAAAGTGTACTTAAATGTTGTACTTATGTACAATTTTGAGGTGCTTTGCTTCGGTATTTCCATTTTCTACTACGAAATACCTTCACACCACTCCATTTATTTGATAAATTTAACAACTAGTCACTTTGCAAATTCAGATTATTCAGTGCTGATCGACTATTATTTATGGCATCAGATAGTGTTAGGGACACAGAGACCACAGAGTGGTGACGACTAACAGAGAAACAGTGCTGATTCAGGACCAAGTACTGAATTTTTAAATGTATTTATTTAATCAGCAATCAGACACAAAAGTCACCGATATGGATAATTGGAAAAATGCTGAATATTGGCCCTGATATTCGGCCAGAACAATAATCGTTCAACCCCTAATAAGTATAGTGGTCAATCATGCAAACATTTTCTAAGATGCAGGAGTCAGGCTGACCTCATGTAGGGCGACTGTGAAAGCAGGTTTTTATGACCCATATTTACATACATAAGGCTGCGACCTCTAGTGGAGGTAAGGTCCTACAAAGTTCCACAAAGCTTTGTAGTTGGTTGCACTCACGATAAAGTGAAAAACAATTCTCTCCAATTTATTTCCCTGCCATGTCTGAAAAAGACCTCACTAGAATGGCTTCATGGCTCCAAGCTATACCCTGCATCTTCCACACACACAAAACTTGTAAGTATCATAAAGTTGTGTTTGCCACAGACCTTATTTCCTGCAATAATCCAAAATCCAACTGAAAAGCCCCATTGACTTTTTGTTTAGGGAACTAGGGCGATGCTAACTTCTGGATTAGTTTACAAAAAATCGTCATCCCTGCAGGACTCTATTGGCAGCAAAGAAACACTGGACCATTATCGTTGCCGAAAGAATTCATGGTAATGGTATTATTGTCATATATATACACTGTAAATAACATGTATATTATTGCAGTCTTGAGTTCCAGTGATTTCTACAGCTGTCATGTTTCTGTGATGGAATGAGTGAACACAAACTACTTTGTCACAAAAACATTCATGAAGTTTAGTTCAGTAATGAATTTATTATAGGTTTTCTGAAAATGTGACCAAATCTGTTGGATTAAATATACACATACAGTAATTGTAATATTTGGTAAAATGTCTCCTGGTCATTTTCACCTCAGTTAGGTGTTTTTGATATCCATCCACAAGCTTCTGGTCGTCCTCTGGCTGAATTTTTAACCATTCCTCTTGACAGAATCAGTGAAGTTCAACTAAATTTGTTGTTTTCCTGGCACAGACTTGTTTTTTCAGCACAGTCCACATGTTCTCGATGGGGTTTAAGACTGGACTTTGTGAAGGCCATTCCAAAACCTCAGTTCTAGCCTGATTGATCCATTCCTTTACCACTTCTGATGTGTGTTTGGGATCATTGTCCTGTTGGAACACCCAACTGCACCCAAGAGCCAATCTTCTGCTGATGATTTTAGGTTTCCTGAAGAATTTGGAGATAATCCTCCTTCTTCATTATTCCATTTACTTTCTTCTTCTTACGGTATTTTTTCATTGTTAATGTGATCAGCAGCAAACTTCAGTCGAGCTTTAAGATGCCGTTGGAGCAAGGGCTTCTTTATTGCACTGCAGCCTCTCAGCCCATGTTGATGTAACTTGACTGTGGACACTGACACCTGTCTTCCAGCAGCTTCTAATCCATTGCAGACTTGCTTTTTGGTGGTTTTTGGTTGGCTCTTGACCATCTTGACCAGTTTTCTCTCAGCAGCAGGTGATAGTTTGTGTTTTCTTCCTGATGGTGGCAGTGACACAACTGTGCCATGCACTTTATACTTACAAACAGTTGTTTGTACAGTTGATCTTGGGACCTGTAACTGCTTTGAAATGGCTCCAAGTGACTTTCCTGACTTGTTCAAATCAGTAATGTGATTTTTCAGATCAATTCAGATCGGCCTGCTTGCTCCACCTAACCAACTTAGAGACACTCATTTGGTGAAAAACGGCTCCAGAGAATGAGTAAAGAGGTCGGAGTGTTACTACAGCTTAATAATTTGAGTGAGGCATAGAGAACGCAACCAACGAAGCTAACCAATCAGAGGCGGAGTAGGGCAGGTCTTATGAGAACGAGTCTGTCACTAAGCAGTGAAATATTTATATCAGTGAAACATTTTGCCAATAATCATTGGACACAACTCTCTATCTGTGCTTCATTTCCTATCTGCAAAGATTCTGAAACACAAGGGTGCAGGATTAAAAAGAAAATCTTAAGCAGCACAATGACCCAAAAGAGAGGGACTTCTGTCTCACACATATGTGAACTTATTTATTGCCCTGGTGTGGTCTTTCATCACGATGAACGTTGCAGAAAGCCTGGCACGGGACTACCGCATGCGACTGCTGTGGTTCGCTCTAACTATAAGATAATGTATGAGCCTAATTCCTACTGTGAATAGTTTTACACTGAAACTATCAGAGCAGAAACTCCTTATACATTCTGTATGCAAAAGTATGGATGTATCACATTTTGAAAGCTAACAGATGAATGAGTGAGCTCAGATCTTGAACACAGTTGCTGCTGCTGATCCTG
The DNA here is from genome assembly GCF_040436345.1 of Pagrus major. Lineage (NCBI taxonomy): Eukaryota > Metazoa > Chordata > Actinopteri > Spariformes > Sparidae > Pagrus > Pagrus major. The sequence continues at coordinate 4,363,119 of NC_133229.1, forward strand.
TGGTGAAACTCATAATTACTTGTTTTGAGTGTGTCAGATGGAATACAGCCTCTCGCACATTGAGTGAATGACAGGACCTTACCGTATGTGCATAACTTGTTACATATGTCACATAATGTGTTCTGCATGCAGCTGTTCAGCTGTCCCAATGAGATGTGCCAACCTTTGGTCAAAGCACGTCATACAACAAGACTGAAAAAGACTCATGTACATGACCTTGGTGTCCTCAATGGTAGCCACGGTCCTGGAACCAGTGCGGGATGTCCAACTCTGTCTTCTATGAGTGAAAAAAGTAACTACTTCATAAGAAACACAAAAAAAACAACAAAACAAAACAAAAATCCCCCAAAACAAAATGAAGTGGTGGGGCTGGTTATTTACAGGATGCTCACTAAAAAGTGCTTGGAAATGCTTGCTTTGGTTGTACTGACACAGCCACCTGTGATATTGCTTTCAGGAAACCTGTTGGATACAAAAATAATTCAGCACCATTATCTAATATGCAACTGTTCATATCATTTATCATAAGTACAGTCGACTTCTTCCAGATGTTAGAGACATGTTTGAAGTAAACAAATTGTTCTGCTACAGAATTGTCTTATATCTGGTGTACACACACACACAGACACACACGCATGTATATTTGGGTGATCAAGAGGGAGAGAGAAAGCATAGAGACAGAGTATGTGTGTGTGTGTGTGTGTGTGTGTGTGTGTGTGTGTGTGTGTGTGTGTTTCAGGCAGGATGTCACTGGCTAGAACTTGCAGTAGTTCTGTCAACGGTTCACACGGGTTTCGACGGAAGTGAATCATGCCAATAAAGTTGCCAAGACAATGCTTCACATAAACACACACACACACACACACACACACACACACACACACACACATGCTATCTGCAACAACTATCTGCAGTTGGTGGTCCAGTAGATAGTCCAGTAATAAAAATAGTGGTCCAATAAGTAGTCCTACAGTGAACTGGAGAGTGACAATCCATCATCATCCATCAATCCATCCATTTGCCATACTTGCTCATCCTGTTAAGGATTTTTAGGGCTAGAGCCTATCCCAGCATGTGTCACTCCATAAACAGCTGTGTGCATCAGTGTTTGTGGTACCACACCTGCTTTGCCTGTAACCAGTTAACTGTGAACCAGCTGAAAGTGTGATCTAGCAGACTCTTAAAGGTATGATGATAGATGCCCAGTGGACAGGCTGAGTATTACTAAGACTGAAGAGTTGTGGCTTCTTCAAAGTGGTAAAATGAAATGTGAACAGTGAATGGATCAGAACAAAAGATAGCTCATCCAAATGTTTGCACTAGGAGGAGTGACATGGTGAAGTTGTTCAGACTTCAGGCAAATCAGATCTGTTATTTGCAAGAGATTAGATTGTATCTGTGTGTCCAGACAGCACCAGCCTATCTGCATGGGTTGTATATATGTTATTTATTTATTTTTGATTCACTGAGAGCAATGCTCTCTTTTCTAGGAATGCCCTGATCACACTCACAGCTACATATGGCTTCTCTAACCTACTCATAAGAAGTGCCAGCAGACAATTTATTTCAGCGTCAGTCATCCATCCTGCTCAGCTATAGTAGAGGCAGGGATTCTGCTCAGCTGCTCATAGGCACTTCTGTCACTCTGGAATCAACCCTGTCTTTTAGAAATTATGTTTGTATATTATTGTTGTTGTTATATATTATTATGTTGTGGTGAAACGTAATCACTGGCTGGATTTTGATTATAGACGTTTGTAGACCTTTGAGTGTTTAGACAACAAGAGCGCTTCGGTTAAGCTTAGGGAAAGCTTGTAATAAAACAAAATGTCGCTGCTGACCTTTTTGATGTATTAAAACAGCCCATGATCTTTTCCTAACCTTAAAGGCAGACAGGATTCAGGATTTCTCGATTCCTATTTGTTGAATCTTATTTCCAGGTCCTCAAATACTGACGCTTTGGGTTGGTAGCTCGCCAAATGGGAAGCAACAATCTTTCTTGAGAATTGCTGATGCCTAGAAATGTCCCGAATACAGTAGAACAGTAACAAATAACAGGCAGAGAGCAGGAACCCTGCAGATACAGACACCACCACAAACATTTTTTGTGGGGACTACTTTTATATAAGTCTAAAAATTGTTTTAGGAAAATCCTGCATGGTATACCTTTAACCAAGTTCTGCCAGTGCCTAACAATTCAATAAAAAAGTTGAATAATGCTACTGTCACGGGTTAGTGGATTGCAAGATTGCCTATTTTAAACAAATAAAACACACTGATCATTTTTGCGACTTGCCATGTACGTTAATTAACAACATTTCCTCAATATGTTAATAGAAAATGTAATTCGGTTAGCATTATGTTACCTAAAAAAGTATTTCAAATCGCATTTCAAGTCACGTCTAAATGTGGCTTGGATCTAATTTGCAAAAATCACATTTCGTTGTTTCAGGTTTTTTGCAGTCCAGACTTTCCAAGACTGATCTGGATACATTCTGGATATGCCAAAAAACTGATTTGGGCCAGCAGTCTGAACAAGGCCAAATGTAGCTAGGGCCCAAAGGCATTGATTTGGTTTCAGAAATGAGAGGCACACATGGTATCTTCACCCAAAAAAGAAAGCAGAAAGACATTGTGCTTTCAGTAGTCAAACAAGGAATCAGAAATGCTTTGTTCATTGCTGTGCCATTATTACAGTAATGTGTAATAATAATGGTAAAGATTTGATACTTATTATACTAATACTAATCATTGTTGTTTATCCATTTACTGCAAAGAGCACTCATTTACTGTCTTACTGTTACTGACTCCCCGTCATACATAATTACAAATTTATCACCTCTAAATCAAATTAAAGATTGAATGTTTTTTCCCAAAACACACAGAGGAGGTTGCAGTATCTTTCCCCGGCCTGCATCTTTTAAGATGGTTGATAAGATGGTTTGGGCTCTCTGTATAGTAGGCAATGTAGCCCAGCAGAAAACTACTCACTATTGCAACAGCAGGGGAGAATGGGGTAAGTCTAGTCAGTAGGTAAAATGAGCCACCCTCTGTGTCTAGGTAACCATAAACAAAAGTAGTCATGTTACCACAAATTAGGGAAGTATACTTAACATTACTCAGTTCATGTTGGACTGAAGTTCATGGGCAGAGTGATACGCAGACCAGAGCAAAAAAACAAGATCATAAACTACGCATAACTGATGATCTGAGCCAATGTGTGAAACAATAAATGTGCCAGTGATGTTAGGGCAAGTTGATCCAGTGGCTCACACACACACAGGCACATGCAGGCGCGCGTGCACACACATACTTTTTGTGTGTCACAAGTTCCTGTTAATGTTTGATGACTGCCACACACAAATATGTTGTACAAAAAAAGGCACAATTGGACAGACTGTACATTCATTGTTTCATACAGAGATGAGATTTTAATCTTTACTGGAAATGTCAGCATGTTTATTAAGCATTCACAAACATGTGGTTTTACCCCAAGCTCATTTTACTCTCACCTTGGGGCAAGTTGTGCCATAGGACTACTTTTTTTCAGTAGTCATTGTTCTGAAATCATCATAATTAGAGAGCTTGTTTTAATGTCCATGGGTACACAACAACCTGAGGTATTTATAGTAACTATATTTGAAACAAATACACTTTTATTTTACAATAAAATCATCAAATGTTAGAAGTGGCTCATCTTACCTCGCTCTCCCCCAAGCTTGGGGAAAGCTTCTACCTAAAAAATGTCTCAAGTCACTGCTGACCTTTTCTGTATTGACACTGTGCCACACAGCAGGGAGAGGAAAACCCAAAGTCTCCTTTGTGTTGTAGCTACCACGAGTCCCTTATGTATAAGTTCGTAATGGGTCTTACATCTATGATGGATACTTTTTTGCTTTCAGTGTCACTTCTGAATAAATGGTCAAGAATGGTTGTGGATATGTTTAACAGGTCCAGTTTTGTGACCACTTGTGTTGCTTACCATAAGAGATTCTCACAGAGATTTTCACTTTCACTATGTATATATAGACCAATCTCCTGGTTGATTTACATGTTATGCACATTACTGCAGTGGCAGATTGTAACTGAAACACATTTTTAATGACAGTGAAGCAGAGCTGTTGATTTTCATGAAGCAAAGGCTTGAAGAGTTTGATTTAAATTTTTTTCCCCCCAAAGTTGAAGTTTTTTGTTGCATAGAAAAGACATCTAGACGTCTGATACAGTCATTTAGACTGTGACTCTAATGAAATTTTGATGGCTGTATGTTTAACATAGCCCTTTTCACACAGAGACTCTGCATTATCATTGCAGTGAAGGCTCGCCATTTCTCCACCTTTGTTTGTTCACACCGAACCAAGCAGGTCCGGTGTAAAGCCGACCCAGTGCGTCAATTCATACAGCACTCCGGCGCTGCGGATCCAAAAGAGGCGTGACGGTGCACGTCATGATGTTGACATCTGTGTGTTTTTTTTCAACAAAATAATCCACCTGTTAAGGTAAACATGTATGGACCCACTGTTTATAATCATATGGATGCTGTTATAATGTGTTGTGATTGAGATCCTGACCCACCATGCATTCTGGAAAGTGTCATCACATTTTTCGCTCTAAATGACATAACTATATAATCGCCATCAGTAAACAGCGGATGCTGTCTGACTCTCACTCGCCAGGAGAGATGCTGTTTTCTGGGGGAAAGTTCACTGAAGTCTCAGTCAGGAGGGCTGATAGTCGTACTGTGCGACAGTAACTACAACAACACAATAGTGAAAGGAGACAAAGACATGGCGAGTTGAAGTTTCATGCTCTGAATCACGTCACATAATCATCGCTATCAACTGTGGGAGCCACCTGGCGCTGTTGCCGCAGAAGCTGTTTTCCGGGCAGAAATGTGACAAAGAGTCGTTAGGACAGATAGGATGACAGAGGCTTTTTCACATATAACTGCTGTATTTTTTTACTCATGCAAGTTGCCAAAGACAATACCAGTTACCACATTACTATTGTTTGGTCCTGTAACGTTGCTTTGTCAGTTGAAATGTGGGACATTTCTCTTTTATTTGATGAGTGAAGGATCTGTTTAGCTGTCAGCCTGAACACCATCAGACCAACACATCTCTGATCGGCGCCTTCGGCTTTTGAATTCACACAGACACTGTCTCGCCACTGTGGCTCTGATACTACCTTCAGAGGTGCATCAGAGCCGCAGCGAAACTGTCCCCCCTCTCTGCATGAGAAACTTTCACACAGATGGCAATGAGGGAGTCCGCGCATGATTCCCGCACGGGAATGGGGCTAGTGATGCTGATTTATCTACACCAGGAGGCTCAAACTCAAATTAGTTTGAGGCCACATATAAGCATAATGATATCAAAATGCAAATAGCAGTTTGTATACATTTTTACATGATCAGTTTTTAACAGTGCAGATCTTTTTCCCCTACTCTTAGATAACATATTGAAACCTTGGACTGAACTAACAAATGAAATACATTTACGCTTTATTTCTAGCCAAAAACCTGGCAGCACTTCTGCTCATATTTTCTTAATATTTAACAAACAATGCAAACAGAAGTATACATCTGTATGCATGCACATTAGTTTTTAACAGTGAAAATCTTTCTTTCATGTGAATAACTCCTTGCACTAGGCTTGCCACGTTAGTCTGTGTTCCTGGTGTTACAAGGTGGTCGGGCTTACAACTATTACTTGCCCACCACCCCCACCATCATTTTGGTTTTGAAAATTCTATAGTACAATGACAGGAGCTACGATTACAAACTGGAGGATTTGTTGTCAAAGTGAAAAGCAAAAGCCCCAATTTGGTGATATTTTGGATTTCAACTCAGTGATAATAGAGAACCTGATAACCCTAATGAGAGAAAAGGAGTTGTTACCTCACTGAGAAGTTGGAGGTGTGCAGCCTGTCGCCTGCAGCTCTTCAGCTAACAGTTCCTTCTTGTTCATTATTTACCTAGACTGAATGAAGTGATTACTCCCAGACATATTTAAAATGGATCCTCTGTCTACAAATGCCCAAAGTGGCGTATTATAGATGTACAACAGCGATGCTAACAGAAGCATTGCACTTCCTGTGACTAGCCTACTGATATGATATACTGGATTGGTGTTGGTGCTGATGTTGACAACAGCAATTAAACTCATCAGGTGTCAGCCAAAGATAACCAGTCTACATTACAACACTACAGGGATGAGTGAGTTCACCAATTATCTGTATCTGTACTCTGAATGGGTTGGGATTAAGCAGGAAGTGGGTTTAACTGGAAATTGTTCATTTAAGCCTGAAATTGATATTGATAAGAAGTTGCTATATTTATTATCTATTGGAAAACAGCCCCAGAATTGAGCACACATTTACAGAACACATTTTTTTATAAACTTTAATTCAAAAACCTACTAATTTGTTAATTCTAAACAGCCTAAATGTGCCTATATGTATTTGCATATAGTCTGAGTTTGTTTATCAGAAGGGAGAGAATTGGATCTGTATCCTTTGTATTATGAATATAATAAGAACAAAAACTAACTTGTTTGAGAGTGTTGTGGTGTGTGTGTGTGTGTGTGTGTGTGTGTGTGTTGTATTCCAGTGTTGCTAAGCCAGTGAGTCAGAGCCATTCCACACGAGAGCAGTTTAAAAAGACTTCATGGCTCGGTGAGAAATACTGTGTGAGAGCTGTGGGGTTTCTGGGTGTGAGCCAGAGCAAGGAGGAGGGAGTGCAGACGGTTTAGGAGTTTTTTCTGTTCAGACAGAGGGATCTGATCGTCAGTGGCAGAGTTGGGGCTTCGATCAGGAAAGAGGTGCAGCTCTCCTGAACTCTTAATGATGTTAAACTCCACAACCTTTTCTTGATTTTGCACAGCGAAGTCAGATTTTCCTACATGCTGGCCCCTTTTCCCTCCTCACTTTTAATGGTGAAGACATGCTGTTGCATGCTGAGCCAACGTGCTGAGAGCGTGGCACGTTTGGAGGGTTCAGAGCCAGGACAGTGTCTACTCCAAGCCTCTGACAGGCCTTTCTGTAATGGAGCATTAACTCATGGAATATCTGACCACAACAGTCACTTTCTGGGAAATGTGGATGTCATGTGATCATATGTAAACCAGGACAAAAGACATGTAGTTGCTTCCACCTTTTCACCTCAGAACTAAACTAAATGCTGGGCCTTTATATGCAAATCAGTCAATTGGGAGTGTTTCAAAGCTATTTATAGTAAATTGTAGGGGTTTCAGTATGATTGAGATGTATGAGGTAAATGCGTGGGGACAGACGTATGTGGGGTTTTACAAATCTGACAAAAATACTACATATGCATGTTTACTGTTTTGTGTCAACTCAAGGCTCACATACATTCTTGTTCTTGAGCATTCAGCCATGTAACATGATCCTCAGCATCAGTGGATTGAATTTACTCAGTTGCGAATGAATTGTAGATGTTCTTGACAACTGTGTAATACGGTTGAAAGCACCAGAACACGCAGGTGGGTGCACCTTGAGCAATTTTGTTTCTTTAGGTTCTTATTTATCGAAATTATATCATTATTGTAATATGAGATTATAAATCATCTTAGATTTTGGACTTTTCCTGATTTTAAAGGCTGCATTACAGTAAAGTGATGTAATTTTCTGCACCTACCAGACTGTTCTACTTGTTTTAGTACTTGTCTTTACCCACCTAGTCATTATAGTGCCTATAAAAATTATTCACCCCCATAATTGTTTTCCTCTTTTATTGCTCTTATAAATGGAATCATTGTCAACATGATATATTATATTGTACACAGTAATGTCAATTAATTAAAAATATATAATGTAAAATAAGTGACTGCATTAGTTTTCACCTTCAAGTCAGTATTTAGTAGATGCATCCTTGGCCTCAATCACAGCACAGAGTCTGTGTGGATAGGTCTCAATCAGGCTTGCACATCTGGACACTGCAGTTTTACTCCATTCTTCTTTGCAAAACTGCTCAAGCTCTGTCAGGTTGATCAGGGATCGGGCATGAACAGCCCTTTTCAAGTCCAGCCAAAAATTCTCTATTGGATTGAGGTCTGAGCTTTGACTCTGCCAGTCCAGAGCATTCATCTTATTGTCTTTAAACCATTTCTGTGTGGCTTTTGCTGTACGCTTCGGGTCATTGTCTTGCTGGAAAATAAATCTTCTCCCAAGTCCTAGTTCTCCTGCAGACTGAATCAGGTTGTCCTCCAGGATTTCCCTACATTATGCTGCATTCATTTTACCCTCTACCTTTACAAGCTCCCAGGGCCTGCTGCTGAGAAGCATCACCACACCATGACGCTGCCACCATCGTGCTTCATGGTGGGGATGGTGTGTTTGTGGTGATTGAGTGTTTGACAAATTGGGAATGAGACTCAAGTATCTGACAAATTGTACCTTTAACCTTTGTCCCAAGTTGAACCATCATTCCTCCATCAAATGTTGCCACCTCCTCCAAAGCTCCTTCAAAACACATTGCATTTCCTCCCTCAAATGAATCTCCCATGTTAAACCTACCCAGCCCTGACAAAGACAAATAATTGATCTGAATAGGACCTGAGCACAGTCAGAAAGGGTCAGCCAGCCCTTTTTGCTCTTTGTGCTGCTCCATATACATGAACAAAAATAGCAGGTGGAAATGGCCACAAAGCGAGACCTCCCACTTTGTGCTGGTTTTTATGCCCATTCCATTAAGTGCAACTGCAATTCTGAATCACAGGAGCTGTCATTTTTTGATCAAGGTAAAATGTGTCACAACATACCATTTTAAATGAAGCATTGTGGTGAAACAGATGCCGCGGCCTACAAATCAAATTCTTTAGAAGTAAGGGAACATGCACATTTGGTACAGACCAAAGCAACAAATCCCATCATCCAAGGAGGTTATGTTTTCATCTTGTCTGTTGGTTGGTTGGTTTGTCAGCAGAAATACAGAAAAAGCTGCTGAACGGATTTCCCCGAAACTTCGATAGAGGATTGATCTTTGTCCAGAATAGACTCCATTAACTGTTTTTTGGTCCTGTAACAGCGCTCAGTGGGTTGAAGTGTGGGACATTTCTCTTTTATTTTGAGCGATATCCAGTGAAGGATCTTTTTTGTAGTTAGATTGTGAACGCCATCAGAACCTCACACACCTGTCCCAGAGATTGATTTGCCTCTGTTATTACCTCTGCTGGCAGATCCGAGGCGGAAGGAAACTGTCCTCCCATTCTGCCTCTCTGTAACTTTTATACATACGCCGAGGTGAAATAACGCTGCAATATTCTTGCCTTGAAAAGAGAAAAGCATGTAATATTGTTCTGGTATTAACAAACTAATTAGGATTTTTGGTCACCTCTGTTTTTGCGCCTTCATAAAGTCGAATGTAAACTTTGACAGTGGAACTGTTTAGATCCAACAGGCAGTTTGCCATGAACATGTGTACATTTGGTCCTTAGGTGACAGTTTAGACATTTACCATTCAAAATTCAACTCCTGCAATCATCATGTACACGTGTGGTGTGTTTGTTTGTATTTTTATTTCATTTCATTATTAACGTAATGGCAAATGTGGGAACCCTGCAGCTAGCTCAGTGTTGACTTGTACACACAGGACCGATGATTTTAACATTAGCTACTCATAAATTACCTTCAGCACCACTGTAGCAACAGACTGTGTAATTAGAATGTGTGTCTGTGTGTCTGTGTGTCTGTATGTGTGAGAGACATGGAGAATGGGTGAAATTCATAAATGTCTGTTTGGCCATTTTCTTTCCACAAAAACAGGAAATCTGGTCAGCATGGTCTCAAATATGTGCGCCCGTGCACACACACACGCACACACACACACACGCACACACACACACACACACACACACACACACACACACACACACACACGCACACACACTTTTCCATTCCCACAAAGCTGAGTTGGACAGCACCTTCATCACATGTAGCTTCACTGTTCTCATTTTTGATGAGTTTCACAGCAGACCTGTTTTTCCTCTCTATGTGAGGTGTGGATGAAAACACATAAATAGAACTAACAACATTGTAAGTGGATATAAAAATGCTGCCTTTAGTGGTTGGATATGATAGAATCTGTGATAACTTATATGCCATCATGCAGTAAATTGGTTCAGAGTACATTTCAACATGCCTGGGCACTGCCTTTGTTTCCCTCTTCATGAAAGAGAGGGAGGGAGCCAAATTTAAGAGTTTTTCAGAGTTGTACTTAAGAGCCCACTGGGAAGCCTTCTGTAGCTTGACAACACATAAACACAACATCATCAGGCATTCCTAAACCTCAGGCAGATATTTACAGACAGCCCAAAAGTTTACATACACTGTAAAGAACATGTATATCATGGCAGTCTTCAGTTCCAATGATTTCTACAGCTCTCATGTTTGTAACAAAGAAACATTCATGAAGTTTGTAATGTATGTGTATGTGTATGTGTGTATATATATATATATATATATATATATATATATATACATATATATGTATATATGTATATATATATATATATATACATATATACGTATATATGTATATATATATATATATATATATATATATATATATATATATATATATATATATATGTATATATATATATATATATATATATATATATATATATATATATATATATATATATATATACATACATATATAAAGTCACTTTATATACACACAAAGCAGTTACAGGTCCCAAGATCAACTGTACAAACAACTGTTTGTAAGTATAAAGTGCATGGCACAGTTGTGTCACTGCCACCATCAAGAAGAAAACACAAACTATCACCTGCTGCTGAGAGAAAACTGGTCAGGATGGTCAAGAGTCAACCAAAAACCACCAAAAAGCAAGTCTGCAATGGATTAGAAGCTGCTGGAAGACAGGTGTCAGTGTCCACAGTCAAGTGTGTTTTACATCAACATGGCCTCAGAGGCTGCAGTGCAATAAAGAAGCCCTCACTACAGACGAGGCACCTTAAAGCTCGACTGAAGTTTGAAAACTCTGTGGTCAGATGAAACAAAAATGTAGTCGTTTGGCCACAATGAGCAGCAATATGTTTGGAGGAGAGAAGGTGAGGTCTTTAAGGTGAGGCTTGTGGGGCTGTTTTGCTGCCAGTGGATCTGCTGATCTAAAGAAAGTAAATGGAGTAATGACAATTCTCCAAAAGGCACAAACACCATAAATACAGTAGAGAGATCAAGTTCTGGAATTAGCTGAGGTGAAGCTGAGCACACAGCTCGTGGGTACCTGTCATCTAAAGTGCCTGCGTCCCTAATTATGCGTACGTTAATGCCTTAATCTAATTTAAACATTTAGGTTATATAAATAATTATATATATAATATATATTATATAAAAATTCAACCCTGTACAGCTGTCATGAAGAGATCAATTAAATGTAGAAGCCACAAATGTTTTTGTACCAGGCTGTATACGTGTTTATTTCTGCTGTAAAGTTGGGCATTTTAACATGGGCTCTTATGGGGATTGACTCAGTTTTGGAGCCAGCCTCAAATTCGTGGAACTGCAGTTTTTGGTACTTCCACATTGGCTTGAATTCTCAGAATGTGAGTTTGGCGCTTGGTAGGACCATGTCTTAACAGCTTACCCAAGAACAGACTCAGAACCATCCCCTCCACCTCCTGATATGAGTCAGTTCATATGCATGCCATATGAAGGTGAAATGACACCTGTAGAAATGCTGATATGATGTATGACATGAACAAATCTGAACATATCGTGGTTTGAAAAAGACAGTTTTACCCTGGCGACTGGGCTGTGTGCTGGTTGTGTGAAGAGTTATTTTAAAAGGGAACTGTGAAATGTGAGTTAGCAATCGTAAAAACCTGTAATAGTGACAAACGGGAGGAACACACACAAAACACTGGAGGCCTCTGCTCATGTCCCATATTTTTACCATAACCATTCCTTAACTTTAACTCTGTGGTTATTATCGTAACCATGATGAGGAGTGTCCCCCAACTTTAACATTAGTTTTGATTTGAACCCAAACCAAGATATTTTTAATTTTCATCCCAAAACCTAACCAAGCCTTAACCACAGTTGTCACATCATCAAACTTATGATGTGTAAGTTTTATGTGTCTTTCTAAAGGGCAGTTACAAACACCATATTTTGTCTCTCAATTTTGTGGACCTGTCGTCTTCAGATGCTGTCCAACTGTTTTTTTAACCAGTCTGTGTGTTTGTGTGTGTGTGTGTGTGTGTGTGTGTGTGTGTGTGTGTTAGTTGTATTAAATGGAAATTTGGCTTCTTATTAATGTGTAACTAAATGTAAGCACACATACACAGTGATAACGTGTCCAATGCTGAGTGTGGACTTGCCATCTGTTACAGTTGTCTGATCAGACTCCATGTCTGTATTCACATCAGTCCCCTAACACACATGCTGAGGTGAAACAAATGTAAATGATCAGTTAAAACAATACTTGTAAACTGAATAAGCTCCAAGTTTCAACTAAAAAAGTGATCGTTGATGGAAAGGCATGTGAACTTGATATATGTGGTTATGATTTAATTAAACCAAAACCAATTTCATCATCTGTCACCACTTAGATAATTGGTATTTATCATTTCAGCAACAAAATCTCTGATCACTGAAAGTGAGACACACAGAAGACTGTGAGTAACAACACTTTGTAATTACAGTTGAAGTAATAACAATGAAAACAAATGGTAAAAAAACTAAATATATATATTTATTAAAGTTAGGTTGGTAAGTTATTTTAGAAGCATTTTTTTCTGTCTTTCTATCAGCAATCAATTAATCAAATGCTCTGACAAAAAAAAAAATCCAGTATCTGTGGATGTCTCATGCCTCTAATAAGCCCATCTAATCATTTCATTTAGCTCATATGAAATGATTTGACAGGCTACCTGCCCATGCACTTATAGAGTGCTGTAGTAATGAGGCCTAAAAGCCAGAAATCAGTTAGCATTTTTGCACATCCGGTTCCCTCGTCTTAAAGTCATTGGGTTTTTTGAATGGGTTTTCAGTTAAATGCCTAAAATAAATTACTACAGACTTAAGATATTTACATGTTTTCTTCTATGTCATCAAATACATCAATAAATATCCCACAATTTAATTATAATGTGCTTATGTGTCTTAAAAACAGCGGCTGCTAATGAGTGTTTAAATGAGACTACAGAGGTTGTCAGGGATATTAAACGTCATCACAGCGAACACAGAACGGAGACCCTCTACTCACTAGTCTGACTTTACAGGCCTATTCTAACTCTGACTTCACAACTTGTACACTGATCAGTTTATAGAAAAGTGTATATAGTAACTGTGTAGTAAGAAGCTTAGTGGTGGCAAATTTTATGTCATGCAACATAACCTCAACATCATGCAACGTAGCCTGTTTATAGCCTAACATTAATTTGAAAATCACAAAAGTGGCTTTCATCTGTGACAATTATCTTGCAGAACAAAACATGTCAGTATTATAAGCCTGTGTTTAGAGCTTATGTTTGATGATAATCCAAAAAACTATTCAAAAATCTTTTTGTCCATGGAACCAGGGCGATGCTAATTCCATAAGGCTGGGCAGATGAATTGACAAAGCTATTAGCAAGCTAGTGACACAAGAATGGCAGAGATAGTGCAGCCTGAATTTCTCAATGCTAACAGGCTAGCAGCATGACAGCGTTGAGTAGAATAACCATGTTTGTTGTTTATGTTCATTATGTTAATGTTTTCTTACAACTGAGTGAGGCATGAGGTACTGTGATATCGTCAGAGATGCTTACCAGTCCAATTCAAGTCTCCAGTCTGTTTTGACTGTAATGAGCATTCTCTCATTTGCTGTGTGCCATCAGGTCTACTTAGAACACTGCATAACTATATCTAAGGAATTCAAAGCATGTACTGTGTTATTATCACTCCTTTATCTATTACATACAGTATCAGCATTGATCTGTTTTTGGTATATGATCACTTTAAACAGGCTTATTGCATTTCAATATGAAAAAACACAATGAAAGCTTTCCTTTAGAGTTCATAATTGTATTTTGCCTTGTAACATGAACACACAGCTACAATACAGAGTGAGTATTGACTTCCTACTTACCTAATTTTCAATGGTGATTGGTACGATGGTGGCAGCAGAATGTGGGCTATTAAATTATCTGACTATTTTTACAGTCATGGCAAAGCGAAAGGCCATGACAGCAGCCGTTGCCATGGTGTGCTCGCCGTGGTGTTGTTTTGAACTGTGTTGCTGCTGCAGCATATGTCATCATCAGTGACTATGTGCTTGTGAAACAGGAAGGAGGGAGTGAGGAAATGACGGTTAGCGTCCCAAATCAGAGTCTGAGTCAAGTCTCAAGTCTTTCGAGTACGAGTCCAAGACAGTGTCAAGTCTCTGTGTGTGGCAACTTAAGTGCGACTTGATCCAGTCCACATCTCTGGATATGGTTAGCAATGACAACAAACTGCTGTGCACACAATATACAGTTGATGAACCAAAGAAGAAGAAGGTTGGCAGCAGCGACAGTCATCCAGCTGCTAACGCTAGCACAAAGCACACACTCACAGCAGTGAGCAGTAACTGTCTGGCCTGGTAGCCTTTTCAGACTGAAGTACATTCGTGATGGCTATTTTGCTTTTGTTGTATAATTGTGTCATTTAACTGACTTGTTTACTTGAGATCTGTGGGGCGGTCTGGGTTTGTGTGGTCAAGGGTCGTGTGTTTTGGAGGAGTAGAACTGGAGGGCGGGGTGGGATTTTTCAGTCGGATACTTTTAACTTCAGCTTGCTCTTGCTGTTTCTCCAGCTTTAAATGTCTCAAGTTAAGTGACAAAGTACAAGACTGTCAAGTCTGAATTAATAAAATCATCAACACAGCTCTTAAATCACATACGCTTTAAATATTTTGAAATACACAGTCAGTCTGTAAGTCATGCTGTCATAGCATGGAAGAGTGCTAGGTGTTTGTGACATTACTCCCCTGATGGCAAAAGAAGACAGATATTAATGGAGTTATAGTTACTTCAGGCCCAGCTGATGACTTTAGGCATTTCACTGCAGCATTTTTAACCAAAGTATTTTTAATTTCTTCCTGCTAACACTCCTTTGGCATTATTCTGTCATGACAAGACTTCTTCTTTAACTGTTTAATCATCCTGGAAATTAGACAGAAGCCAACACACCACCAGACAGTAATTGCAAACATCACTGTGTGTGACTCAGCTGTCGGAGCTGGAGCAGAGGCACAACCCACCAAGATGAAAATGCAGTAAAACAAACTGATGTCATGGATTTTGCAATCTGTGCAACATAAATTCATTGGTGTATGTGAAACAGATGCTATTTATGGATGATTTTGTTCTTGTTTTTGTTGGTCGCAGTATCTATTTATCATCTATTAGATGATGTTCCTGGGAAATGCTGGAGCATCCCTCTAGTCCTGAGGTACTCCCACAACCTGGGAGCAATCTCCTCTTTAAGCCATTGGGTTGGTTGCTTGTCCATTCTCATACAGTCTGGTTGGTTTGATAACTGGCTGGATGTGAAATCAAACAAGAATCTTATCCTCACGCATCATATGGTGAAGGAGTTCAAGTTTAAGGTTATTCAACTCAGGAAGTGAATGTAATTTTCACCTAGATATGAAGTCTCCTTAAACAGTTTGCATGTTGGCAGCTATTTTGTATTTAGTCTTGGTCTTTAATGTTTATCAGTTTTTCAGTTGACATAGTCATACATTTTAGTCAGCTTTTAGTCAACATGTTTTCTCTCCTTTAACTGATTCAATGAGACTAATAAGCCTCTGCATCATCAGCAGCTACGTGTTTGTAGATTTCTTTTGCCAGACAGTTCGATCAGGCTGTCGTGTTAAATTCACACTAATACTAAAACAATTAGTTGCTGCGTAACTGCGACATTGGGGAACAGGTCTGAAAAGCCAACACAAATTTCCCCATATGTATCACTTGATCAAGGATAAAGCAGTTAAAGGTGCAATAAGTAAGAATTTTAGTACCAAACATGGGATGTATTGTTTATATTTTCACAGACAGATTAGATTCACAGTCTTGTCTTGATGAGGAAAACCACACATAATTTCATCATAGTTTTAATTATCAAAGATCTGTTTTTCGCTTATCATCGCCCTGTCTCAGTCATGGAAAAAAGGTTGTTGATGAATATTTTTTGTCATGGTTTTTGTTAACAAATTAGACACTGCATGTATGGTCCCTCTGATGTGACAGACCTCTAATTGTACAACAGAGTGAGTTTGCTGAGAGAAAGAGGAACAGACGCAGACATCTGAGCACTGGAATGAAGTGTTGCAACATCTCCTACCACAGCCTGCCAATGAAAAGAAAAAAACAAATCAAAGCATGACAGCTGTTGCATCAAACGCTGAACAAGACGAACTACTCAGTGCATGAAAATTAGTCATGCAGAGGTTAGACTGCTGTAAAGAGATAGGTACTGTGGTTACTAAACACTGTTATCATGTCTGCACATAGACATCATTTTGGGTGTGTTTGATGATTAACTGGTCAGCAGGGTGGAGCTCCTCAACGCCCAGCTTGCTATGTACGTGAGGACTGATATCGTAGTTCTGGACAATAAAAAGCTGCTTTGAGAATACTATAGTCTCATTAAGGAATTCCATCTGCAGGACCAGGATCTGGGCTGATCCAGGCATTTTTCATGGCTCAGTATAAATGATATGAAACGTGATCTCATACAATAATAAATGGAGGATCACAGTTAATTATATGTCAGTGTGCATCAGTGTGTGATGTGAGAAAAGTAGCAGTTCCCAGACTCAGGGCTGAGATCCAACTAGGGTTCCAAGAAAGACAGAAAAGGGTTTTGTGTTGGATAAAATTATGCTTATTTCCTGTAAAATGCTGGATTAAAAAAAAAAAAATCTCTTCACACTTCTAAAAATGGTTCAACTTAAACACATGGCTGCATCCCAATGTCCGGTCTTCACTGCACTTGCAGACCAACAACGTTTAATTATATCCGGACACAGCCATGGAGAAGGAGACCCGTTCATTCCTATGAAAGCTGCTCTGTGGCGTACGAAGCCAAAATGGCTGGATAAAAATACCTGGATCTTCAGTGTTACACATCATTATACAGAAACATTTAGAAGCATAGACTGTGTTGTAGTCTTTAGGGTTGTCTGTCAGTGGCTTATATCTGCCTCGCAGTCTGACGCACTCGCAGACATGACTTGAAGGAGCAGCTCAATATTAAAGGACTTGAGTCAGTGGCAGTAACGTAGTCATCATAGACATCTGTGTTCTATTGTTAACAGAACATTTTATTTCACTTTTCATTGCTCTGTGTTTTACTTATGTATCAACTACCATTAATGATTACTGTGACAACTTTCTGCTGTGGTAAATACACAAGAAAACAATCCCAGTTATACAGTGTGTTAACAACTAACCTCAATATTTTCCTTTGTTTTTTGTTGTCTTCTCAACTAACTAAAATAGTCCATAATAGAAAGCTTCTTTTGTTTTAATACCTTTAGGCATTTCTTGAATACAGTCAGAGCTAAGGGATGACATTACTGTGCAGTGATATGTGATGGTCTTCGAAGATGTTCACATGGAAACGTTTTCAACAGAAAACAATAAACTTTTGTTTCACTGTTTGTTCATACGACAACATTTTTTTTTTGTGCCTGAAAACACAAACTCTTGAAACTAGGCTCCAGAGCAATCTTTTGAAAACGCCACCCAAACATATATGGATATATGTGGATCCTGTGAAAACAGTGATGTCAAGGCCCCAATTTTGCACGTGTATTACATTTTCCGTCAAATAGCTGTGCTTGAGTAGGAGGACTACAATAAGAACAGTGCGCAATTGTCTTCTTGTTTGTTTGTACTCAGCGCTCTGTAGAAGAAAGCTTTTGTGTGCCGGCGCGTGGTGTTATTTCTAGTTTTTCTTTATAGTGAAGTTACACTGCCAACTACTGGCCTGGCATACATACAGCGTTGTCAGTTGTTTTTGCAGATCCGTGTGCATGGGGATCGTCTTGACCTTAAAGTGATTCATTCCCCATCTGTTGGAGAACAATGGGCTGTGTGAGCTACTTGACTGTAACTTGCAGTGAACTAGGCTACATATACACACAGGGCAAGAACGGCCAGAGTGACCTGGCATTGTGTCCACCATGTCAGATGACCAACAACATGAGTCACATATGGGAAAGAGGAAATGCTTTCTCCAGCTCAAGGCCGACACTGTTCACTGTGTCTAATAACTGCTGAAGCCTGAGAGTGAGAAAACAGTAAGCTTAAAAAGTTATTTTTATTAAGATATAAGAAAACATATTTTCTCACTTCCCTCGACTCCATGCAGATATTTTTGGTTTTCTTTGTTCAAAGATCTGTCTGGAGATTTCTGTCTCCATCCGAGCAGAGTTGAGGTGAACAGAATTTTATCTGTGATTTTACATATCACGAATATGAAAATGTCATGCAGACTACAACCCGGCCTGTAAAACCAGTTAATGTCTTCTGTAGTGTTGGAAGAGCTTTGTCAAATGTTTAAATTTCAACTAAACTTTTCATTTGTCAGAATGTCAGAAAGTTACAAATTGGGGGTGTATTCTTATTTCAGTGAATTACTGTAATGTTTAGAAATTGAAAACTTAATGGGAATAAGACTCAAATTATAATATGTAACATTTCTGCTTTAAAATGTCTGAAAAAAACGAGACCTTTGTTTGATATTTTGAAGAGTTGTTTACTTTCATTATCCCAGAAAAAGAAATGGACAAGTTTACTCAAGGTAACACTTCAAACTACCATGATCCAAGGTTTCTTCACATCATTAGATTATGTCTTTTGTTTGAATTGTTTTGATTGAGGGACCCCTAGTGGCAGAAATTACATACTTTGCATACACTACATATAAGTTCAACATTTTAGTTGAAACATCATAACATTGAGATCTATGTGTTGTTTTTTTTGCATGTTGCCACCTGGCTTCCACCTGTAAATCAAAAGTTATCTCTGCCATCTATTTATAATCATATGAGAGCTGTTAGAATGTGTTGCGATTGGGATCCTGACCCATAGAGATGGGTCATGCATCACTCTCTGGCTCTGACTCACAGAGAGGGATGCTGTTTTCTGGGGGAAGTTCACTGAAGACTCACCTTCGCGGTGACCTTTCCTCATTAAATTTGGTGATTTTTTTCCATATAAGTTGCCAGAGACAGTAACTACAACAACACAATAGTGGAAGGCGACAATGACATTGTGAGTTCAAGTTTTTTACTTGAAATACGTCACAGAATCATATCCAGTAAACTGTGGGAGCCGCCTGTGTTTTGGGCAGAAGTGTGACGAAGAGAAGAACTGTTAACTAACTAACTAATAATCTAAAAATGTATACACACTGCTGTTTGCAGATTTTGTGTGTCATTATGTCAATAATGGAAATAAAATAAAATAATAAAACAAATAAATAAAAAAACACAGAAATCTATTGCGCTTTCTTGTAGTACTTGAATGCTGAAGCGGCCCTCCTACAAGATGACAACATCAGCAGAGGCCCAAAGTTAATTTGAGTTTGAGTACCCCATACTATGTACTCATATACCCCAGATATCATGGGAGCTGGTAGAATAAAGGAAATGTTTGTTTGAGGGTGAACGTTTAACAGAGATTTGGATTAGTGGAGCCATACACAGGCTGAGAGAAAGCAATGCCTGAGGAGATCGATGGTTGGAAAGGTCAAGGTTTGGTTTAACTGCTGTTGAATAGCAGTAGCATGTTTGATGTATGTGATTGGTTGAGCTTGCATTAGATCTTGTGACAGTAAAGAACAGGAAACTCTTAAATGGGGAGACAAAGAGAAAGAGATGTGTCAGTGTCAGTGGGAGTAGTGCACATGAGTTTAACTGCAGCAGCTGTGGTGTCCGGGAGTTTTAATTGTGGTTTCTTAGGGCTGGGTTTGTTTGATCAGGGTTGTCCTACAGATTACACCAGAGCAGCCTTTGGGCTTCACAGATGACGTGATAAAAATATTATAGTTAGGAGAACACTTAACAATATCCTCTTTGTACCTATTGTGTTGAAAAGTTTCTGTTCTCCAGTGCTGCTTACTCTTACTCACAGTATCGTCGCAGGAAATGTAATTAAATTTATGTGTAGACTCAGATCCCTGTTTTCAGTCTTCACCACTTCACAGTGTGTCAGTTTGTTTTTATGGATAGCTGAAAAGAGACAAAGGGTCTGAGATGAGAGAGGTTCACAGCCTCCCTGTGGTGTAGTCTTATTCCAGTAGACAACAAGAAAAGTCAACAGTTTAGCTTTGGCCTCTGAAGGCTGTTATATTCATTACAGCCAACAAAAAGTGTTCCGTGGAACAAATACTTTTCTTTGAGCTCTAGGTTTGTGGCAGACTTCTGTGCATTTTTTGTGGAGGGTTTGATGGTCTTCCTCATAGAAAAGTTTACATATTTAATTTAAATAAATAAGCAATTTCACATCATTTTGGACCATTATTTTTTCTGTAAATAAGCTTAAAGTAAAGTAATTTAGCTAGTTTTACTGCTTTTCACATTGATTTTACATTCATTCAGCTTAGCTGGTGCCCAAAATGGCGTGGGTGCTGCACCTTAAACCATATAATGGAAAGGAAAACCCTGGTAATAGAGCTAAAAATGTAACCTGTATCCTGAGGATAGGTCATGAACTGTTCAACACCTACCCCTGTGTTTTGATGGTTGAGGATTTCATTGATGCCATATACAACTCAACAAGTTCATGTACATATTCAACACATTACAAGAGGTAATGGTGAATTCTGTTACACTGTGAGACGGAAACTAGTGACTAGTGACATGTGATGGGAACACACCAGCCATGATGCCCATTCACATGTTGACCCATGAGTACACAGTAACCATGGGTCAGACCACACCCATCTTCAAACTCCGCCTTCATTTTGATCTCAGCTACACACCTGTAAGGCTTCATGACTGAATCTTGCACAGTTATGGTGCTATCACACTGACAAAATGTGTTCACAAACAGACATATCAACAGCTTCTGTGGCTGATTCCCACTACAGTAGGTGTCACCAGGACACAACATTTTGCCATGACACACACACACACACACACACACACACACACACACACACACACACACACACACACACACACACAATTTTGTTTTAATTTATTGCTCTAATTTTAATTTTCAGAACAATAAATTCAAAGGAATGAGGTATAGTGACAGCAATCATGAATGCTCTACTTGAGTCAGGTTTCTGTCAGAACCAAGATATCAGGATCAGTCTGTGATATGAGATATTCTAATATTTAAATGTATCAAACCTAAGCCCTTTCTGCATTTAAAAGCATGTGAGTTGAAAATATTTTGCTCCGAGTCACCATAGGGCTTACTGGCAGAGCAATGGGTGGTAGGTTGTAAAATGATTACATTTTTAGCTCTATAATTTGTACAGGAATTAGACATGTGATTGAGATCAAAACAGGAATATTAGATGCGGGAGCAGATACTGACAGTGAAAGAGAGGGAGCATTCTGGCTGTCATACCTTCATGCACTGAATGCCTTGGCGGAGCGTATTCACGTCACAGCAGGTGTGATCCCATTGCAAGATGGTATCCAGTTTTATCTGATCTACTTTTTATCTCAGCCACAAACATGCCACACGCAAATAGCTAAGGTCACATTAGGGGCAGTGGTAGCCTAATCCCCAGACTGGTAGCGCTTACCCGTCCATCATTACCACCACTGAGGTGCACTTGAGCAAGGCCCTTAACCCTGACTACCCCAGTGACCGACAGATCAGACAGGTACTCTTTACAGTCACTGTGTTGACGGTTCGATAAATAAAAGATCAAGCATTTAAAACTCTTTACAACATGCATGCAACTGACATGATATTACAAAGTCTAACCTAGCTTTTCAGATACTGTCATTTCCTTCTCATAATGTCACTGAATGGTCCTCCCCCGGTGGACAAGGCAGTGTTACACAGATTGAAAAGTACTTAGTAAGCTATAGTTGTATCCTTCGTTTGAACATTAGGGACTTAAAGCAACAAAAGTTGAAGGGGCGACTTCAGCGTTGGAGAGTAAAAAAGCTCCACGCCTCACATGCGTGACTCTATCTTGACACTTCCTGACATTGTAGCCCAGCTGTCTACTGTGGGAGAACGCCTGGTTTGCTGTACCCAGCAATACCTCAAATAGTTGTAAAAGGTAGTTATAGAAGTAGCCAATAAAAGAGTTAAATGTTGCTGAGTGATGTTTGTTTTCCACTACCATAACAGCCCGTCAGAATGTTTGGCGGATGCCGTAGCTGTCCTTCTACCATCACTGCGTAAAGTCCCTATTTTAATTGCTTCCTGGCAGGTCAGCCTTTTGCCAGTTTATTGCTAAAATGTACAGTCTGTGTTTGTGTATTAAAGAGGCACTAAGCTAAGACTCTATTGTACATTGTTTCATTTCTCTTGTCAAATTCTGAGAACACTACGGTGCTTTTTTCCTTGTTAGGGGTACTTTCTGCCATACAGACGTAAAAAACGCATTTCGAAAAGAAGAAAATATTTAAAAAAGATTCGAATTATGAACCATTTAAAGTTGTGTCCCACCCAAAAATGATTTGACGTGTCTCCTCCGTTTTGCAGCACCTCCTCCCTTCTCATAAATTGTGAACAGCCCCTCAGTAAATTGAAGAAGAGCTCAACTCAATAACTATAGACTGGCAGTCGATTGATTGATTGGAATATTACATGTACACAATATATGCATAGTGTTTAACCTAATTGCATTATATACTTCTAATATTGGTATGTAATATATTTAATTGTGCTGGGTGCTGGGGGCGGCACTTGATGTGCTACAGAGCCAATGGGTGTTTAGCATTAATTTTGACATGTTAACTCTAATAATTGTGTGACACATTTTAAGTTTTAACCTGTAAGGTGCGCAGAGACTCTTTGGGTGATGTGCAATTTAAAAGAACTGTAGTTGAACCTTTGAATTGAATGTGAAGTTTGTGTATTTGTGAAACATAATCTGGGAGAAAATATGTTTCCCTCTAAACATAATTTAGAATGTAGTTTAGTTGTGTGTGAACGACAGGGCTGATCTGTGGTAAACCTTTCACCTCCATGTTCACACTGTGATCTCAACAGGCTGAGATTAATCAAGACCTGAAACCTATAGTGAGCTAATAATTATCACTGCATGGGTTTAATTGGAGAAAATCAGCACATTTTCCAGTCAGTGTTGGCGTCTTAATTCCTTCAAGCCAGCAACACCTCATAAAAACCCTGTTCTCGTTGTACTCTTTGTGCAAGGGAAGGACAATATTGAGCTTTCTCTCCCTGCAGGAGGAGTATGTCCTCTCTGTACACTCCTTCTGATGTGAAATGATGACAGTGCCACAACACAAAAAATACACTGTTTCAACAACAGCCTCAGGGACATTTAAGTGGTTTTTCATAAAGTGATAAATTGCACCTCAGGTCATTATTATAAAAGCACGCTGAGCTGCCGAGCTTTGGTTAGACCTACAAGGGGTAACTGATAAATTCATGGCCTGAGGCAGAATGAGATGAGTAATACAACTATTGTTCTGTGAGTGATTATGAAGAAAATTTGAAGTTCATATCTTTTGTGGTATCTGTTTCGGGTAATTGAAAATTGCAAGTCAGCACCGGTCTGAGACAACACTCCAGCCCTCAAGTTGACTGTGGCGATGGCTGCCATCCAAGAATGCAAATTTGAACATCCCCCACCCACCTCACCTGACTTGACACCCACAGACTACTGCTGTCTCCTCAAGATGAAGAAGGAGCTCAGTGACACTGATGATGATGTTACCGTTGCTGTGGACCACTTTCTGGAGGTCCAAGACATCGACTTCTACAAAGAAAGGATGTCCCCATGTACAGAACTTCCAATTCTAGTGGTCCATGCGCAATCGTTCAGCATTTTAATTCATGTGGGATGTTTGTTATACCCCAAATTAAATGTCTTTCTCTTGAAGGTTATGGACATGGACGGCCCTCAGCCAACACATGTCCTAAACGTGAGAATCTTTAAATGTGTATCTACATTCATGCTGTTGTTTGACTGCAGTCTTTCTGTCTTTGCAGCATGTTTCTTTCGCTACAACCTGCTGTCGCTGGTTTACTTCCTGTACCTGCTGCTGCTGCCCTGGTTCCTGTCTCCCAACAAACACACCATCAGAGGTAAGATCATTATCTTATGGCATTTTTTTCCTTAGACCTTCAATTTGTTAAATGTGATTCCAATCACTGTTACTTGAGGAAACAGTTTGCTTGTGCTTTGACTTGTAATGAACTGTTTCATGTGATCAGTCTCACCCACAATTTGAGTGTGTATGTTATGTTTTACTGGAAGATGATAAGGAGACTGATAGCTGCTGCCTGACAGATATTACCCAGGGCAATTCTTGCTCTTTCACCAGTTCTGCCTCCCTTTAATACAGCTGACGGATGAAGGGGGTACTGAATAAAAGAAAATAGAAGTTGGTGGTTGATGGAGTCTATCAACCAACAGGAGTTCACATAAGTTCTCTTTCAAGATTTTCAATTTGTATGTTATTGTTTTTAAGTGGAAATTTTCTCAGGAAAGGCTGAACAAAGGTTAAAGAAGGATCACACCAGTGTTGACTGAGCAATTTGCCTCATTATGGACCATTAAAAACCACATCATCAAAATCTTTTTATTGCAGACATTCTCCTTCCTTCCCAAAACCTGACACTGAGTGATCACAAAAGGTTTCATACTACCTTTTTTCACATATGCAGCAGTACTCCCTAAAACACACTTTAATGTGTAAAATTGTTGGGTCTACCCTTTAAGGGGGAATAAAATGGGTAACTAATCAGAATTCAGTTTAAGAACTCAGCCATCTGACTTGTCTGGCCCAAACTTTTTCCCTTAGAGGGCCAATCTTGAAACTCAATGATGGACCATGGGCCAAAAGAAAACACTGTTGTATTGTATTGTTAAGGTGCCATGCTGAATGGTAGGCCTATTATCATCCAAAATGTCCTTCATCCGGTTGGCCAAATTTGGCCTCACTTTGGGCAGCCCTGGTGTGTATTAGTGGTAAAAATGGTCTCCATTTATTTATTTATTTTTTATTTTTAATACAAGTTCCTACAAGAACCTCCAAAAGAGAACCTCAGTTTTTTCAGCTTTACATTGTACAGTACCTCCTTGATCCAACTCGTTGCTAGTAAGACCAGGACAAGGAGTGTTTCCATTTTAAGAGAATTCAATGCCTGGCTAGTTGGGGGGACTGAGTAACCACTGAACTAATTCTGATGGTAGAGGGACAATCATCAAGATATTCTGATGTTTCAAACGTTCATGTCTTCTTCATAGATAAGTCTGCAGTTAAAGAACTTACCAGTGTTACATATGAATACGAAGCATGTGTATTCTGTTGAATTCCAAGTTCATTTCTCTGCTGTACATGTGTATATGCTGCCTCTTCTGTTTTACTTTGGTTTGTTTAATCTACATAGTATGTAAGATCATAAATCTGTGTGTGTGAGTAGTTTCCACTGATATTTTCCACAGTGTTGAAATGAAAACTGCTCCATCACCAACTGACATCGTCGTGTTGCCAGTAGGGCAAAAGTCAGATTCTTAGCTTTCTTCTCCAGTCCGGCTTTCTGTCTCCATCTGACATTCTTCTGATCTGGTCATATAGAATGTTTAGAGAGGCTTTTATTTTGGTGGGAGAATAATTAAACAGAGAGAGTGAGAGGGGAACAAAAGCAAGGGGGGAGTACCCATAATGGAAAACCCACTGGCCTGCCAAGACCCTGACACGTGCACGCACATGTTCATATGCACACACACACACACACACACACAGCTGTATAAGCTGAGCATGGAAAAAAAATGAAGTGACTAATGGGAAGCAGCACTCTTCTAAAAAGAGACAGTTTAAATCAAAGCTGGATTACTCAACAACTGGCCTGTGTTCAAATATTCAATTTGACTCATCATGTACAAGACTGCTCTGCTAAGTAATCCTTTGAGAAGGGGATTGAGATCTTTCTTCTGTCAGTCTGAGCTGATGTCTCTTTAAAACTTTAGTTTAGAGCAACATTTCTCTGCAGCCGCTTGTCTGTATGGTCCTCAGAGGAGAATTCTCCATAAACTCAGTGATGCCTTGGTGTTGTTTTGCAGCACCATCACATCAGACTGTATTATCAGGTTGAAAATATATTAGAAAAAAAACCTAAAGGCCTCGTCCCTAATGTTTTATTTCTGAGTAGACCCCTGCCCCCACTTTCATCTGCCTTAAAAAAAAAGAAAAAAAAAAAGAAATAACTGGTACCAGTGTTGCGGTGAAACCTTACTCCCTTTCGTTCTACTTAATCGCAGTTTATTTACTTCTTCTGAAGACTTCCTGATTCTGACTTTTAAAGCAACATTAAGTAGAAATTTGTGTTTTGTTCAATCTGGCACCTCCTCCCTCACATTTTCTTTACAAGTGTATGTAAACTTTCCACTACGACTGTATGTGACTAACGACCAGTATTTGTTAAAAACCTAGCTGCTGCATTTTGGACCAATTGAAGACGTGCTAATGAGGACTGTGTGATGCCTGTTAAGAGGGAGTTACAAAAGTCCACATGAGAAAAGATTGAGGAGTGGACTAGAAGTTCTACGTGTTCGGCTGTTAGAATGATTTTGATTTTAGCAATGTTCTCAACTGAAAGAAGCAGGACTGGACTGGACTGTTTAATAATGTGAGGTTCCGAAGTTCAAATGTCGGTCAAACAGTTGGCCCTATACCAAGATTCTTAGAGGTGTATAATGATTGACCTCCTTACTAAAATAATCAGGGGCGATCACAAGGACCCAGGTTTTATCAGAATTGAGGTGGAGAAAGTTATGTGACATTTGTAGAATAAGCTAGATAATCATGAAGGGCGGTAAGGTTGTTAAGGAGTAGCTCTAAAACCATCCAATTCCAATTGTAAGTAAATTATTATTATTATGCTTTTCCTGTTACTTCATGTAATATCAGACTATAACGTTAGCCAGGAAGCAGCTGACTTGTGGTTGATCACGTTAGTTGTTGTCTAACTGTAGCTAATATCAAACATATTGATTTAACTTGAAATATGGCCTGATCCTGATCATCTTTTCAGTTGCCATCAGGAAGCAGTAAAATAACCATGATTTGTCAGATTCTGTATGTTTATACAACTTGCAACTGGAGCACTGCAACATTTAAGCTTCCCACCCTCAGCCTGATGTCACATGGTCTACAGCGGGGTTCCCCAATTAGTTTTTCCCAAGGACCAAGCATAGCATTGATGCGGTCTGAGAAAATAAACAAAACTGATCAGTCCAGTCAGATTTAAAGTGACAGCTCTCTTGGTTGACCTTGTGCTTCTTCATGAAGGCCATGTTGTTTTTGGTTTATTGATTATCTGAGACCTACTGGTGATCATTCGCAAGGGTAAGGGTCAAGCGTGCGGTGTGGGATGAGGTAAAAATAAAGCAGAGCTGCACACACTTTATTTCATGTAAAAACAGGTATATAGTGTCACTGGGTCCGCGCTGGCTGCTAATTGGGGTTGGCTTGTCTATAGGCAATCTAGCTGTGAACTAGGTAGACTGGAGAAGCTTATATGGAAATGAAGGGCAGGTGTATAGGCTGATGAAGATCCGCTGAAGAACAGATGACTTGGGGAATGGTGGGAAGAGCTGGACCCGCAGACAGTACGGCACTGAGATTAATAACAGTTTGAGCCATGAGAAGACAGTGTATATGCAGTGTGTAAATAACAGATGACAGCTGTTTGTGTTGCATGTTATAACAAGTCTAATTGAGATCAAGGCCAACTGGAACACAACTACTACTGTCTTAAGTGTTTCATGGCTCAGTCATTTTTAATACAAGATCACATTGCAGAGGAGGAGGAAGGGAAGAGTTGCTAACTCATTATCCTTTAACATTTTAAAAAGCAGATGCAGAGGCAATAGCAGATCAAGACTCTATTGATTTGGAGCTTTGGAGTGTCAAATAGGCAGCTGAAGTCTTTATGTCATATCTAATAAAGGACGACATTGAGGATGTTAGAGGCTCTAGTTTGGTTGTGTCTTACTATAGAGCTGTATATGATCAGGAATACAGCAACATCACTCAACTTTTCACTTGCAGAGCCTTTTTATGGTACCAACTGTGGCTCTGTCTCTAACAGTTGTGTCATGTTTTAATACAATCCACATGTAACCTTGACATACATACAGTCGTGGTCAAAAGTTTACATACATCTGATACACGTACACAAGAAAATGTTTATCATGGCAGTCTTGAGTATAGTATAGTATGATGAAGTTGATCACATATTCAAGAGTGCTATCATCTGGATTATTACAGTAACAAACAATATCTTTAAGGTTAAGAGAGTAGACAAGTAGGCTCAAAAAGCGAGACTCTAGGTCTCTCCATATGTATACTTCACATTAAAAAAAAAGGTGATCGATGGTTTCTATTAGGTGTCTACAAAAGGTACGAGACATATCAACATCTGTAAAATTAGAAGACAGTTAACAGCGTATATTTTATGTAGAATGTGGAAATACACTATCTGTAAGGTAAAAGACAAGCACTTTTCCAGTTTGTGTTCTCAAGCTTAGATCTCCAGAAAAACTTTCCTTTTAGAACAGTTTTATTATTCCTTTGAAAAATCTGGTGAATATGCTTATTGTTACATTTTATCTGTGATAACAAACATTCATTGTGTCCAGGAGGGACATCTGACACCATGTGGCTGGTGGTAAATAAACTTTGCACCTCCGTGAGTAAAAGAATTCCTGAACTTTTTTGTAAATACCATGAAAGGTATTCCACATTGACTGCTGCTTTGCTTGATAAAGTGAGCTCTGATGGAGAAATGTGAGTAAGCAATTGTGAAAAAAAATCACTGTAATAGACAGATAACCCCGCCACTGGTACAGTGATCCAGATTCCATGTGTGAGGGGCCTTATCTGTCCTGGTTGTTTTTTCAGGACTTCAGGACAGGTTTTTTCAGAGTCTGGTTTGGTCACACTCCCACCAGCTCTTTATTCACTGCAGTGCACATAACCATTAATGCCAACACAAAAGGATTGATGTGGTTCAGCAGTTAACATGAACAATTAAGGAAGTTGAAATGAGAACAGCATTTTCAGTGTACTGGGTGCTCTGGCTATTTTCATACTGAGTGTTGCTGCATAGAATGGGTGTGATCAGCAGGTTGTTGGTTTCTGAAATTTTCACTCCAGACTGTCTGAATGTGTTTTGGAGTGTACTGGCAGTAAGTTCTTGATGATTCATGAGTTAATAAAGCAAAGTGTGCTCTTCTCCAGTATAGAGAGCCTTACATGTTCGCTCTGTTTGTGTGGGTTTCGCCTGGTGCGCCCCATTGACTGTATAAAATAGTGGACAGAGCCACTGTGACATCACCCATAGTTTCTGAAGAGCCAGAATGAAGCTCAAAGTTGGTGGTACTGGCTGTCGCCATCTTGGCAGTGCCTAACACCGCCTAACTCCCAGCTAATCAAAGAGTTGCATAGAGGTGGATCGTGGGTGGAGCTGAAGCGAACCTAGTTAGTTAAACAGGCCCCTCGAGCTGGAAGCTACCAAGCTAGCTAACACTAACAAGCTATCTGTGTTCACACAAAGAGAACCACAAGCAGCCAGAATACCTTGTACATAAGCTGCAAGATGGCGAGCAGCAACTGGCACCAAGGTTGTGTGTTTGTGTTTGATCTGAGCAAAGTTTACACCCACCAGATATTCATTTCTCTTTGTTATCCTGCAGTTTATTCTCTTTTCCCATCTCCTGTCTGTACGTTCATTATGTAAAGTAATGTTACACTTCTCCTCCATTCAGCAGTCAAATAAGAGAATTAGAGTACAATACAGTGGATTTCAGCACCTCTGTGGCTTGTTGTGGCAGGTGAGAGTGAAGATAAATCCAGTTTTTAATCCCAAAAGTTTGAAAAACACTCTCTGCACTCTCCTCAACTGTCTTTTCCAGCTCGCCGGCTCTAGCTGCTATCTGCCACTTATGTCATTAACAGAGTCGCTCGTTAATCCAAAACGCCAGCCTCTGTCCCTCCATTCTGGTATTAGTCCAATTAATCACACAGAAAACCATATTATGTGTCCGATATCTGAATAAACAACACCAAAGACATCAACACCACAAGTATGGCAAAGATATCAGTGACTGGAATAAGCTGAGGTGAAGCTGAGCAGACAGCTCGTGGGTACCAAAGTGGCCACGCCCCCAATTATGCGTAACTTTAAGCCTTAGTGTGCCTTAGTGTGTAAAGTTAATTATGCGTAACTTTAAGCCTTAATGTCATTTAAATGAGTGAGTCATATAAAAATTCGACCCCTTACAGTTGTCATGAAGAGATAAATTAAGTGAAGGGACCAGATCTGTCTTTTTTACCAGGCTGTAAACATGTTTTATTTCTGCTGTAAAGTTTGCCATTTTATCATGGTCACTTGTGGAGATTAACTCACATTTGGAGCCAGCCTCAAGCGGCCATTAGAGGAACTGCTGTTTTTTGGTACTTCTGCATTGGCTTCAATTATAAGAGCTGGAATTGGCGCCTGGTGCACCCACAGTTTAGTTCCCTATGCAGCTCTGGTTAATTAGAGACTCTGAATGCCCATATGTGAATAGGAATGTGAATGGTTGTGTTACTGTATTTGTCTTTGATTGGCTGGTGACTGTCTACGTTGGATGAGTGGATGAACTGTAGATGATTGTGAATAGTTCACTGATCAAGAAGTTAGAATGATTGTTCTTGTTCTAAATCTGAGCTGTGTTTGGTTTGAAGACTGTCTCAGCTGTGCTGGCTGCCACTTGCTCTTTGCAGCTCAGCTCCTCAAGCTTACAAGAGAAGGACAAGCTGTAGTGTCACAAGCGCTCCATCCATGTTTTTCTACAGCCTGTGGTCACATCTGAGCTGCAAAGACAAACACATGAATACAACAAAAACAGGACCACACACATTTTAAAATCAGGAAAACCAACTATTAAAGCTGCTGTACAGTCTTGTCACACTGAGAGTTGCTCAATATGAAAACCACCAAATGCACACATACACACACATACATACAAGTTGCTGTGTGTGACGGTGATTTCCATCCAGAGAGGGTTGGGCTGGAAAGACAAACAGTGGCAGGGGAAGCTGAACCACTGTGGCCCCACACTCTGTCCTCAGGAAGCGTCAGCTCAGAGTCAGTTATAAAAATATTTTTATTGTTTGTTCTGAGTATGATTTGTCTCCTTCACCTGCAGTCACGCTGTTTGACCTTAAGCACACACACACCGTTGGATGATGTATCTCACGGGTGGGCGGACTTGGCCCGTTCAACTCCTGTTTTAGCTAAGACATCATAAATAAACGTAATAAACATGTATTTGTTAAATGGGTGAAAATCTATTTTAACCATAATTTATCAAGATTTGACAGCACCCCCATTTGATAGCTGAGGTCAAGAGCTCTTTATAACAGTTGATCTCATATCTGTAGCCCTTTAAAATGGTCAACAGGTTCAGCTCTGAAGGTTACTTATTTTGGTCACTAATTCCA
The DNA here is from genome assembly GCF_040436345.1 of Pagrus major. NCBI lineage: Eukaryota > Metazoa > Chordata > Actinopteri > Spariformes > Sparidae > Pagrus > Pagrus major. The sequence continues at coordinate 4,394,801 of NC_133229.1, forward strand.
CTAAAAAAGAAAAACAAACAAACAAAAATGCTGCTACGCGTTATATTTTCTGTAATAACTTAAATCGAAATAAACATGTTATTTTGACAGCCCTAGTGTGTATTCTTAAAGTTGTTTCTAAGTGACAGTTAATTGTTAAGCCGAATGTGTTTATATGTATACCACTGTTGCTACAGTGTGGCTGTCATTCACAAATGTTTGCTGTGTATGAAACTTTTAATGAGGCTGCTGAAAGCCTCGACACTGTGGATCTGCTGACAGACTGTAAAAGGTTTCATCACAACTCTATTTATGATCACACTACACAGACACACATGGCCCTGTTAAACATTGCACCACCAATGGGTGGAAGTTACAGACATTAAGATAAAAGGAACAAGCTTGGTGTGACATTTAGCATTCCCAGCTGACTTAACAATGTAGGACTCCTTAAATTAATAAGGACAGAGGAATGCAGCTCTGAAATACTGTAGATGATACAACAGCAAGCTAAGGACTGACACCTGCAGTTCATCATAAGTATTAAAATGTAATTTCATCTGGCTGCTTGAGATGGTCAGGTTTGGGAGCTTGTTCAGAAACATTTCTCCACAGCTGCTGGCCAGACTGCCATGAAGTTTGCTGTGGACCATCAGGTTTTGACTACTTGGTCAATGATCAAGTACCTTCATAACTACATTTTCCACCAAATCTGCAGTGGGTACCCATCCTTGGGATCATATCATTATGGGAATTACAGGGAAAAACTGGATGGACAGAAATGCAATAGATATCGCCTGTACAGAACAGAACAACAAAATCATAGAGAACACAGATTTCATTGACAATATCTGATACAAGTACATGTTATAAAATATATGTGTAGAATGTAGATCCAGGATGACGACTGAGCAGGCCTGGCATCACCAAGTGGTGCCTGAGCCACACTCCACTGTGGTGACCTGGAAAATATTAGAATGTATAAAGATTTAAAAGAGTTGGTCATAAAATATTCTCATCTTCATCAAATTAATCTTCCTCTTAATCAAATTGAACGGTTTAGACAAACCAAGCTTTGGCTTGATTTGTATTTGGTTGTGAATGCTGAGTCACTGTACATGTTCTTTACAAGTGTATCCAAACATTTGACCACAACTAAAACTCCTTCCACATTTTTCAACTTAGAAACTCCGTTCGTAGTTCAATATTCAGCTCAATTAGGAGATGATTGCTATGACTTTTCCCATTGTTATCTTTCATACTAACCGAAATTTTCAATGTTTTCCATAAAAAATGTCCCCGTTTAAAATGAATGGCGGAATGTCCAAAAATCCCACATTTTCACACTTTTTCGAGCATTTTCAACTCTTAACTATTCACTCATGCATTCAGCCTGAAAACTTAATTCAGACATTTCACATATTGTCAACATTAAGCAATCATTCAACTTTTAAATCGGGTAGCTGTAGCTCAGGAGGTAGAGCGGGTCGTCCAGTCATTGGAAGGTCACTGGTTTGAAGTATCCTTGAGCAATATACTGAACCTGAGTGCTCCTGATGAGCAGTTGGCAGCTAGCATGGCAGCCTCTGCCATCAGTGTATGAATGTGTGTGTGAATGGGTGACTGTGACAAGTGTTGTAAGGCGCTTTGAGTGGTCAGTAGACTGGAAAAGTGCTATAGAAATGCAAGTCAATTTACAAATCCTATTAAAACTTTAACAAATATTTAACTGTCTTTGAAGCTTAGTTGTAGCTTAGTTATAATGGAAGTCAATTAGAAATCACTTCAAACCCACTCATTTTCAAACTCTTCCTAGTCCTTCATTCATTCATAAAGAAACTCCATTCTGACTTTGAAACGTTCGCAAAGATTAGGACTTTCACACATCAATTCAACTTTTTCACATCATTCATACTTTTTACACAGACGCAGTTACATTTTTACATTTTTTTTTGGCATTTTTAGATTTTTATATTGGTGTGTATGGGACAGGGAGTCGAGAGGAGCTCTGAAAAAGTCTGAAAACCTTATCTTCAACTCGCTCCCATTCCCACAGTTCACTCTACCAACATAATGTCAACAGCAGCTTATAGAAAGATTTGTGCAGGTCGCAACTATGTGGCTATTGAAGCAATCGGACCAACAGTTTTGGCTTGGTGTGCTTAGCAGTGACAGGAGTGCCAACCAACTGTCGCACTGGCTCCCATTTAACCGAGAGGAAAAACATATGGAGGCATGCAAACACAGCCACTTTTCATAACTGCTCCACTAGTCCCATTTTTTTCCCATCAGCTTTTTCAGCCAAAGTTACCACTACCAACTTAGCTACATCACAATGGTAACCAATAACAATTGGACAAAGACTGAGACAGATTTGCCAATGAGTGCAGTTTGACACAAACTTTCACATACACCTACCAACTCTGTTACCAACACTAACACATAACCACACCCACAGACCCACAACAACATGATTTGGTATGAAAGGAGCATCCTTGAAAGGCTCAGTGGTTCACAAGCAAGGATTGGCTGAGGTTCACCATTTGATTGTATAAAGAATATTACTACATGGGCTCATGAACACAGCAGGTAAAACTGCACAGCATTGCAACTTTATGGGAATCTGTTGAATATCACTATTTGTGTGAAACTGAGTTCCTATTCATCAAGGTGTATTTGACTGCACGCTGACTTCTGTTTTCTTTGGGCTGATCTCCATTTTCTCTTCTTGTCTCTTGTTCTTCCAGGTCACACAGGACGGTTTATCAAAGTGGTATTCTGTACCAGTCTACTTTTTGTACTGGCTCACATCTGCTTCCAGACAGTACTATACACATATCCTCCTCTCAACATCATCATAGGTGATAATTGTTCACAATGGGACACCATAACAAGACATATAGGACTGTCCAGGTATGTAAACTGTTGTCTGATTAAGTGTAGTAACCCATGCCTAATCATTGTCATTGATGGTTGGATGCTGATTGAGGGAAAAAGTGTTGATAAAAATAGTAGCTTGTCTATCCAGACAGGAATCACAGTATTATTGTGTGTTACCTAACAGCTGAACCTGAGTAAAACATATGTGTACAACATTTTGGAAATATTCTCAAATCTTATCAGTTGCATCTGCATGCACAGGAAATGTTTGACCTCCCTTGACCTTTCTTCACATATGCATGTGTGTCTCATAGGCTTCCCTTGGACAATATTTGGAGTGTGTTACGCCTTCTATGTCCTGACCTGGGTGTGTGTGTGGTTGCCTTGGTAACAGTCATCCTCTGCAGAAGATTGGTGAGGAACAGAGAAATGGTAGCTGCTGCCAACATTACATCGGTGAGTCATTTTGTGCGTGTCTGTGTGTGTTTGCAAAGGAGGGATGGCTGAACTTGTCACAGTGTTTGATAAATGAACAATCTCTCTATTAGACACTTCATGAGCTTTCCTCAAGTGCCACCTTCAGGGACAGAAAGGCCTCATGACAATAGGCAAATTGTCATGTAATTTCCAGAGCACATCTATGTTCTCAACAGGATGAACTTTTTTATTTTTATTTTATTGCAGTACCGATGCAACTGGCTGACATAAAGTCAGCAGATAAGCAGACACACTTACACATAAAGTCTCCGCAATGACAACTGCAAGACATGTGTAGATAATCTCTGTTAAGACAGACACATTTGGGCAGATATTTCCAGTCCAGTATACTTACAACCAATGGCATTTAGGATTAAAAGTAGGAGAAGAAAATAACACTGATGCCCAGGTATGTTAATTAATTAAGAGGGTAACCTGCACCTCCTTAGGAAACATAGATGACAAAAATGGCACATATACTGTATAACTTATCTACATTGTGTCTACTATCAGCTGATAATTCAGAAAAAGAAATAACAAAAAAAGGAGTGAAGATGAAATGGAGTAAAAAGTACAATATTTGCCTCCAAAATGGAGTACAGTGGAAGTATAACGTATGAGAAAATGGAAATGCTCAGGTAAAGTACAAGTACTTCAAAAGTACAGTACTTGAGTAAATGTACTTTGTGGAATGAAGACTATTGACCTATGAAGTGGATCACATGCACAGGGCTTGATACTAATGATTGCAGATGTAGTTTTTGTTTTGTTTGGATTTGTGTCTTGTGTTTAGGGGGCTGTTTTTGTGTTTGTATATCTATTCTTATTTCAGTGAGGTCTACACAGTTGGATGATGCTTCTGTTTAGATGTTGATGTATTGTGCTACTAGATAATGGTGGGTTGGCTGCTTGTAAACTTAGTAAATTGTCTGTAGTGAATATTTCTGAAAACTGTAATATGTAACAAGCATTATCTATTCTTAAATGCATTTGGATTCTCTCGAATGTTGTGTCATATTTTATAATTCAGTGGGATCCCCAAGCTAACTTCTCCCCTCTGTCTAACTGGATATGTTTACACAGAGCAGTAAAGTCATGTTTTGTAAGAGGTGGCTGAGTTTGTGTGACATTTCCGTCTCAGTAATAAGAAACATAAGATCTTTGCCACCTGTTACTGTATATCATGACTGAGTGTTTTCCTGGCACTTCTCTATACTGTGTGTTTACAGGGATATTCGATTACTCTGTGTGTATGTGTATGTGTATTTATACTTGTTGGTATAGGCACAATTAGGAGAAGGGCTTTCTATCATTATTATTAGTCAGACAAGTGTCATAATTATGTGATGGAACCTGATATCCTGAGTATTCATCTGCAATTTTTAACACTGAAGAGTGACAACATGCAGTAAATCAAAGTCATTAAATCTGTGTTAGGAATCATTTCATCCTTGGCCTGCTGTCCTTCTCTATAACTAGAAAATACTGCATTATAAGCAGGGGGTTTAGGAGCATAATTAATACAATATTTCTTAGAATCAGACACAATAAACATTTCTCTACTGAAGAATCCTGAGTTGAAACCAAAAACTCAGATTCATATAACCACTCAATTATTATCATTTATTGTTTTATAGTGAACCCGCAATGTTGCCCACATACAGGAACAGAATTCAGGAATCCTGAAATGAAGAAATGCTTTGACATCATTGTCAACAAAAGCCCGCGGAACATCTGGCACTGTATTCAGTGGTCCCTCTGAGCGAGTTGCTGTTGTAAAGGGGAGCAGACACACAGTTGGGAATGGATTTATCTGCAAATTTGCATAATTTAGTGTTCTGGACACAGCATTCCTTGTCCAGAACACCCCAGACATGTTACATACAATATGTAACTTCTGTGGCGAGGGGGTTCTCTATCAAAACAAAACAAAAGATGTGTGCAGAGTGGCCAGGCTGAGCGGGGGGCAAAAGCTGCTGCTGAGCTACTTCGAGCTGGCTCGAGAGTCTGGATTTGAGCCAGACCCTCTGGAGAATAGACACCTGGAGTTACATCAGATTCTGTGTACCAATGGGAGGAGAGCTCAAAGATTACTTTTAAACAATTGGGATTTATCTTCACTTTATCAATCTGACTGCGGTGGCCATCTGTGTAGCTGACCTGTGTTTTCGGGTGTTTGTGTTCTGTAATATTGATTGCTGACTGGAACTGGAAGGGAAATGTACTTTACTTAATGAACATAACATTGCAGAGAGGACAGGGGAAAAGAATAGAGGGAACCAGAGTCCCTGGTGAGTAGGCTACTGAATTCACTGAGAGTTTTCCTGAATTTAACCACACAGACACACACACACCCGGTGTGTGCTGTTGGTCGCTAACATTAGCTCATGGCTAATGTACAGCAAAGTAACCTGGCTGTTTGGGGCAGATAAACACTACATGAGTAACGCAAATAAACACTAAAGTTCCTGCTGTTAAACTCACTTCACTGTTGATGTACACACCATTAAACAATGATGGCTGATGAAAATCTATCTGATACCATAGGGGGTGTACTTGGTCTACATTGGTGTTTGGATGGGTGGTGTGTGTCAAGTGGCATCCGTGTGAATACCAGGACCCAGGGAAAGAGCAGAGTTGATGTGTACAAAGGAAACGGGGCAAAGTGGGCCACTACTTGCTGAGGGGAAATCCTTCTGCATGGATGAGAGGCTGGGTTGTGCAGCTCTCCTCTGGATCCGGAACCTGTTAGGTAAACACGGGACAGTCTTGGCTTGTCCAGCGAGGTAAAAGACTGCGGCCTAAGCAAAGTAAAATCCAAATGTTTGGTTGCTCCCTTGAAGTAACTGCTGCGCAGGTGAAAGCTGATGCTTCCAGCTACATGTTACGATGGGACTGCCTTGAAATGGGCGTGCAGCTGTTTTTTAAGGTTCTCCATGCATCCAGCTGTTGCGCAGAACTGACAATGCGTTCAGGTGGGGGGGCGACCCCCATTCCGAAGGACCGCCATTCCGACAGTCCGCCATTCTGAAAATTTCCGAAGGTAGACCTTTTTTCAGGTTCGAAATGGTGCCCTTTTTTCAAAAATAATTAAGGGCCGGCATTCCGAAACATGAAAGTGAACGTTCGGATGGCGGCCCTTCGGAATGCCGCCCTGGAACCGTTCAGGTGTGCTTTCAGCCAATGAGAGAAGGTAGTTTCAACCTGGGGAACTGTAGCAACAAGGCGCCACCTCCTGGACACTTGGGTTTACACTCTTTCCTTTGTTTACCAAGCTTTGTTAGTGCAAGGAGGCCACATGTTAGGCTTTGGTCTACATGCAGGCCGCTCCATTGTTAGAACCATGTGGTTAGGTCCCAACAAATCTGACCTACATAGAAATACATCATTGTGCTGTCACTGCATCTGCCTGTCTGTAACTGAAGGAAACCTCCACCATTATAATTTCATATGTGACTGTACTTTACGTAAGTAACTTTGTGCTGGTCTCTTTCCCAACTCAGCTACAAGATGATCCAACAGACAAAACCACAGACGAGGAGGTGGAAGATGAGGAGGAAGAGGCATCAGTAGATGAAGATGAAGACGAAGATGAAGATGAAGATGAAGAGGAGAGGTCGTTACCTCGTGACCCTAAAGAGGAGGTTTCCACAGCAACCAGAGCCAAGCTGCTGGCTGAGCGTCTGAAGGCCACAGCCCTGAAAGTTCTGAGGGACCTGGGAAGAATCTTGGCCATCGGCCTGCTGGCTTTGGCTGGTAGGATCTGTGTAATAATGTTATGTCTTCAAGTTTACACACAATGTCTCAAGACAGGAAGAATAAAAGTGTGAGCACAGTCCAGACAGTGGTGTCTGGAGTCTACTTGGATTCATTTTGTCAGGCTGTTGAAATAAATCATTCAAAAACTGATTTATATCCAGAGTTAGAGTTGTTAACTCAACACTATTCTGAAATGACGACATAAAGAAACATGACGTGTTGTCTGAGCTCTCAAACTGGAGGAGATGTGGGTTTGATTATCATTACTACAGCAGCCTGCTGCTGTGTAGCTTTGACAGTCACTTAAAATATTGCTATTGACATGTCACCTCTATCTATCTGATCTGTCATTTCAACTAGACATGCACTATATAATTATGACAGAAGTTGTATTATACCCCTTTCAATGTGGGCCAGAAAACCCACATACACCCGCTAACATCTAGCTTTGTGTGCAATGTCAGTGTAAGTTATCAGGATTTACTCCTGGGGTCAATTAACCCAACAGTAGTTACAGGTATTTATTGTTAATATCTTCCATGTCTCTGTTAAGCAGTGCTTGAACATCGTTCAGACGGCGCTGAGTTTGAAAGAGAGACTGAAGTTAAAGATATTAAAAAAGGTTTCAGACCGGTTTCTGCGTTTTCCGGTCTGAGCCTAGTCAGCTGCCTGCCTACTGCGCATGTACAACTCTTAGAGAACAGAAAGAAGAGAGATGTCTCACTCCACAGCAACTTCCGTTAAAACAAGTTCCTTGGGCAAGATTTTCCATTGGTGTATGCGTGCATATGAATAGTTATCGCGCCAGATGAGCAGGTGACACCAGGTAGCCTCTGTCACAAGTTTATGAATGACTGTCTATGTGTATTGATCGTTTGTCTCTGACCTGTCTTCCTTTTTCCTCCCAGGCATCACACTACCCTCTGCCTTCTCAGCCATCTACTTCCTGCTTTTCATCGGTGTGTGCACGTGGTGGGCATGCCACCTTCCCATCAGTCACCTTGGTTTCAATGCACTGTGTGTAATGGTGGGCTTCTTCACTTCTGGTCACATGGTGTGTTTGTACTTGTACCAGAGTCTGCTGGCCCAGGCCCTGTTCCCCCCACACAGTCTGTGGGCCAGGTAAGGCTATAGCCTACTGTACATAAAACTAGAAAAAGTTTCAATACAAGTGATTTCATAAACGTTTTAACAAGTCAGAGTTTGCCCACAATGCACATTTTGTAATTGTAAAGTAAGTTTAAGTAGCTCTTTAGAACAAGACTCGCACCTGATACAGGTCCAGGATCAGGAAACATAACGGGGAAAGTGTCTGATGTCACCGCTGTGTCTCGTCATCAACAGTCCCTCCAACCCCACAGTCAACCGAAAGAGGAACTAAACCCCAAAACCACTTTTTTTGGGTGTTCAGTAGTGTTGTTGATTGTTTCAGGTCCATATCTTGACATTCAGTGCAATGTATTTGACTTCTCCCCAATCCCTTGTATAAAACTAATGTCCCCTGACTTGGCAGACTGGGGAAGAGGGGTATCAGCCTAGAAGTGATTGAGTAGTTATATAAAAATTTAGTAACAGCCCAGTCACCAGGATAACATGTTGGCAGTTAATGTTTCTGCTAACTACTGACATGTTGACACCATATTGATATTCCTATCACGTTAACATTACATCTTAATGACCTGACTTTCATATCTAGAGGTGGAGGTGATGGCAGTGGAGTTACAGGAGAGAAGGCTGCCAAGTCAGTGACTGCAGTTTGAGGCCGCGTTTGAACATTTGAGAGTGTGAAATCAGTGAATATTTCAAGGAGACCACGGGACAATCTCCAGCCTGTTTCGTGTCAACAAAACAGGGTGTTTTTGACCAGGAATTCGTGACATCTCCAATGTGTTTTGTGATGAGGTCTGCAGCATCTCCAGCTGGGTTTTGTGGCGAGAAAAACTTGCTAAAATGCTAGTACAGTATGTTGGTATGTATGTGTGTGTGTATACTGTGTTTATGTGTGTATGAGTAGTGGTGGTGAGGGGCAGCTACAGGAGGCAGCATGAAGGAGTGAATAGGCATGTCTTACCATCCCCTGCCAGCCCTGCCCATGTTGAGGCATTTTTTACATTTCCAGGGTAGAGGCACTTTAGCCAAACTTCTAGGGTTTAGTGACACTTTAAATAACTGACTCATAATAGCACTGGCATAATCTCCATGCTGGTCCTTGCTGGTTTTTCTCAGTGCTCTGCCTCTGTGTGTGTGTGTGTGTGTGTGTGTGTGCGTGTGTTGCTCAACCCCGCCCTCAGCTAAACAGACACACAGACCTGCAGCTGTTTATACATCTGTGATAGACCCAGAGCAGAGGAGAAAGATGGAGACAGCAAGTAATCCTCACACCTCAGACCATGTGAAATGTTAGTGTCTGAGGGCTTCCCACCACTGCCCAAAGGTTGATGCCCAAAAATGCCCTGAACACAGCAAACTGCTAAGAAAAAAGAAAATACAGGCAGACAGCAGGGTCTCTGCTGAAACAGACACCCCCACACTCTGCTAGTGGCTCATAAGTGATAATTGAGAGGGATTATTTTTGCTGCTGTAAATCTAAACATGGTGTTTCAAGAAAATCTGCTGCACAAAGTATAATCTTTGATTCACAAAGTATACATTTAATTACTATTGTGTTGCTTATGTGGAAATGGATTTAAAGAAACAGAAGAATTAGTGTCAGAGAATGTTTGAGTTTAGAGAAAAAGAGAAGAAAACAGAAAGTGAGTGAGCAGAGGAATGTAAGTATGATTTCTGGACTGGCATGTGTGGAATGACTAGCTGCTGATGCTTCGTCAAATGACCTGACCTTATTGGCTAAACTGAAAGATGAGTAGACAGGATTCCACTGTTGCATGCGATCTTTCTCCCCTTCCATTTCTCTCTCATCTATCATCACTCGAGTTATTGCCAGGGATCTGTGTCAGTGTCACTTAACCTGCTGTTCATCAATCAGCCAAATCTGACCTTTACAAAAGGAGGATACCCAGCTGTCAGCACAGTGTGCGTGCACGTGCATGTTTGTGTGTGTGTGTGCCTGTTTCACAAACAACTTGTTATTTATGACTCACAGGAATAGGACAGGCCTTACATGTGATTATGATGAGTGTCTGCACAACTGAGCTGATCAAACCTTTAATTCTTATGTTTTTTTTGGTTTTTGAATATTAGGCATTGTGCCATAATATTTACTTAGAGGCTACATGTAGCAGATGACTTGTGAAATGTTTCACAATGTGTTTTCTGTTATAATCAGTGGTGGAAAGAGTACAATTAGATTTTACTCAAAAACTACTGTTACTGAGAAGTTTAACTCAAGTAAAATTTAAAGTTAGCATGTAAAACCAGGCAGCAGCCTATCACAGAAAGTATATTAAGCCCCACCCCCTAGTTGCTGACAGTCAGCTCCCGGGTGACACGGCTGGACTGGGACAGAACTACACAGCCTCCGAGAAGACGGAGGCCAATTTGACGAAGGGAACACAGTACAGATGTGGTTTTCCTGCCAGGTTTAGCGAGTACTCATCGAACTAACGGCAGCTAACATTACATTTAGCAGCAGATAGTGCTTAACTACTTCAGTGACAAAGCTACCGTTGTCTGTCTACCAGGAAACTCCATAAATCATACGGCCCCGGTCCGGAGGTGTTCATTGAGAAGCTGCTGGTTATGAGTACATTTGTTTGCAGTTACTTTAGCAACAAGTAAAGCTATCTGTCCAGAGCTGCTTAAGGCTCTGGACAGAGAGCCTGAGGGTAGCATTAAAATCCACCTGTGTTTTTCCTGTTATGACAAGTCAAAATGTCTGGTATAAAAACGCATTTCTTCAAAGATCACAACAGATATCGGAAGAAACCATATCACTTAAATATTGAATGCTTTCGTGTCATGTTCGACATACCCAGGTTATTGGCTGCATTGAGAATAGTTTCAAAACAGGATGGAAGTAGATGGACTGGACTGGCATCAAAAGCAACAGATTGAACCAGGAAAAAACAAATCAGGAGTGTGTAAGAAGGAAGAATGTTTTACTTCTGTCATCAGGTTTATGTCAGAATTAAATGTAGTCATATTCTCCTCATATTGTAATGTAAGATATCATTTAGTTGAATGTATTCCATTAATCAGGGGACGAAGTATGTTTTCAATAAGCTGTTACATACCGCAGCTTAACTCAGCGTTATCACATTATTTGCTGTAGTCCTTAATAAACCTTGAACTTATCCATTACCTCAGTTGCCTTGGACATACTGTATTTGAGCTTCATGGTGTTTCATGATGAGTATCTTTATTCCAAATCTTATTTTAGATACATCTAATTAATGCTGCTAATTTGTTCTGCCAGATGTGTCACTATCTTGTTACTGTGTTGAACACAGGTCTTTCGGACTTTGAGTTTGGGCTCTGTGGTTTCTTATTAATGTGTAAAGATAATTATGGAATATTTGAAGCAGCACAGCAGTCAGTAGTTGGGTTTCCCTCCAGGTGTTGCACAAAAGATAAAGGAGAAGATGAAGGCAACTGCCACACCTACAGTTTCTAGAATATTGAAAGAGATTATCCTTCACATTTAAAATGTTTTAATGTGAAATTCTTGACTGAAAATAATGTATCAGTCCACTATGATTTGTTTTGTCACTCAACAAATGATATGTTATATTTATTATTTCTTAAGTTTTGCATTATTTACTCTAATTCATAGTTTTCAGATTGATTCCTTTGATTTTGCTTTGGTAAAAAATGTACATGCAGGGTTGTGAAACTGATCTGCAGAGCTAACAGGTATTCCAAAAACTCAAGATATTATGCTGACTATCGTTTTTATTCACAGCACAGTTGAATACCTTACTTTCAACAAGTCCATTATAACTTAAACCTGCAGTGTAGGATTTTACATATATATCTGAACGTCCATTACATCCAAGGCCTATGCCAAACAAGCTCACACAATACTGATTAACCATCATCACCTGGTAAATCTCTCTGTATCTTGCAGTATACTGGAGTTTATGGAGTCTGTGGCAGCAATGATTGGTTTGTCAGCGCTAAAGGGGGAAGTGACCATAGCAAAGGAGTAGGCTTACAGCATGCAGGTTAAACGTCTGTTAAATATTTATCTGCCTGATTTCAATTAAAAATGTTCAGTACGACTTCAGTTGAAGAAGCTCTATGTGACAACTTGTAGTCATTTACATGTATTAATCACTTTTTTATTGGCTGTATGTGAGCGGATTGTAACATGATGTGAAAAATGACACCTTCCCCCTCTCTCTTTGTTGCTTATAATAGCCTGTGGATGATTTGTTAAAGTTGTTAAATCCTACTGGACTGTGGATTTCTTTATAAAGGCTGTGTATGAGGATGTGACTTGATGCAGGTTCTCGAGTGCCTTGCCTCGGTACCTCTCTCCGCTGCACTAACAGAGAGCAACAGTAGCTCACGTTAGTTTAGAAACGGAGTCTGCTAACAGAGAGAAACAGTTGCTAATGTCCCCTAACATTAACCAACGACAGCCTCCAGCACAACACAGAAGTTCCACAAAGCCCCCTTAAAACTCTATTTCTATCTTCCATTTTAATCTTGGCCATTTAAACATGTTTTGTGGCTGGTCCATCCCAGACTCAGATCATTGCTCTAGGATGTAGATTACTTTGGGCTGTCCATCACTGGTTCCACCTAATCCTTTATTTCTTAGAATTCGTTCAACATGTGATTAATTAACCACCTCCTGTTGTTTTTATCCCCAACGCCTCTCTCTCTCTCTCTCTGTTCCTGTCTAGACTCTTTGGTCTGAAGGACATCATCATACCAGGAAACTGCTCCTCACCTTATGACCTCAACCTTAATACCAATCATGATTGGCCAGTTTATGTCAATCCAGGGATACTGTTTCTCCTCTACATTACCATAGCAACTGTTCTCAAGACAGGATGTCATGGAACACCGTCCCAGGTATCTGCTCCTTCTTCTTTAAATGCACCAACTAATGTGTCTGTACCAACTTTTTTTCAATGCAAAAAAAGTTGGCATTGAATGTTTGGATAGATTTGTACAGGTGGCACAGATGTATGATGACATTCTGTGGGATACTCTTGTTGGGATGGCTGCTGATTTGAATCAAAAAGTGAATGTATGGCAGTTTGTGTTTAGACAACATTTTACATTTGAGGACTTTACATTTGTTAACCCTTCAGTAAACTTGTACGAATTGCTGCTCTCCAGGTACGCATTTTGTTGCATCTCGCAGTTCGCCAGTTTCAGTTTCTATGCAAGTTCAATCTATGAAGTTGATTGTGTGATTGTATGTTTGTAAATTTCTTCAAGGCTGGCAGGTCTGATAACTTAGAAAATGGCCTTAAAATTCTATCAATACTTCGACCTCCGAGCTGAAGTCCTGTAGCTCTACAGAGAACATAAAAAATCTTCATGCCAAATTGAATTTATTTACAATGAATATAAATGAAATGCAAGTGTATTTATTTTGATCTTTTGTGACTCTGCAACCAATCAAAACGTTTATACAATGATTGTAGCATTTATTATTTAAAAAGCACTTTCAATTTGGATATGTGTTTATTGTTAGATGCTGTATTTGTGTTTCACAGGTTGAGGAGGAGCAGAAGCAGAAGAAAAGTGAGGACGTGGTGGAGTTAAGGTCATGGAATCAACAGAAAGAAAACTTTGAAGATGACACACAGGTAAATACTCATATCTCTTTGTAAGCCACTCATGAGGGTTCAGTATGGACTTGTACAGCCCAGTGCCCAAGGATTAAATAAACTTATAACTTACTATTCTGCTCATTTTAGGGAGACACACTCTAACATAATTCTATCTTAATTATCCTTCCCTGTTCCGGATGGCTATTCTTCAAACTGAAATTAAATGGCTACAGACCCGCTCGTTAATTTCATATTTCATGTTCAGAACACAGAGAGTTATTTATCTGTCTACATTCCTGTCCCATCAGAGTTTTCCCACAGTAAGCAAGTCACTTCTTGCTAGTGAAATATAATATGGAGCTGCTTGATATGGTTTTCCCTGTCATTAAACTGGCTCGCTGCTGGTGCCCGTTCAGCCTTGCAGCTGTAAAGAGCGTGCCTTAATTCTCTTCGAAAGTGAAGCCTTTTCTAGTTTAGAAATGACCATTTGTCCACTTAAGAACTACAATGAATTTTAGTCAAATTGCCTCATAGTCATCATATCAAGTGTAATATTAAGTGGAATACAATGATGAGACCAAGTCCCATTCTTTAATAAAACTGCATTCACATATCCACCATATATATTCAGTTTAATGGCTGCTCTTGTTCTCATCTCTTTCAGCTCATGCTCCTGTCTATGGGAGCAGAAGGCAGCAGAGGAGGAAGCATGGCCAGAGAGAGTCAGCCAGATCTGGGTATGAAATAACCTTTTTTTTCCACAGAAATCATTTATGTAACTTAAACAGTCTGTGTATGTGTCATATCCAAAAAGATATTATTGAGACAAACATCACAACAGTATAAAATCTGATCAGGATTTGGGGCTGTGGAGACACCTTAACTCACCTATATCACTTATGTTCTGTATATGGGTACCACTGAGTAGGTCTGTGGGAGTCACAGTTTGAGTCTTCATCTGCTGTCTTGGTTCACGTGTGCAGCATCACATCATGAAAAAGGGCTTGTTGAAGCGGAATAGAGATGACAGGGCGTGGTTACAATCATACATTCTCAGAAAGTCACATCATTGCTCTCATGACTCTTCAACAGTGAGCTTGATGACAAAAGCGCAATGAAGAGCTTCTTCAGGAAATCCTATTGTTTTCTGGATGGTGCAGGGCAGCATGATGTGAACACACAGTACCACAAATCAGCAAATCTGTGGGTTTTATTTATTTGTACAGTTATGATATAATCAATAATAAATGCTGATGAACAAACATACACATGGGAGTTTCTGGTGGTCGGCTGGACAAGATGGCGGTGTAGATTGATAAGCCTCGACCCAGAGTTGCTAAATTGTTTGATAATCTTGTGATGGCAATTTCAGTCTCTATTCAGTTAGACAAGTTCTATTTTACAGCACTTTGACTGATTCGGGTGTTAAAACGAGATTAAAGACTGAAATGGAAGCCATAGAAGATATTGTGCTGGAGAAGCTACATGACCATTTTGAAACGCGCTTTGACTGTCTGCAACAAATGAGAGAAGAAACTGAGGAGAGACAAGAGGAAACCGAGAGAGGGATGCAGGAAAAGCTCCATGCTTTTAAAACACAGCTGGTTGCATTAACCGAGAGTATTGGCACAGTTAAGGCTGAGATGAGCAACATATGATCGGATTTGGAGTGCAACACTCGGAAGCTAAATAGCCATACTAAAGGTGATGAAGCTGTAGCTAGCACTAATGAAGGACAGAAATAGGAGATGCAATATTCACATTATTGGACTGAAAGAGGGAGTTGAGGGGTCCAATGCCATTCAATTTCTCACAGAATCACTCCCTTAGTGGTTCCTGTCTCTTGGTGAGCTCCAAGGTGAGATAATGCGTGCTCACCGCATATACAGCGGCAACTGCAGAGGAAACACCGTCTCTCACACCCTGATCTTCAGTGTTCTCCCCTCTACCACACATTAACGCATCCTCCGTGCCACAAGAAAAAAAACCCAGAGGTCAATGGAAGGAAAATTCTTTTTTTTCTCCTGACTAGAGTAATTATATGGTTAAGCGCGGGCAAGCTTTCTCCAAGGCCATGAATGCAGCCTGGGCCAAAGGTATGGAGTGCTTTCTACTGTACCCAGCTACACTGAAAGTCAAAGGACCCGGGGGAACAGAGCTATTCCGGGCCTCCGTGGTGGCTGAGGAGTTCATCAACACTGGAGTGAGCGTCACCAATAGATGAAAATACAAAACCAGTTCCGGAACATGGGCGCTCTTCTGATAATCAGTTTTATCCATATCAGTTTCTACACACACTGATCAGTTTGGGTTTTGATCTACGCTGTTTGACACCCAATGGACCACTGGTTTTGATTCACGCTGTTTGACACCTAACGTATCCCTCGTCACAGCACTGGATGACTATGTGGCCTATCTTGGTTTAATAAACACTTACATTTTCATTTAAGTGGCAGGTTTGCTGCAGTAAAACACTTACAGGGAAATGGACTGTCCTCCTCTCGTCATGCTCGATTGTGGGCTATACTCCAGTGGATATTCTGCACTTTTTTCTCCCCTTTAAAACGCTGGCTTTGAAACTTGCGTGCTCAGATGTTTTCAGTTCAAGTGCATTGGATGAGGTTCACCATGTGCAGACATTCACAGCATGCTGTTTTGGAAAGGAGCTGCAGAAATAAGAGCTAAAATTGTCTGGATATTCATTAATTGTTGGAGCTGATATGAATGCAGTGTGGCATGCAAGTGAAAGGTCGAGTAATGTTGCTTCTAATGATCAAGAACTAGATATCACTGCTCTACAATGTTGGGCTAGAGATCTTGGTGTAGTAGATTTTTGACGTTGATCTGAACTTGACAGGATGTGAAGGTATGACTGCCCCGATTTGAACCTCAATTTTGACGGGAGCTGTGTCTGGGGAAGTATCAAGGAAGCTTCTTACAACCCTGATCATCAACAAATTAACTTTAACTATGTACACAGGACATATTTAACTCCACTTGGACGGCATGAAGCTGATTAATGACCCACTGTGCACTTTATGCAGTCTGAAGGTTCCTGGCTCTTTCATTCATATGATGTGGGACTGTCCATCGATTTCACAGTTCTGGTGCACGGTTTGATTTGGTGTCAGCACTAATTCCAGTAACTATTCCCTTCTTGTTGTTGATTGCTTTATCAAAGCTTAAAATCACCCAACCTAAAAGACGCATAGTGCCAGCTGGACTAACTGCTGCTAGAAAGATGGTTGCGTTGCGATGGAGGCCTCCTCATCCCCTCACTATTAGACAGTGGATTCTCATGTTCTTAAATGTTCTATATTTAGAACTTTCGGCTGAGCGGCTGGAAGACTTACAGTAGTTAATTAACCAACACCACCAGATCTCAGCTATTGATTTTGTGAGTACTGTGATTTCAGAACTGATTGAAATGATGGCCAAAACTATATATACTGTATATAAAAAAAATAAGAGCCAGGCTACAATACACTGGAATTATTATCAGAGGCAGTTCAGAAACGAGACTGATCATTGAAGAGTAATTTCCTGTATCACTGTCACATGGGTCTCGCCACTGGCCTGCCCCTTTAGGACACTAGTGGCAGTCTTTTCATTCCAATGGTAGAAGTGAACCTGAGCTCAGATTATGATCGATTTCTTTGCTCCAAATAAGTCACCAAAGTAAATATCTGAACCATTTATCACAAGCCCCATATCTTCCCAACATTATGACTATGGCTGTCACAATATCTGATTTACACTACACGATTATCGTACCCAAACAACAACATCCCTAATTCTGACACTAAAATGGCATTTTTTAAACAGAGAAATCAGGAGAAATTAGCGGTACTGGAGACCTGCCTCTGCCTTCAGCAACACACTCTTGCAAGATCTGGAGCTAGAATGTTAAGTGAACAATTAGGCTCAAACATGACATTTTTGTGTCTAGTAGGGGTGGGACAAAATACAAATATAACAATATATCATATCGCTTTCTATTGTGATATGATTATCAATACACTGGCACCAAATATGGATATTTTCATTAAAACATGCAGGTGTATACCATTGGTGCAGTTTGTAATGGGTCATCTTTGCTATAGAAAATCCTTGTTATCCTTTCAAGATAATTTCAACAGACAAAATTACTTCTCAGATGTGATACAGAACACGTCATATCTTTTGGTGATCTTCCTCAGTCTGTTTGTTCATACGCTATGTAATGTTCTGCATACTGACATGATTGTTATTTTTGGCAGGTGTTAGTGGCGCCCCTGCTGGTCAACAGAGTGAAAGTCCGTTTTTCCTACTGGGAAAGGTGGTCATGCAGCAGAGCTATGTCTGTGCTCTCATAGCCATGATGGTAAGTATTAGAATGAAACTTGATTTACATTAGACCATTTGCTATCTCAGCCTATCTATTCAATTAACACAACTGGACCTAATTAGTTATGATCACAAACTTCTGCTGAGGTCTCTGTAGCTTCATGTTGAGAGTTCCTGTGAACCTACACTGATCAGGCAAAACATTAAAACCACTTAAAGATCTGGCGCCCCCACACTTTCTGAGTGCAACACCACTGTCATAAAACAAATCCCAGGTCTGTAACAATTTGTCAGATGTAATGTAGGTGCTAACTACAAACAAAAATCATTACGTCACAACAATGTTATGTGTTGAAAACTTGTATCTTGAAGTAGACATGTATGTAACGCTGTGATCCTACCCTCTCACTGAAGTTACATAGCGCTGGAACAAGTCAGATCCATGGAGGCCCCAACTTGCAACTGACAGGACCCGAATCAGGCACAGCATGAAAACATTGTTGTTATTGGCTGGTCGATGTCAGTAGTTTTAATGTTGTGGCTCATTTGAGTCCTGTGGGTTGTGAGATGGAGCCTCCATTGACTGGCCTTGTTCTGGTTTGTCCAACTGATGCTTGATCAGATTGGAATCTGGGGAATCTGACAGCCAGGTCGACATTCTGAGCTCTTTGTCACATCTGAGGGCCATTCCTGAGCAGTCTTTGCAGCATGTCATGGTGCATTGTTCACGTGCTGTTTCCTTGTTGTTCAGGTTTGGAGCATCACATACCACAGCTGGCTCACATTTGTGCTGCTGCTGTGGGCTTGTCTCATCTGGATCCTGCGTGCAAGGTACTATTCACACCTGCAGCGCTGACAGTGACAGTCAGGAATCTAATAAACAACCAGCTTATCTTTAGACAGTGACAGTTGTAATTGATGCCAGGTGATTGTATTTATGCATGTGTTGTCCTGGTTAAGTCTTGTTAAACAAATACATATCTTAAGTTTTAAAGTAATTTCATCACAATCATGCAGATTTCACAGGCTGCTCAGCTCAGTTAGCTGTTTTGTTTTTTTTGCAGACGGCATGCAGCCACACTGTGCTCTCCATTCATCCTGCTCTATGGCCTGGCTCTGTGCTGTCTGCAGTATGTCTGGGCCATGGAGCTTCAGCCTGAACTGCCCACCACTGTGGGAACCATGAGCCTCAGACAACTAGGACTGGACAGAGCTCAGTACCCCTGTCTGAGACTGGGAGCTATGGTAAGATGAGAGTAGAGATTCTGGGTGACCTGATGAGGAAGTTAACCTTGATACTTATTATAATATGTGTTTAATATTTATCATTAAATATAACCCTGTGAAAAGTTGCTATTGGAAGCTGGCACTTGTCCAAGAGGTTGAGTGATAAAAACCATATATAGTAAGGTTAATCGCAGCTCACTTGCTACGGTCTGATACTTGTTGACAAAATATCATGAGTTCAACTGATGTGCCTGATTACCTGCAGTATCACAGTCAGATTCAGTACATATTCATTCACACAGCAACAGAACTGGAGCCAAACTCCTAGATTGAGAGAAACCCTTTATAATCACACCATATATGCTCATATTTGGTGTGAGACAGAAAGACTTTTAATCTTTGAAATGAATTCAGATAATAATCTTTTTGTTGCACTGACATTGGCCTATTTAAGTTAGATTTCCTCACATTCATCCTTAATACCTGCAGAGAGAGTAAAGTTCCAAAATGTTGCTGTCTAACTATATTTCAACATCAGCAGCTGAAAACACTTGAGTTCAGATGTGTTGAACAGCCCAGCATCAGGTTTTATATTGTGGCAGTTCATTAAAATCAGTTCATAAACTAAGTGAACTTTGCTCTCGGAATAGAGGGACGAGTCATGCTGTTTAGAGACGTCAGGTTTTCAGTGTACTGAATTATTGGTTGTGAATGCTGGAAGCAAAAACTCCATTCAAACTTTGAAGTATCCCACAATTTGTCTACATTACAGGTATTATTCATCTTTCAAATCCCATTAAAACCTTTGAAAATGTTCAACTGTTTTTGAAGCTTAGTGTTAGCTTTGTTATAATGGAAGTCAATTAGAAAAATCTTCAAACCCACTCATTTTCAAACTCTTCCCAGTCCTTCATACATTCTCATAGAGACTCAACTGACAGAGTGCAGAGGAGCTCCAAAAACCTTGTCTCTGCATCGCTCTCATTCCCATGATGTCCACTCCACTTACATGATTTAAACTTCAGCTTGTAAGAAAATTTGTGTCGGTTGCAACAATGTTCCTCTGGCAGCAATCGGACTAATACTTTTGGCTCGGTGTGCTTTTACATGACAGGAGTGCTGACCAACTGCTGCATTAAGTCCCACTAAACTGAGAGGAAAAATATCTGGAGGCAGGCTGACACATCCACTTTTCTTAAATGCTCCACAAGACACATTTTTGTGCGCTCAGTAGACTCTCGTAGTTTATACCATAACATCATTAAAGTGATACTGTGATACACTTACTGTTTTTGAGGGAGGAGCATGATAATCAGCTAACATCTCTATAAATTAAACTCTTTCTGTCCGTTACCGCGACCAACCTAGTTACCATCTCCATGGCAACCTCTGATTCCATCTGGGGAGCTGAGACAGATTCATCAGTGATTCATCACTTTTAGGATGCTTCTTACTCTTTAGATGTGATTTCCACTGAATTAAAGTCACCAATTCAGTTTGGCATTACCTTTTCAAAAAACCCGAAAACATTTCACATTGTTCATGTATTCTGGGCATTACTCAAAGTTTCTAAAGCCAGCTATGTGAATTCAGCATTAGCTTTTCAACAGTCAGCATTCACAACCTCAAGTTCTGCAGAACATGAGTTCTCTAGTTGCTCTCCATGTTTTTCAGTGTGTTCTTCCATCGCTCTCCTTTTTCTCTCCATTTCCCTCCAGCTGCTTTTCACTTTAACCTTCTGGCTGTTGGTCCGTCAGTCAGTGAAGGAAAACTTCAGCAAAATAAGGAAAATGGCCACACCACTACAGGAAGTCACTACAGGAGGTCAGACATTGTTAACACACGCGCGTGCACACACACACACACACACACATACACACACACTCACACACACACACACACACACACACACACACACACACACACACACACACACACACGCACACACACACACACACACACACACTAACTTCTGCTGTGGATCTGCAAGCAGTGATGAGCAGGCCCTCGCACCCCAACACACATGGTGGTGCGAGGGGCCGTTCATCACTGCTTGCAGTTTTAATTATCTATCTTTTTATTAAGATAGTTGACAGACTTGCCTCTGAATGTCCAAGTATTTGGGACACTGCGCAAAATTTAATTCCCTGTGTCGACTATGTAGCAGTAGAGAACACCTAATTACACATTAGGTTGAAGTATATCAAGAGTAGCGCTTACCATCAAAAATGTATGTAAATCAAAGAATGATTGTGGTTAAAGGCTGACTTCCTGTTGCCAGTAGGTGGCGCAATGACTATACCTCGATATAGAAGTTATCAGTGGGGATCTGATGATCTGGGACCATGATGACAAATGTCATACATGTAGGTGAAAGTAGTGCCAGGGGCTGCATTTTAGGGGGTACCATTTTGAGTTTTTGAGCATGTTTAGCCCCTCAAAAAAGCGATTTACTTTAGGCGTAGAAATAAAGAATAAGATTTCCTTGCATGTCAAGAGAGTCCTTGCACAGTTTCAGTGCTCAGGCCCTAAATATTCATACATTCTGTCGATGTGTTCTTCTTTGTTATTGTCTCAAAACTGAAATTCTTCCCCAAAAGATGAACCCTTTAAACCTCCACTGTCAGCTTAAATTGCCAACTTTAAACACAAACATAGCTTTCTACACAAGTGTCTGATTAAATCTGTTGGATGCTGATCTGCAGACGACGTACAGTATTTTCCTGATGACTTTTTCTGTACCATCAACATGTAACCTCTCTCCCTCTCCTCCTTCTTTCACCTCTTCTCCTGGTCAGAGGAGAGGGCTGGTAATGAATCGGTGCTGAAGGTTGTGGGGGGCATGGTGATGAGCTGTTATGCCAAATACTGGATCTACGTGTGTGGAGGGATGTTCATCATGGTCTCCTTTGCGGGAAAACTTGTTGGATACAAGATCATCTATATGCTGCTGTTCCTGATCTGCCTCTGTCTGTATCAGGTAGAAACATAAATTTGATTCAGGTTCACAGTCCAGATCAGTGTTTTTGTGGAACATCAGTATTTTTTTATTTGTTTTGGTTCAAATTGTAGTTATTTGCACACATACATTTCAAATTAAATGTTAATTTCAAATCTCTCTTGTAATGACTGACTGGTTCATATTTCCCAGGTGTACTATTCTCTGTGGAGGCGTCTGTTGAAGCTCTTCTGGTGGCTTGTTGTGGCCTACACCATGCTGGTGCTCATCTCTGTCTACACTTACCAGTTTGAAGATTTCCCTGGATACTGGAGAAACTGTACTGGTTTCACAGAAGAGCAGTAAGATCTTATACAAGAGCCTGAGACTGTCTAGTGTGTTCCCCTGCCCTGCTGATACTTCTCTGTAGGCTGCCTCTGCTGCCATTAAATGTTTGTCATTTCTATATGAAATAGAACATTCTATAATGTTTAAACAATACCCTTGACTGAAGTATTATTCTAACTGCTCATAGCTTACAAAAACAAAACACCCCAAGCATCACTACAAAGCATGTTTTAGGCAAATGGTGATAATTAGGGTTGTAGATACAGGGTCATGGCTCATGGCCAAAAATAAACTGTCCTAATAACCTTGCATTCTTTCCACTCTGTGAGCAACTTGCATTTGCTGTGTGGTAATTAAACACATTAATGTAGGAATGAGAAATATGTATTTCTAAAACTGAACTGATAATGGTGTACTCATGCCCCCCTGTTGTCCACAGGCTGGCAGCCATTGGCCTGGAGACGTTTGCTCTGTCCGAGCTCTTCACCAGTATTCTGATCCCTGGCTTCTTCCTGCTGGCCTGTATCCTGCAGCTGCACTACTTTCACAAACCCTTCATGAGAATCACTGACCTGGAGCATGTCACACCCATACACAAGTAACCCAGCCGACACACTCCTACTACTCACGTTGCTAGCTAACAGTGTTGTTAAAAGTCACAGCGAAATGAAAGTATGTGTGCTATTACTGTATATTTTGCTATATGGAGTATTACTGAGTAGAACTGAATATCTGTGTGGGGTTTAGTGAGGAGAGGGATTAAGTCGTCTGCTGTAAAAAGATATAAAGGACTGTTGGACATTCACATTTTTAGATGAGTGCAGGACAAATGAAAAAAAAAATACACCTCAAACACATTTTTGGCAAGGTAAACAAAGCTTTCCAAGTAAAATCCAAATGCACACCTTTGGTTTGAAGAAGAAGACACACATTTAATCCCTTTACAGAGAAATTCAGTTATTTCACTGTTGTTATTTCTTTTACATACACAGGCCTGAAATACACATACACACAAACACTGGCATCTCTCTAGGTGCTGTATCGTAGGCAACTAGACTTGTTTCAGTTTCTTGAAGATGTTTCACCTCTCATCCAAGAGGCTTCTTCAGTTCTAACTAACTGGAGGAGAGTTGCAGGCTTTTAAACTCTGTGTGGGAGTGTCCTTACAGAGTCGTTAAGGACACGTGTGAGCTCTGAGTTTCAGAGACGTCAGGGCCACTTGTGGGTCTTTGACCCAGCCGGCCTGGTGTGCTCCCCTTCAGGTGGTAGTCAGTACTCGTGTAGCAGAATTTTGAATTAACTGCAGCTGATTTATTGTATTCCTCGGGAGACCAGAAAGGAGAGTGTTACAGTAGTCTAGCCTGCTAGTTACAAAAGCGTGCATCAGTCTCTGTGTTGCTCAGAGAGAGACATGGCCTCACTTTGGAAATGTTGGAAAATCTATGAAAAATGAAGAGAAAAATGCAGAGATGACAAGAATAGCTGATTATGCTGCAGGTCAGTTACAGTATATTCCCCATTAGCAGGCACTGCATTTTTCTTCTTATTTAAGCCAATATTAACTATGATTGTCAATTGAATTTGGCACATTGAAGATGATACGTTTCAACCATTTATCTTGATATTTGAAATGTTTGAAATTCTATTTTCATAATAGAAGTAAATTGGCTGTCAACCATCTGAGGGAATATTGTTATACACAAAGATCATTTTATTCATTTTATTTTAAACAAACGTAATCCTTTAAAGAATTATAGTCCATGTCCAGTCATTCAAAATGCTGACTCTTGACTCTCAGTGAAACATAAATCACCTTTTTCCTTAACTGTGCTCACCTGCTTACAACCACAAATATAAAATATTCAAACCTGCTTTTTGTGATGCTGTTTTCCATTATCACGTGTTACCGAGGAAATTTTATATTTTTCCTTCTGTAACTAATGAGACAATCTGCCTCCAGGAAGGTGACCAGTGAGAAGACTGAACAGACAGACTCTGGTAACGTTGGGGAGACCTTTGAAGAGGAAGACCTGGTGACCAACATCGATGAGGAGTCTGAAGACCTGGTGACCAACATCGATGAGGAGTCTGAAGACCTGGTGACCAACATCGATGAGGAGTCTGAAGATGAAGGTAAAAAATAACAATGGCAGTGTGTTAGGTCGTCATCAAATTAGTCAACAACCGTTATGTACTGTATGGACAGGCATCTAATTGAGAAAAATCAATACCTCTATGAATGAAGATCAGTGTCACGCCTCAATCAGTGCTTAATATGGTAAACTTCACACAGACACCTCATGGAAAATGTGCTTCTTTTTCTACAAAGTTATCGTCCATGACTAAATCCTAAAATTCAGGTGATTGTTGTTGCACCATGTGATGTAAGCTCTCTATCAGTACTCTCTACTCCACAGAATTTTCTTTTTGGAGTCTGCACAAACATGGATATAACCTGCAACTTGACTGCCAGGTGGAGGTGTACAAATGCCTGGCAGTAATTTTGCTTTCTGCACATTTTTTGTAATCAAGGTGACCGAGAACCGAGCCAAAGTTTAGAAAAAACACAAACTCCAACACAAACTTTTGTATGGCTTTTAAAGGTGCACACCTCTATTTCATCTTAGCACCCCTAAAAAAATAAAATAATTGTTTAATTATAATAGTAATTTTCTTTACTTTTTTCCCGCCCCCCTGAAAAAAACGAAATATTTTATTTTGTTATTTACCTCATTAATGTGCTCTCATTTCAGCTCACTGTGAGTCTGCATTTTGCTGTCATTTACTGTTGCACTAGTTTCTCTGTCAGTTTACCGCTGGTGTAAAGCTGGCACGCTTCAGAGATAAGTCTGCCATTACTGACTGAAGAGAAACTAGTAACTTCAGTTTGTATTGAAATTTGAGTCCTTCTCTCAAAGTCTCTGTCCTCAAATTGTAGTGTAGTGTAACTCAGCAGCTCTCCTGTCAGCAGACCTCTCTTCATTTTAGGAATTAAAGAGACCTTACTGAACACGTTATAGTAAACTGTATATCACAGTTACTTTCCATGTGAATTAAACTTACAGAAGTGTTTTTTTTTTCTTGTTAAATGTTTTATAGTTATTTGACTTTTACACTCAAAATGTCAAAACAAGTCTTAAGCTCTCATTGACTGATCTCCTTTCTGTTCCTCCCATCTATCCCTTATCCTCTCACTCTCTTTGTTCATCCATCTTCTCTTTTCCTTCGCTCAGTCGAGTTGATGCCCAGTAAGTGGGGTCTGGTGATGGACAGGTTACTGGTTCTTTCCAGAAGGTTCTCTGACAGTCTCGCCAAAGTTCAAGTTTTTCTCTGGAGGCTTCTGGAGCTCCACATCCTCAAAATGGTGGCCTTCTTCTCTGTGTGGGTTGCTCTTGACGAGGTAAAATGGGTGTTGTGTGAGGGAAATGACTGAAACAAACTGCACATATATGATACTTGATTTGTTTCTATATGGGTGTATTTATTATGACCTAAAGTTTCTGTGTTTGTCCGAAGCCTTCTGTGATGAACCTGGTCTTGGTGGTGTTGTGGTCTCTGGCGATGCCCTACAGTCGCTTCAGGCCCATGGCATCCTGTCTTTCTACAGTCTGGGTGTGTGTCATCATCGTGTGTAAGATGCTGTACCAGCTCAGTGTCGTCAACCCTGTTGAGTACTCCAGTAACTGTAGCCTGGTAAGACACCCCTGCACACACACACCTGTTTGTATATCTTGTATACAGTGGAGGATGAAGGAAAAGAACAACCCCAGTGTGAGTGCAACAGCTCATAACCTCATCAATTGGGCTGTTGTAATGTCATAATTAGGATTTAGTAGTCAAAGGTCACTGTGACCCCATTTTATATCAAAATTGTCAAATGTCCACTTCCTGTGACATCATTATGTTCTGCAAAAAATATTCTATAAATACACAGCTCAGGATCAGCAACTTGACTGGTTCCCAGAGGTGTACAACCGGGATGCGGTAATCAGGCTTGGAGAGTAATAAAATACAGTACATGTAATAAGATTATTTAAATTAGGATGCAAAAAAAGTTAACTGTAAAGTTACAGGAAAAAAAGATGTATTTAGGTTACAGACAGTGTTGGGGAAGCTACTTTGCAAGCATAGCTTGTAAAACTACATGTAGTTCAGCCTGGCAGTAGTTTGAACAAACTACATTTCTACCCCTGGAGAAATGTAGTTTGTACTACTGCTAAAAAAAGTAGCTTTAGCAACTACTTATACTCATTATACTCATTTAACTCAGCATTAAATAAATCAACATATGGTGTATATGAAACAAAATATAATAACCTACAAAAAATTCACATGCCAGCAGAAATATGCCTCTCAACTCAAGTTTTATTTTTTAAAGAACAAAAGCTGACATTTTTGGTCAACATCACAGGAACTTCAGAGGCGCTAACACTTAGGCACTAGAACGAGATGCCAGGGCAGAATCGCTTGTTGACACGACACATGAGCAGTCTCTCAAAGTTTTTATCAGACAGCCGGTTCCGTTTGACACTAAAAACATCTTTACCAACACTAAAAAGCCATCTATATCCAACATGTACAAGCTCAAATATGGCCATGGTTGGGCTGGCGCGTTCGGGGGCACATCGGGGGTAGTGGGAGGGGTGTCCATGACGTGCTTGTGCCATATGAGCACTGCCTTCCTTGGCATAAAGACCCACCCACTCTGTGAAGCATTTGAGTGCTGCCAGGGCAAGCCAATCAGAGGCAGCGTTGGCTTAGCATGTCATGACATGTTTCATGCCTTTTTTCAAAGAAAAATAAAATAAAATTTATATTATATAGGTCTTTTTTTTCTAAAAAAAATATTTAATGTTATTGGCCAAAATTGTAGTTTGTGAATTGAGTAGTTAAACTACAAAAAATGACCCAAAAAGTGATGAAATACTTGACGCAGCACAAAATATGAATGTAGTTTAACTACCAGCAAGTTACAGCAAATTGTAGTTAAGCTATGTAGTTCAACTACATGTAGTTTAAGTCTCCCCAACACTGGTTACAGATACATTCAGTAAAAAAAGGGGATTACAGGATTACAATTTTATGATAAAGAACGACATACTATTCTGTAACCATGCACATGTGCACACATGACAACACTTCATGAGTCTCACACATCATCACTATGGTGATGAAACCAAATACACAAGTAAGAATACACACTTGTTATAAAGATAAAATAAAAATCATACTGATATTTATTTTTTCTGTTATTTATTTGCATATGTTTGGTATTGAGGTAATCCAGAAGTAATGGAATGTAATCAAGTTACATTATTTTCATATTGTGATTACTTTACTGACTACATTTTTTCACAGGTAATATGTAACTGTATCATAACACATTTTCAAAAGATCCCTCCCATCCCTGGTGGTAATTGTAGTTTTATGTCTCGCATTACCACAATGTAAAAATGTCTTCAAGTTCATTTTTTAAGAAGTAGGTGTGTAGAGCTGCAATACTGTATCATAACAGGTCTCAACACCCTGCTCCATGGGCACCTCGTTGATGGTGTATTTAAGACTTAGAGATATCACAATGTCCTGTCAGTACAACATACAACTTCACCACCCCACCATTGTCTCTCAATGAAAACTAATCTAAAGTGTTAAGAAGGGAAGGGAAAGAAAAAGAGACCTTCTATCACTCCTGACTCAGACATAGATTTGCTTTGCTTTTCCTGAAACAGTTTTATATAACCAGAACTCAGCCCGCTAGCACATAATGAGAATTCCCATTAATGTAATAACAGGGGTTACATCGCTACCGTAGTAAAAGTATATTTACAAACAATACGTACTAAATATAAAACGATATGTGCGCTCATATTTACAGGCATATACAGTGTTTTATACAGTATTTCATATGCTTTGGAAACTAAATTATAACCGAGGCCTTCACCTAATTAACTCAATCTGCTGCTGCAGCTTTAACACTCATGTATATGCAATACAGGAAATTGCTACTGAAATTAAACTGAGAAAGTCTGACTGACATGTGGTGTGTATTGTTACTTGAAATATGAGTCATGATATATTGTCTCTAGAATGAATGAGTTAACTGGTTAGAACTGAAATTATTACAGAGAGATTAAAGTAAGGAAAAAAGGTACTGTTGGGTACCAATATCTAATTCCAGATAATGGTAAATTCAAAGATGTAGGCAGTGATTCAGGGGTTCAGAGAGCTGACTGGGGTTGCAAAATACATCTGTAAACCTTATTCTTCCTAAAGAAGATCAGGGTCAAGAGCTCAGTGGAACTGAGATCTTAGTGCACCTGCCTCTCACATGCACATGAAAGAACTTCATTAGAACAATGATTTGGCACTTTTGTGCTGAGGTCAAACAAGGGCTGAGTTGCTCCAGCTGTGAAACTAATAGCTGTTTAATACACGCTGAGCACACTGAAGTAAGCAGAGTTGGTTGGATAGCTCTTGTATCGCTGCAGTATATACTGTGGTAATCTTTTGAACCAAACCACACTGTGACTGCAATTCAAGTTGTTTACAAGGCAACAGGCTTGACATGAAACAGGAGATTTCCCATGCTCATACTGAAACAGTTTGTCTCTGCAGCCTTTCCAAGAGGAACATTTCACCTAAAAATGGAAATTCTGACGTTCCACTAACCGTTCCAGTAACCGATGCTGACAAAATCCTGAGTTATTTTCTCAGTTCAACAGTTCTCAGTCTGTTGTACTTATTTCTGCACACTAGCCCAGGTTAAAAAAAAAAGTACATTTAATTGTTTTAGAAATATAATTTAGATACACAAAAGTCATTACAAGTATAATTTCACTTCATTATAAGTGTCAAAATATACTTGTATTGTACTGTACTTCATTGTACTTTTAAACAGGCATACTAAATTGCAAACTTATATATTTATAGTGGTCAGTTAGTTTACTTTTGAAAAGTATAATTAAAATAAATCCTTTCTAATGCACTATTAGAATGCTTTATTAAGGTTTATTTTAATTTTACTTCATGATTAGTGTATTTTAAGTATACTAACAAATAGTGCAGTTTAAACTTACCACATGTGAAACTGTACAGTTTAAGACTTTTTAAAAGGAAAAAGTTCTGTTAGTAATTGTTGGAGATGGTGTGCAAACAGAACTTAAAGCACTGAGGAGTGGAATGATGAGAAATGTTATATATATGGATCATCCATGTACATTTGATCCACCATAGGGTATATGAGCAATCACAGGCCAGATTGGCAGGACAGAAGAGAAAATGAATGGAATGGCAGACAAGGAATGATGAGAAAGGTTCAAGACGATCAAAAGTCTTCTTTACTCATTACTTTCATGGAAAGAAAACCTTCCCAAGGCTTCAAATAATTAAAAAACTAAGTTATTAGTCATTTTCAGCTGCAGATTAATTAACAATGTCATTATTAATTATTATTAACAGTGTATGTGGGATTTTAGTAAAATAAAGTACAGTGCTACATAAACTACATCACTAACCTGACTGTTCCTTCTCTCTTTCTCTTTTGCATTTTTCCCATCAGCATGGACAGCTGGTCACTTGACCTGACATGATAGTAATGACCTCCAGTGGGAGCTGAAGTGATGAGGAGTTAATTGCCCAGTTTATGAATTGGTTTCTTCTGTTTTTCCCTCGCAGCCTCTAACAAATGAAACCAACCTGTTACCAGAGGAGATGATGAATTCCTCTCTGTACAAGGAGCCGGTGGATCCAGCCAAATGGTTCGGCATCAGGAAAGACGCCACTGTACTGGGATACAGCAAGGTGATCAAGCTTTTAAAAATAAAGGGCTGGGTATTATATCTAAAACGTATTATGAGACACATTACCTAATGAAGCTCTGCTTGATATATGTTTGATATATTTTTTATTTTAAAGCATCAGTTCACCCAAACACCATGTTTTGATGTATCTCTAAGATCTCTGCCTCGTCTGCACTTACTCTGGAAAGACATGTTACTGTTAAAGCAGCATCAATTAAAATTCAACTTACCTCCATTGTATTGGGCAGCAGGCAGAAACTTTTGTTCTTTTTACTTTTTAAAACCTGTAACCTGAATAAAACTGAAACTATCTGCATGACTAGAAGATACCTCTACAAATAAATGACAAAAGATTTTGTTCTTGGAAATTTGGGCTAACCAACCGTTTAAACAACACATAATATGCATCGGAAACATTTTAAGAAAAACTGAAAAAATCTGAACTATAATGAAGTTCACCAGTTCACTGAGGTTACACATCCAGCCTGTTGTATGTTGAGTCTGCTCCATCTCACGGCTGCTTTAATGGCCAGTTACTCTCATCTCATAATTAAACTGATGTCCTCAATGTTTTTTGCAGAATCACTTAATAGTGCTGATGTTGTTGGTGTTTGAGGCGACAGTGTATCGTCACCAGGCCCACCACTATCGTCAGCTCCAGTGCTCTCCTCCCACCATCCCTGCTCTGTTTCCTGCGGCCACCAGAGACACTCTAGACCAAGGTCTCATTCCCTGCTTCAAGTACCTGCTCAACTACACCTTCTACAAATTTGGATTGGAGGTAACTGGCATGGATCACTTCATCACTGAATCAGGGCTGTTTGGAGCAGAAAATATTAAAAAAAAGATAGAAAATGAAGCTGAAAAAAAAACATGTAACATTTGAGTTTTCTATTTCAGTCAAGGTTAGATGTCATTTAAAAGAAGAGGACCTGCTAAATAGAGTTTCTCGTGTAGACTGTTATAGAGCATCAGTGTTTCTTTTTACTTATATCTTATTTTAATCTCCAAAAACCTCCCTTCTTTTTGGAAGATTTGCTTCCTGTTGACAGTGAATGTGATTGGCCAGCGGATGAACTTCTTGGTGATCATCCATGGTTGTTGGTTGGTAGCCATCTTGGTGAGGCGGCGGCGGGCGGCTATCGCCAGAATCTGGCCCAGATACTGTCTCTTCTTGTCCATCTTCATGATCTACCAGTATTTACTGTGTGTGGGAATTCCACCTGCTCTCTGCATAGGCGAGTCCTGATATACTGATAAGACCAAATAATGACAATGTTATACACAACTACAGTATGTTTTATTATTGTAGGTTGTATAAAAAATGTGTGCCCAATTGGTGTCCTTTGTTCTGTAGACTACCCATGGAGGTGGAACACTCGAGTGGCCATGAACTCAGCTCTCATCAAATGGATCCATCTGCCCGACTTCTACACTCTACCCAACTCCAAAAACCTCATAGGTTAGTTTGTCTGCATATGTCTCATGTCTGTGTGTGCACCTGAGTCCATTCATTCATATGCATCAACAAAATAAATCTACGTTTGACTGAAAGTCGACTTGTCACTATATAATATGGAGCATACCAAAATACTCCATGCTATATGATAATAATTCTCAAAAAGAGGCACTGCAGGAAGGTCATTTTGAATTTCCTGTTATTTTTATTTTATTTTATTTTTTCAGCAAAAAAAATGCACTCAGTTGGTTCTACTTTATACAGAAGCCCCTTTTTTCTGGTGATCCATTTTCTGTTCTAAATCGTTTGTGTGTTTATGACTTGAGAACTGGTGAAAAATGAAGTTTTGCCAGGATAATCATAAAGTTCCTTAATTTGTTTTAACGTCTCTGATTATGTTTGGAGTGGACGTGGGAGCCAGGAGAGGGCAGCACATATGAATCTTTCTGTTTTCTATTATATTTATTCTTATACCACGAGGTTGATGAGCAGGAGCAGCTAAACGTAGCAGTTTACTTCATGAAGTATTTTATTTTACAGATTTATATGCAATACAGCAAATTGCTCCTCAAATAAACCTCAGAAAGACTGACATGTGATCTGCGTTGTTACTGGAAATATGACTCATGATATATTGTCTCTGGAAGTGAATGATTTCACTGGTTGGAACTGAAATTCCTTTTTTTGTTAGTACAGAGAGATTAAAGTACCGAAAAAAGGTACCATTGGGAACTGGTATCTCATTCCAGTTACTGGTATCGAAACCGATATTGGTTGAAATGTGAACGGTACCCAACCATAATCGTGTTAATATTCTGTTGTGAATACAAGTTTTTCACTCAGTTTCACACATGAAAAAAAATAGAAGGAATGAAAGATTATCCTGGCAAATTTTTACCACCAGTTCTCAAGTCAGTTTAGATCAGATGTAGCCCCTCAGGGCTTCTGCAACCTCATCACTGCTTGGTTCTATTTCTTCCTTGATAATGAGGTTGGTAATGATAATGCTGTATTGTGTTGTTGTGTTTGTCTGCAGCGGACTTTGTGCTGCTGCTGTGTGCATCCCAACAGTGGAAAGTGTTTGAGTGTGAGCACACGGAGGAGTGGATGGTCCTGGCAGGAGAGAACACAGACGACCCTGATCCAATGGAAGGTCGACTGTTTAACCCTGCACCCAACTACATCAACTGCAGGTCAATACATGTCTCTATTACTGTCTGTCTGTCTGGTTTATGTCTGTGTCATCCACAGTTGAACCTTCTGTTTCTCTGCTCTGCTTCTGTCATCGTTTGTAATCTGTAATGTAATGAGTGTGTAGGAATTTTGCCTCACAGTTAGTGACCTTCTTCTATGCTGTGTCTGTCAGCTGAGTGCAGCTGCCTTTGATAAGACTGAATACATTTGTCTCTCACTAAGCAGCACATCTCAGGCTAGACTGATTATTCTGTTGTCGGGTCTCCTGGCATCTTCTTCATAGCCACAAGGCCACCAGCTCTACAGAATTTCCATCACAATGAGTATGTGTTTTCCTGTCGTCCTCCAGGAGGTACCTGGACATGGCTAAAGTCCTAGTGTTCCGCTACCTCTTCTGGTTCGTGCTGTCAGTGGTCTTCATCACAGGGGCCACCAGGATTTCTGTGTTTGGACTGGGCTACCTGCTTGCCTGCTTCTTTTTTCTGCTGTTTGGGACTCAGCTATTGGTCAAACCATCCAGGACCCGCCTCATCCTGTGGGACTGTCTCATCATCTATAACGTGGCAGTCATTATCTCTAAAAATATGTTATCAGTAAGTTGAAATCTCATCATTTGATGCTTGTTCCCACAGTAACATCAGCCATCAGCACGTTTTAACAAATTAGGTATCAGATTAGAATAGAAAGACACTTAAAATCCTGTTTTCACCGTGCAAGCACAACACCAAGCATAAAGTGTTGAGTGATTGGGATGATTGTTGTCTCTGTCTGACCTCACCTAATTGTGTATTTCTGTGTTTGTGTTTCAGATCTTGGCGTGTGTGTTTGTGTCTGATATGCAGAAACGCTTCTGTTGGGTGATTCAGCTCTTCAGTCTGGTTTGCACAGTCAAAGGATACTATGACCGTAAGTCCTTTAATAATAATAATCAGAGATGGGTAGAGTACTCAAAAAACTCAAGTAAAAGTACTGTTACTTTTCATAAACAGTTACTCGAAGAACTAGAACTAGAAGTGAAAGTAGTCATCAAAATAACTATTTGAGTAAGAATACAAGAGTACTAACTAAAAAAGTTACTCAAGTAGTGAGTAACCTAAAAAAAAAGTCTTATTTATTGTAGATCTGATTGCAGTTATTTCAACCACAGATGTCTTCATCAGGTAAAGAAGTGAACAAACATCTGTACTTACATGTGACACAAAAACAAATCATCATCTCCTGATTAGATAATCTGCCACATTTACACCAGGACAATATTCCCAGTCTGTATTTCTTGAGTATGATCACAAAATGATGATACACTTTTACATATAATGAGTCATGTTACAGTCTACTTAAATTCAGTCATTCCAGTACAGATGTTTCAGTTCTATCACAATCAGGTGTGAGCCCCCCATGTCCAGGTCTGTCCAATCACATGAAGACAGTAAGACTAAAGAAGTGGTGAAGGTGAATTTGGACACAATGCGATGCCTGTAATGTTTAATTATTGTTTATTAAATACAGTTGTGTTAACTTCTTTACCTAGACCTGAAGAAGACCACTTGTACTTAAAACATATCAGTCATGTCCACATACGTGTGCACAGTTTGGTCTCCACTTTTCTGTCTCTTTTCATCATTATTAGTTAAATGCATCGCACTCACACACCGTTAGCTTGAATGTTTACAGTGGGGCAGAAAGCAGAACAGTAGCAGTAGTTTTGAAGCATCATATACTGTGTATATATTATCAAACAACAGACACACTTACAGCTCTGTCAGCGATGGCTTCTCTGATGTTCTACTGACTTCATACAACTGCAGCCCGCTGTGCTGTGCGCTGTTAATTCATCTGGAAATATCAGCAGTTAGCGCAATTTGAAAGGCTCCTACTCCTGCTGCTTTGGATCGATACCAGAGCACCAGCAGACCTGGGACTTAGCTGACCACCTGCCTCTTAACAGAATGTGCATGAATGCATAAAATAACAAATAAAAGTAGCACCATTGTTTCTGAATGTAAAAGTAAGACAAAAAGTATGCTGCATTAAAACTACTCCAAAAAGTACAATTTACTCCAAAAATTTA
This sequence comes from Pagrus major, assembly GCF_040436345.1. Taxonomy (NCBI): domain Eukaryota; kingdom Metazoa; phylum Chordata; class Actinopteri; order Spariformes; family Sparidae; genus Pagrus; species Pagrus major. Next base: position 4,429,947 of record NC_133229.1, read on the forward strand.
CTCAAGTACATGTAACAGAGTAAATGTAACTAGATACTACCCACCTGTGGGAATAGTATATACATTAAGGACATTATGTTTGTTACTGCATTGTGTTTTATTCTGTTCATGTGATGTTCGGTTTCTGAAGGACAAGTGATTTAACAATACATTAATCACCAAAAATGTCAATATACTGTAAGTTTGCTTTTTTTAACTATAGTTACGATTGTGCATTCAAGTGCTGATGGTTTATTTTATCAAAAGAAACAACTTACAGAAGCAGTGTTTCTGCTTTTTAATATTGGTATATGATACTTTATTTTTCTTCAACAGCAAAAGCAGTGAGTGACAAGCAATGCAGCCTTCCAGTAGAAGAGGCCGGGATCATCTGGGACAGTATCTGTTTCCTCTTCCTGTTGCTGCAGAGGAGAGTCTTCCTCAGTTTCTACTTCCTGCATGTGGTAGCAGAACTGCAGGCTTCTGCCAAACAGGCCTCAAGGTAACACACAATGTATAATTTACTGACTGAATGAAGGAATTAAGGCAGTGGTTTGAATGCTCGGGGTATTAAAGGGCTAGGAAAGAAAAGATACATCTCTGTTATACATAAATGTGTGTGTTTTTATAAAAAAATACCTCAAATCAAACTAAAGAGAGAACGTTCTTTTTAATGTGACACAAGCCAAAAAGTTTAGGAAGAATATATAATAGTTTTGTTGCGAATTCAAGTTTATTCTTGAACTTTAGGGACAGTATATGTAACAATATTTTCTTAGCTCACAGGGTCCCTGTCATCTTCGGTACATAGGGTTGACTGAACAGTCAGTTTATCATGATGAGGTGACTGTTCGTACAGTGCCTGTAGAAAGTATTAATAGTTGTTTTCATTTTTTATTTTCTACAACTTTGAAACAGAAGTAGTAGGTTTAGTGGCATTGTTGACACTGATCAACAGAAAAGAGCCTTAAATGTCAAAGTGAAAACAGATCTCTACAAAGTGATTTAAATTGATAACAAATATTCAAATTAAAATATAAACTCAAAACTTTTGGGTTTTTTTTACAAATTGAAGAAAGAGATTAAGACTTTTTTATTCACACAAATTAATAATAATAAAAATATCAGATTTTGAGCTTATATTTGTTTGCTAGCACTTCTCCTTTGCCAATATAATCCATACCTGACAGGTGTGACTTACATACTTCACATTTGGACATACTAAATCTTTTTCTGGCATACTAAATTGTGGTAATTGTTGGTATTGGAACGCTTTCATACTGTCACACCTGTCAAGTGGTTGAACTATAAAAAAATAGAAGACAGATTTTAGCAAATTTGTTGTCATAATATGAGAGAAATAATTATTTTGTGTGCATAAAAAAGTCTTATATATTTTACTTCAACTTGTGAAAAACTGGAGCAAGAACAGAAGTGTTTATATTTTTGTTAAATTAACTAAATGTAGAGTCTATAAGTAAGCTTAGACAGTGACTTGCTGATAATTGCACTGACTGTTGGGCCTACTTTCAGGGGGTTTGAGCTCTTCAGAGCCAGCATCGTGAAGAACATTAAGATCCACCAACAAGCTGAGAACAAATCTCTGTCCCAGCTCAAGAGATCGTAAGTGTTCACAGTACAAGAAGTGCAACCGATAAAGTTTGCTTTTGTGAGTAGCGTTACAATTGTTACGATGTGTGCATTAGATCTACCTCCTAAACTAATATACCATGGGCAAAAATCTAATACAGTCTTGGTCAAAAGTTTACATAGACTTGTAAAGAACATGTACAGATGCATCTAAAAAAAAAAAATGGACTATCATGGAAAAATTATTTTTTTCCCGTAATTTAATTCAATAAGTGAAGCTTTCATATATCCTAGATTCATTACACATAAAGTGAAATATTGAATGAATAAGGAGGATTTTCTCTAAATTCTTCAGGAAAAAGGAATGGCTGAATCAGGCTAGAGTTGAGGAATGGCCTTCACAAAGTCCTGACTTGAACCCTGTTGAGAACATGTGGACTATGTTGAAGAAACAAGTCCGTGTCAGGAAGCCAACAAATTTAGTTGAACACTGATTCTGTCAAGAAGAGTGGTTAAAAATTCAACCAGAGGACGACCAGAAGCTTGCAAATATTACAATTACTGTATGTATATTTTTGATCCAGCAGATTTGGTCACATTTTCAGAAGACCTATAATAAATTCATTACTGAACCAAAATTTGCGATGTTTTTGTGACAAAGTAGTTTGTGTTCACTCATTCCATCACAGAAAAATGAGAGCTGTAGAAATCATTGGAACACAAGACTAACATGATATACATGTTCTTTACAGTGTATATAAACTTTTGACCACGACTGTATGGAGATACAGAATACATAGTTGCATCAACCCAAAGCAAATATAATAAACTGTCTAAAAGTTCTAGAGAGTAAAAGTTCTATTCTTCCTTTCCTGCACTCTTCTGTCAGGATGCAGAGGATTCGCTCCAAGCAGCAGAAGTACAGAGATGGACACAAAACAAGTGAAGATCCCAGTGAGAGTCAGACTTCTGGTAGGATTACTGGCTTACTGTTTGACTACTGAGTGGAAAGTTAACATGTGTTGCCTTCCCGTGTCCCTCCAGGACACAGGACAGGAATATTGTACTTTTACAACAATAGTTACTTTTTTTTTTACAGAATATTTTACACTAAACCAAGAGAAGCTTATTAAAGAATCATTGTCATCTTTTCTTGTTTTTCTTTCCTCCTGTCTTTTATAACAAAAGTGAAATGAATTCAGTATTCAGTATTTGAACTCTACATATTGTGTTAGAAATATGCATAGTGACTGCCCTCTACAGGTTGAAACCTGGCTATTGCAGTTGAATTTTGCTGTCAGTGGCTGTCCAGGCAGGCTTTTGACACCAATCACCCCTCCCCACCCCTCCCTCCCTGACCCCTCGTGTAAAACTAACACCTCCCGACTTGTCAGACTGTGGGAGAGGAGTATCGGTGACGAAGTTATTGAGCAGTTAGATAAAAATGCCTTTGGTAACAGCCCAGTCACCAGGATAACATGCTGGCAGTTTCTGCTAACCACTGACGCGTTCACACCATATTGATATTCCTATAAAACGTGTCATATCACGGTCACATTACATCCTTATGGCCTGACTTTCATATCCAGGGGTGGAGGTGAAGGCACTGGAGTTACAGGAGAGAAGGCTGCCAAGTCAGTGACCACGGTTTTAAATGGCATTTGAACACCTCCAGGGTAAAGGCACTTTAGCTGAACCTCTGGGGTTTAGTTGCTCTTTAAAGCGACATGAATCAGTGTTTGACCATTTGGGCCAGAAAAACTCAAGCTGAGAGACTCATAAACCTGGCACATTGTTTTTTTTTAGTAAAGCACGTGTCTTTACATAATAAAGTTATGCTAATATCACCTTATTAAAGCTGGGGTAGGTAAGACTTGGTCAGACAGCCCTTCATGTCATCTGTAAGCCTATCCATGTCTCACTCACATGTACGAAAACACCTAACATTATCATAATGAAAGAAAACAACAAATGGATATTGTTATTACTCACGGCTATCAAGCTAGCATGTTCGTATTGGGAAAAGTCCTGTCAGATGCAATGACTACATGGGCAGAATGCGTGCAAGCAGACAGGTAGCTTGTCTAATCTTTTCATACGGGCTGAATGAAATGATTGGATGGGGATATTAGAGGCCTGTGCTCGCCACGTATACTGGATTTTATTATTTTATTTGTCAGATTCTTTGATTCTTTACAAATATAACAAAATGCTTTTAAAGTAACTAAGCACCCCTTGCTTTACATTGTTCATACTAATCTTATATGCAATGTGCCACATATTCTGCTGAGGACATTCATGTTTTCCTAAAGATGAACCCATTTAAGTTTAATAACGCCATGGCCTACTGTAGCACCACACTCAGGTCACAATTTCATATTAATTCCACTATTAGTTAAACTACTAAAACTACAACCATCTCGCTTCCTTACAGAGACCCAGAAAGACAAAAAGAGGTCTCGGAAGAAAGAGTGGCACCGGCCGTGGTTGGACCATGCGACAGGTATGACAAACACTCTGTTTTATCTGGGATTACTGCACGAATAAGCCACTGATAGGTGCTGTAAAATGTAGTCCTTCTGATCTAACTACATAGTAAGGTAAAGGATGTGTTCTTGTCTACTCACAGTGCTCCACTCAGGAGAGTACTACCTCTTTGAATCAGACAGTGAGGATGAAGAGGAGCTACAGTCTGAAGAACAGAAGCCTCAGAAACAGACTGCCTGTCAGGTCTGACACACAACTGAACCCTTTCTGATATAGATATTAGGGCTGTCAAGTGATTTAAATTAAACTAGTGAATCTAATTAATTAAAGGGTTTGTGAATAATTAATCAAAATGAATTGCACATGCTTGTTTTATTATAATGTTTTATAATTTTTGATTTTGTGCTTAAACAAAAAAAAAGGTAAGTTGTTACTCAAATGGAGTGGACTACAGTACAATCTGACACTTTTATGTCACCCACGAAGTTTGGCTACTGGTCTTATAATAAAGGCTGAATTATGGTTGCACGTGGGCTCTACGCAAAGCCTATGTGCGCCATAGTGTCTGTGCTGCTGGCTGTGGTGAGCGAATTGCCAACTGACCTACCCCTTTAAACACACTGATCCATTCGGCCCTCAGCTGGGTCACTGAAATAGAGAGAGCGGACAGGCAGAATGTCTGCAGGGCAGGCTGTGGCTCCATACAAACCCGGCTAGAACGACTTCTCCCGGCGTGCCAGCGTTTGCCACCGGGCTGCTCGTTGAGGGGCAGTCTTCCTTCAGACATTCAGCCTGTCCAGCGTAGAGAGGCTCCGGAGGAGGGGGGTATAATCCAAGAAGAGCAGCAGCAGGCCGGTCAGGAGGGACTGCACCAGCCGATGAGTGCAGTGTGTTTACTGGGGAAACTACAGGTTATAAGCACCGCTGTTAAGCACTGGAGGAGAAGTCAGAAAATGTGATGCTTTTAAGCGGACCAGTGACATTCCTTGTGGTCCGTGTTGCTGAGACTGGTAGTTACATTTCTGGGAGATGCACTCAGGCTACAGGCTAATGAAGGCATTATATTGACAGCCCTAATAGATATATTGGTCACCAAAGAAAATGGGTCACATGTCCACATTATCTGATTGTTAACAATTGATTGCTATTGCATAGTGCATATAGTTGCAGTTGTTATGTTGAAATGTTTTGCTATAACATGCAGTGTTTAGACTCTAATTTCCATATTTTTATTGTGATGTTGCTTTTTGTTTTTTCCTCTCAGTTGGCATACCAGGCGTGGGTGAGCAGTGTGAAAGCAGCTTTGCGAGAACGTCAGAGACGCCAGAGACAGCTGAGGAGGCCTGAGAATAAAGAGAAAGAGAGAGAAGAAAGAACGGAGTCACAACAGGAGCCTTACTCTGTGATAGGTTAAATATCCTTATTTCCTTTTTCACTATCAGGAATGCCAGAGCAGAGTCTAAAAACCCCTTTCACACTGCCTTTTCAAGGTGGGAATCTTGCGCCAATATTCTGCTTCAGCGTCTGTATAAAAGTTACAGAGGCAGAATGGGGACACAGTTTCGTTTCGCTCTGCCAGCAGACGTAGTAGCACAGCTGTAACAGAGGTGAATTGAAGACTGTGTGAAAGTGTAAGCTGGCAGCGCCAACCAGGGGTGTGACAGTGTAATGACATTCACAGACTGACAACAAAACACATCCTTCGCTTGATATTGCTCAAAATAAAAAATAAATGACCCACAAAGCAACCTTCCAAGACCAAACAGCAGTAATGTGGTAGCAGGTATTGTCTTTGGCAATTAATTTGAGGAAAAAATTATGAATATCTACGTGGAAAAAAAGTCGCTGTCACCCTGTCTGTCCTACCAACTCTCACCTTCACCTGGTACAGCAGCAGCGTCTGTACCCAACAGCTCCTGCTGTTTACTGACTGATTATGTTACTGCATTTCGAGCAAAAAACTTTAAAACTTTGTTTGCTGACACATCTTTAGATTTACAGATGGAAACCGGGAGAAACACTCTTAAAAAAAACTTTATGATGTGTCCCGTCACGCCTCTTTTGGTTCCACAACGCCTGCTTGGTTTACTGTTCAGCATTGTAGTCTGGAGGAGAGCATGACCCTCCAGACTACAGTCTGCCTCAGTCGTGCCTCTGAAAATGACTGAGTGGCCTAATTAAAGTCTACATTTATGTGTAACCTGTAACTAGTAATTGATTTAAGTGTTTTGTTGGTAGTTGAAGCCTTCATTAATGACTCCTAAGAATATTGTTGAAGCATCCAAATGCATTTATACCTGTGACCAATCACAAAGACAAACAAAGATGTGTAAAACTAAAGCAAAGAAAAGATAAAACCGTTTCAGGTTTTTCTGCTCTTGTTGGGTCATCTAAACCCAAGATAAACTGTAAATGGCAGATTACACACAGACATAGTAATTTAAGTATGCTGTTTGTGTGTATATATGTGTGTGTCTGTGTAGGTTGTGGGGAAAACGATGTGTTTGAGGACCCTGTCATTCAGGAGGAGGTGGAGGAGCCAGAAGAAGAGGAGTCAGGTTGGTTCACATTCAAAGTCTTCTCTTTTCTCCACCTTTCACTATGGCTGCATCCAAATCTCCACCCTCTGGACATTTGGATGCAGCCTAATACGTGCTGCTGTGTCCACTACACAACACTGTGCAGTGAATGAATGGCTTCCTCTTGAGAGTCAGTTTAAATTTATTGGTTGTGTTCTCAGAAAATGGGGCACTTTACAAGCCTTAATGGCTAAATGTTTTAATGTTTTTTAGGACAGAACTAGAACAAATGTTAGAATATTGTGGCCACAAACTTTTGTCCTGTATCCACAATCCTTTAGAAAAATGTGTATGCAGTAGATTAAGATTTCTCAGAACTATTATTAAATCCTTGACTGTATCTCCTCTTCTTCTCTCCTCATCCCAAGTCTCTCTTTCTGTGTGCTGCAGGTCATGGTGAGATGGTTCAGAGGATCTTGGACATCCTGCGCTTCTTATGGGCCATAGTTCTGGCCATGTTGGATGGACTGACTCATTGGCTCAACCTCCTGACCAAACAGTACAGAGAGACATCTACTGTTCTGTGCAATGAACGTTATTTCATCATACACAAGATACAGCAGGTAAACACTAAAAACAGACATTTTTGTTTAAGATCCCAAATTATTATTATTATTTTTGTTACCTCCACCGAGGTTATGTTTTCACCTGTGCCCATTTGTTTTTTTTCTGGTTGGTTGGTTTGTCATTGTGATTGCACAGAAACCACTGAACAGATTTCCACGAAGCTTGACTGGAGGATGGGTATCGGCCCAGACTAGACCACATTAACTTTTGGTTCGGATCTGGATAAAGGGACAGATCCAGGAATTTTTTCTCACTTTCTTTAACAATGTGAGATACTGTTGTTATTTTATCAGGAAATAATGCAAAAATAGGCCTATTAAAGTAGAGGTATCTATGAGAGTACAATTTATTCAAATAAAAATCCAGATCTAGCAGATTTAAATGTGTTTCATATGATACTGGATGAGGCTTGATTGAATTAAAGGGGACTGTTGGGCCTTGGCAGAGGTATGCGCCCTACTGAGTGCCTATTCTGATTTTTTATTATAATGCCTAGGTGCTATATAAATACTGTGAAAGTACAAAAACACTAAATCCACTGTGAAATGCACACAGTCCGTATTCAGAGACTGTGTCTTAAAACGAGGCGTTAGGACTTCTGTAAGGTTCTGATGTCACAACTATACAGTCACTTAAGGGCAGTGACACCCAGCCACGCCCCCAGCACAGCCGTGGTTGTAAAAACAACAGCAGAGCTAATGAGGAAACATGGTGGGCCTGCTCAGGCCTGTGAGAGCTGATCAATCAGATCATACTGGGATTTTCAGGAGGGTGGCTTAAAGAGACAGGAGGATTCACACAGAAGGTTTATAGAGGTGCTGCAGCAATAAACACTAGGAGAACAAGACGAGGTCAAAACCTGGTATATGGCTGGACCGTGTCTGGTCAAGTTGCGAAAATGTGGCCAATTTGTTACTGGGGTAGTCTTGCTCTTGCAACTAAACAGCAGAATATCCCTTTGTCAGCCTGTGGTTATGATTGTGAGAGTTATCACATTCACAAGTTCAATTCATAGATTTCTTTTTATATATATATTTTACTAATTATTAAGACAGCTGTAGCCTAAAAAAGATGTATTGCTGAGATCTACTGATTATTTCCGCTTGATTTAATTAACAAATTTCAATTTAAGCTGAACTATTCCCCATTCTGAGTTACACATGTCATGTTTCACTTGTCTTATTTCCAATTTCATCTTTACAAATGCTTTCAGTTGGAGCATTTCTTTTTAACTTTTGCATTTTACATTTTACTTTATTTATATATAATTATTCCTAGTTGTGTGGTAAAATATAAGGCAGTGCTATACAGCTTGCAGAAGGATATTGAAAGACACATAGGAACAAAAACACCGACAAAAATAGTAAAAATAAAAATAAGATAAATAAATAAAATAAATAAATAAACACAACAAAACACAAAAAAATGGATTCAGAAGTATCCCCAAATACTTTTGATTGTTTGGTACCCACTGAAATCTCCAATTCTGAAAGTTATTTCTGTAATAGTACTTTGATAGAGGCATCACCTCAGATTTGGTCCAACAACGGGGGCATAGACCTCTGTGGGTCCGACGTCAGAATCAGGATGTCGTCGGCCAATATTAATAATTTGTTTTCCCGGCCACCCATTGTGACACCCCTGACAGATTCATTTGATCTTACTGCCTCTGCAAGTGACTCCAGTGTGATAATGAACAAGATAATGAAAGTGGGTCACCCTGCTTCCTGCAGGAAAAGCAGATGACCTCAGACCATTAATTACTACCATAGACCTATCCACATCCAAAGACAGAGCAGCTAATGGAGTCTCCATGTCTTTGGTTTTCACAACTAAATGCAAGACTATCAGAGACTGTCCTGCCCCTTCCAAATCTACTCCATCCGAGCCACAGAATATAAGTATATGTTGAATGCCTTTTTTATGGTCTAAGAAAAATCCTATGGCAAAACTTTATTAAATGAAAGTAAGGCATATAGATCAAAAGTCCATCACTTTATGTCCATTTTCTGTACCTTCTGGAACTCCGTTAATCCCTATATTGTTTCTTCTGCTGTAGTTTTCCTGGTATTTGACGTGAGCCTGGAGCTATATTATTTAGCTATCCATTCATACTTTCAATTTCTATTTGGACTCGAATTTTAACGACCAAAGGTTCAATAATAATAAAACCTCACCTCCTTCTCACTTCCTCCAAGCAACAGTGTGGTCACTCTTAATGTTTTCACTGTCAGTAAACTTGTGAGGGATCGCATCAGCGCTGTAACCTACGTGCATTTACTAACAGCTGAGTGGAAAAAGCGCCCGGTGACATAATAACCGTTCGCGTTGGCCAACAGCCAATGAGCAAACGCCACTCAACTGCCTTGACCAAACCTGTAACTTCGTTGCTCACTCATTAACTCAGTCAGTCAATGACATTCATATTTGTAGGGCTGGCCCTGCTGTTGCGGTTCAGCCAAAAATAAGGTGCTTTGTAACATTAAAGCTTGTGAACATTTTCTAGGTGTTCACACCTAAAATAAAAAAAATATGAACATGAAATAAATCAAAAACTGGTGTTTGGAACGCTCACATACACATGCAAGCACACACACCCTCTAACTTATGTCTACCTCCCTCTGATTGGCAGCATCCTACAACAGCAGACTCCACAGACGACCAGCTATCTCAGGGCAGTGAGAGTCCCACACTGGAGACCTTTTTGGATGAAACTGATATAGAAAACTCAACCAAATACAGGTCAGCATGGAAAAAAGATGTTGTCACTTATGTCTTCTATTTATCAACCACATTTGATCGAGAGGCACCCCTCTTAGAACACATCATACTGTGAAAGTGGTTCCACACCCTGGCATTTAGGGTGTCTTTCTAGGTAATTGCCATGTGTGATAATTGCCATGAAATACCCTGAGCATGTTCATAAAAAACGAAACCTCTCTGTTTTTAAGGCCTCGCTATTACCTTTTCCTCTAGCGATAGGACAAAATGTACATGTTCAGTGTTACTAATGGTAAGGCTCTGTTGCTCACCTGTTTCATAGGGTGGCAGCTAGAGGGGCTTTAGATTGAAAGTCTTGCTCTGAATAATACTTTGTGCAATAATCCACTTTTCATCCTCAGTTTTTCAGTTTTTATGTATTTTTGTGTGTTTTTTATTGCTGTCTCAGCTGCTTGGAGGTGAATAGTGGGGGTGTGACAGGCCGGTCTACCCCCAGGCCAAGGCTCAGCAGCATTGGGAACCTCCTGAGTCCAGAACCCCAATCCAGCAGCAGCATGGAGCTTATATCAGTCCCATCCAAACAACATCATAGACACTCCAGAACAGCCAGCGAGCTGCTGGGAGACAGGTACATACTGTGGACCCACTTGACTAAATAAGGCTAACAACAGACGCCGTTACTGGCTTCTTCTGACCACCTTGGTTCCACAGAGTGGAGTCATGAATGTGTTAAAGAAAAACTGTAGTTTATTACAACTTATGTTGTGTTTCAGAGCTCTGGGGCCCCATTTATAAATGTTGCATGCACCCGAAACAGTGCTGTCTCCATGGAATCTCTGACCCATGTGTCAGTGTCATGTCATGTGACATAAATTGGAGAACTGAGAAACTGTGGCTCCGATGGCAGAGGGATGAAACACCAGAAATATTTGAACTTCAACATTTTTGTGTAAAATAAATCGAAAATATACAAGTTCATAGTTTCATGTATTTTTATCACCTGTTTGTTGCGCAGAACTGTCAGTTAGATAATGGTCCATTCACTGTCGTTACAGTCAGCAAATATGAGCGTTACATGAAGCTTGCAAAAGCTCCACTACATATCAAGTTCATTGTGATTTATAAAGGGAAACCCACATAGGATATGCATGTGCTATGTGTTAGAAATCTGAATATTTTTGTCCATAAGCACTTTCTGTGTTTTGTCCGTACACCACCTTTTGACGTGAATCCTATGCACAGTTATATAAATGAGGCCCCGGGTCACTGGTTCGCTCATTTATTGAAAGGCTGGTGATGAATCCAATGAAAAATGAGCACAAATTGATGGTTGTGACCTTCCCTTCTCTGTCTGCAGGCAGTTCTTCATCGAGGAGCTGGAACAGAGCAGAGACTTTTATACCAACCAGAACCGTCTGCTGAAGCTGCTTTTTGCCATGTACAACCTGCTGGCTGCTAACTCAGAGCTAGTCTGCTATTTCATCATCGTGTTAAACAACGTGGTCAGTGCCTCCGTGATATCATTGCTCCTGCCCATACTGGTGTTCCTGTGGGCTATGTTGTCTGTTCCGAGACCAACCAAGAGGTTTTGGATGACTGCTATAGTCTACACAGAGGTATGAACACTGAGAGACACTTCTTTATTGTGAAAATATGGAAACCCTGAAGGGCAAGTGAGGAATTGCTTTTTCTGATGATCCATTTTCTAAGTCTGAAAAGTGTTTACTCTCCTGTGTTTACGACTTGAGAACTGGTAGAAAAATAGTTTGCCAGGATAATATTCCTTTCCTAAAAATTCCTTTCCTTAAAGTTCCTTTAATTTTTTTTTTTCCATCTGTGAAGAGGAGAACTATTTTTTCACAGAGTGAAAGGGGTAGGGGTGGCCACATTAACTCTGTAGTATCTGGAAAAATATTTTGCAAGACCCACTTGAACACAGAGTAGGGTGGGGAAATTATGGTACTGAGAACATTGAGCTAACTTCGTCTTAGCTAAAGACCCATACTTACTGTGTGTGGCGGAGAGCGTAAAACATTACACACTTCATGTGAGAGATTGTACCCGCTCAACCAAAGTTTTAGTGCAAGAACAGGCATTTGATTCACCATTTTCCCTTTTTATAAGTCAGTGTACTATCAAAATGTTTTCGAAGCTGTTATTTTAAGGTAGAATAATTGCATAGGGTTGCTGTAACCTTTAAAGAATCTCCTCAATCTATTGCTTTATTACACGGTATGTGATGCCTCAATTACTGGTTATTAGAGTTGGAGATCTCTTACCACTGTCATCCAATTACTGAATTACAGTGATGAGTCTAAGAGAACTGCTATATACAGATCACAAAAGCTGACAGATGTGACTGACAATTGCCTTTTCTGTGCTCTTCCCTGGTCTGACTGGTGATACTGCTGTGCTGTTCTGCTCCTTCAGGTGATGGTGGTGGTGAAATACCTTTTCCAGTTTGGATTCTTCCCCTGGAACAGTGTTTATGAGATGACTCTAAATGAAGACAAACCTTTCTTCCCACCCCGTATCCTGGGCCTGGAGAAGACTGACAACTACATCCGATATGATCTTCTTCAGCTGCTGGTTCTGTTCTTTCACAGGTCCCTGCTCATGGTGAGTCAGTGTTTACAGTGATTACAGTGATGGTTACACTTGACAAATCAGTAAGCAAGGCCATGTTAATCTGGTGGTACAGGGTGAAAGCAACAAGGGTATAATTTTGTAAAATACACCCTTGAAAAATGTACAGTCAAATGTTCCAGTTGCTGCCAGACCATTACAATCTGGATGACAAAATGCATTGACTTCAGATACAGCAGAATTTGGCACCCCCCCCCCCCACAGTGTGCAGAGTGCAAACCACTGTCGTCATGGATTTTTAGCTATTAGGAACCCAAAATCTGATGGCCAGTCAGGAAAACATTCATGTTATGTTGTTGTCGATCAATGATCACTAATTACACTGCTGTGGCAAAGCGTACCACTGTCTCTGTTACACCTTTGCAAAGGCTCTTTTTTATTCACTTCACTACTGACTGGTCGGAGTTCACGGTTTACCATTTTCATCCTCTCTGTGAACAGCCCGAAGCCACAGACCTCTTCTTTTACTGTCCTTCACTCATTGGGAAAGTCAGTAAAATCATAACAATTGGGATTTGTATTGTTTGATGAGAAAAAATGCTACACAGTGGCTTTTAGGTATCTTGCTTCTAGCTGTTTTCTGTTTGTCATCCTTTCACAGCGTTTGTTTTCAGCCAAATGTGGGCTGTGGTTGTGTTGCTCTCATCTATACAAATCCCAGGTCTGTAGCAATTTGTCAGACATAATGTAGGTGCAAACTACAATGCTGCCATTCACCCTATAACAAGAGACTGCACCATCAAAATGATTTTAAAGCTGGCATTTTAAGGTAAAATACTTGTTGCAAAAGGGGAGTTTTTTGATTGAGAGATGCAGACACAAACTTTCCTCACATCATGTGTGTAGTGACTGAAAGGATAAAGCCAGGCTTCTTGCAACACAGCTCAACACTTATACATTCCCTCTGCTGGAGCCCCTGGGTACCTGTTACTGTTGGTTTCATTATCGCTTTCTGATCATAAAACATTTTAACCGTAAACTATCATGTAACATGAAATGGCTCATAAATCAGAATTTGAAAAATACCCATTAAAATACCATTAAATGTTATTGCTTCATCTGACTTGCTGATAATACACAATATCCCACCGTGACGCTGATGACTAATTAGCACTGATTAACATATTCCTCACCAAAAACAACCTGCTAACACACAATGGATGTATCTTGTGTCAAGAGCGCGCAGAGAAATAAAACACCCTTGTAAGAAAACATGAATGCCTTTTCACCCTTTCCCAAGTCATAAACACAGGCGAGAAAACAGAGATCAGACTTAGAAAATGGATTATTATTCCTCATTTGCCCCTCAGGGCTTCCGTATGCTCAGACTTCGTTATTACTTGTTTTTCTTGGCATACTTGAATACATGTTGCTAAGTATCATTAGGGTTTCTTAGATGTTGAGGACAAATTTCAGCCCAATCCAGTGAAAAATAAGCAGTTGGTGAGGCTTAGACTACACACACACAAATGTATCACAAAGATGAGGAACAAACTTCAGAAAATCACAACTGAAAATTAAAAATGAATACAGCTATAGGATTGAGCAAGGTCCCATTAATTTGATAGAAGTTTTAACATGAACTTCGGAATTCTCAATTCTTGGTGACTTGACGTGGAATAACCCTACAGGTGACAACACTTTTATTATTTTTAAGCTACGTATTTTACCAAACTCTGTAAGCTGTGGAAGGAGTGCAATGTTTTTTCTACTTTAACCAATAACTCTAGCCTCACACATTTGTATTTTTCTGTTTTGTGTGTGTGTGTGTGTGTGTGTGTGTGTGTGTGTGTGTGTGTGTGTGGGCACAGCGTTATGGCCTGTGGGACCATGAGGGCCCCCTAGAGGAGAGTTGTAAGGATGAAGGAGATGAAGATGGAAGAAGGAAGGAGAAAGAGGAAGAGGGCAGAGTTAGCTCAACACCCATTGTGGAAAACTTAGAAGTAGCTGAACTGGACCAGCTTGAAAAGGTTTGTGTAAATATGTGATATTAGCTGCTATTGATTACTGTTCTATCAATAACTGCTGAAGAATGTGTTCTTGGCCATTGAACAAAGAAATTACATCATGTCATAGTATCAGTATTTAAAGACTACTTTAATAGTTTTTGAATCCAATGTTTTTGTCATTGTAGGATGAACCAAGTACCAGCTCTGCTGCTACTACCCCACAACCTCCTCCAGCTGAACCAGTACCCACCGGGTCTGAAGATGGACCAGTGGAAACTCCATCTGGGCTGACAGACACATTAAATCCTGCCAGTAGCCCGAAAGAAGATAAGATGGAGGGAGACAGTGAGCAGGTTACAGAGGAGGTCCCAAAGAAATCTAGCAGTATTCGTTTCCGGAAGAAACCTAAAAAAGCCAAACTACAGCGCAACAAAGGTTTGTGGCTTCATTTTGTGTAAACTATGAGAGTGGAGGTGTGACTAATAACATTAACTCTGGCTGCATTCCATTAAGGTGTCCCACATCCACGGATCTGGTATTGTACAAGCTTCTACTAGCTGCTATGATGGTCAAAATATCTACAGTGATTAAAGGAACAAATCACCCCAAAATGTAAATTCAGTCCTTATCTACTCACTCCCATGTCCACAATGCATTTCTGGATCTTCACAGCAAAATTGCATTGCAGCAAGTAGCCTGGGACTTGTTTCAAATCATAAAAAATCACAAAAATGGCTCCAGACAGCTCGTCCGGCATAATCCATGTCTCTGGAAACCCTGAGTTCCCAAACTGATTTGAAAGGACATTATTTACATCCTGAATGGTTGAGCTTGTGCACCCAATTCAGATGGGGTGCTTCTGTATTTTAACGTGACGTCATATTGGTGGAACTTGGAGTGCCTAATATTTTCTGAGGTTGTACATATTGTAAAAAGTTTGAGAAACACTATACTGTATGCTGCTGACAGATGGTTGGTGGTTGATGTAAACCCACAAACCTTGTAAAAAGCACGCACAAACAGTTTTTCCTTTACACATGCATACATATGGACGCTGGGAGGTGACGTGGATGTGGTTTCTTTTCCACGTCCCAGACACTTTCCATACATCCACCTGTAACTATTATGTCTCCCAGGGCCTCTTAATTGCTCATTGATAATATGTATTACTTCCTGCAAGTCCGAAAATCTTTGACATCAAAGTCTGTGTGCTATAAGGATTCTGATAAGATGTCTCCTGCTTAAAATGAAAGCATATAAGGCTAGGATTCTAAATATTTCTTTGTGATTCATACCTAAATTAAAAAAATAATAATTTGATGGTCTCGATCATGATACTCAATATTTAACCGACTGCGTTTTGGCTTTCCACTCTCAAAATTGTACAGATTTTGGGCGCGAGTGTTTTAATAAAATGGGCACGCAAAATATGAATAAATCATGAAGGCGGGTTAGTAATTTGCACGTTTTTAAAATAAGAACACAACCATGTCACCTCCCGGGCTCCGTACATACATGTTATAGGCTGCAGGAATTTTCACATCTAAAGTAAATTCTGCTGTTAATTTAGGTCAATTTTACTGTTTTCCATTTATCTCATGTGGTATTTTCTGTTTGTGTTGGTCATCTCCTTGCTGATGTGTCAGACCAAAATACACTGATATAGCATGTGTAACAAAGACAAAACATGTTTCAGAAAATATCGTACACTATCTTTCTACTTCTTTCTGCTAAATCCCTCCTTGGTTGTGGTTCTGACAGTTTCAGAGGAGCCCACAGCTGAGACTGCAGATCCCTGTGAGGAACCAGAGAAGAAGAAGAAGCAGAAAGGCAAGAAGAGAGAGGAAGCAAGTCAAAGATTGATGGCTGTTGGAAACAAGATAGCACATGTCTTCATCTCTGGGTGAGTACAGTATAGAGCAAACTAAAATTAGCTTGGGGTCACTGCTTGAATTGTGATCTTATAGGAGGGCCACAAGCGTTCAAGCACTACAGGAAAGAGCAATATTTCTGAAAATGCAGTTTTTATGTCCATTATGAACATTATAACATAAAAATGCAAACAGCAGCGTGTTTACATTTTTATATGATTAGTTTTTAACAGTTTAAATCTTTTATCCTTACTCTTAAATAATTTATTGAAACCTTGCACTGAGCTAACAAATGATATACATTAGTACTTTATTTCTTGCCAGACACCTGGCAGCACTTCAGTTCATATTTTTCTTCATATTTAACAAAAATGGAAGTATACATCTGTATGCACAATAGTTTTTAAGAGTTTAAATCCTTTCTCCTTATAAATAATTTAAATTAGACTTGCCGCGGTAGTCACGTGCCTTTTAAAAATTCAATAGTCACAACGGACGCTACAATTGCAAACAGCTGGAGGTGTCTACTCCATGCAGCAGCGGGGCCAGCAGCAGAGTAACAGGAGTCACATTTAACTTTTAATGTAGAGAGAGTTAGCAAAGCAAAGAGTAAAAGCACCTATTTGGCAATATTTCGGCAGTTTGAGACCCCTGGTATAGAGGTCATGATGTCACCATACACGTAAGTCACCACAGGCACCCTCTAAGAACACTTGTCAATGTATTTAAATTGTTGAAGACTAAATAATCAATAATGTATTTGAAAATAGTTTTAAATTAAAACAAATAATGTGGTTTGAATCCTTAAAAAAACACTGTATGTCTGAAATATAATTTCTTTTTGCATGAATGCAGGGGTTTAATGCGTGCCATCTTGTTTTGCTCTGCAGTATCCAGAGTGTTTACAGGCCAGCTCAGGGGTTCTTCGGGGGTATTCTCCACCCGGAGTATCGGGCTGCCACCGATGTCTATGCACTCATGTTCCTGACTGATGTCATCGACTTCATCATCATTGTCTTTGGGTTTTGGGCTTTTGGGGTGAGAGAGCCATAGACCCACTCAGCCAACTTGCTGTAGTTTGCTAGGCCAGTTAATGGAGTAAATCCCTTGTGACTTGCGTCCTCTCTCCTTCAGAAACACAGTGCAGCAGCTGACATTGCCTCCACCCTGTCAGAGGACCAGGTTCCTGAGGCCTTCCTGGTAATGCTGCTCATCCAGTTCAGCACCATGATCATCGACAGAGCTTTGTATCTACGCAAGGCTGTCTTGGGAAAGCTCATCTTTCAGGTTCACTTCACATATTCACATTCTGAGCATTCATGCTTCTCTTTGTCTGGTTGCATGTTTTCCTCTTTGAAGTCAAGAGGTGGAGGACTGTGGCTCTCTGTCTGTTGTTTGTTCCATTGTTCACCATCACAAATTTAAAAATCACACACATGTCCTTGTTACAGCTATCTTTGCAAATGTATTTTCTTAAAAGTTCCCTTAGTGCCCAGATAGTGAACTATTGCAACAGGTAAAATCCATAGCCCTTTTCAGACAGAGATTTTGCAATAGTGCCACAACAAAGGGTTGCCTTTACACCGGCTTTGCATTTTCACAGTAGCCAAGCAGCGCCGCTCCAGTGTATCATTTTATTCAGCATGCTGGCATTGCAGAGCGAAAGAGGGGTTACGGTATGCATCATAATGTTGAGATCTGTGATTTTTCAATTCCACCTCGTTTCCACCTGGATGCTGTGATATTGTGTTGTAATTGAGAAACTGACCCACCATGCATCGTGGAAAGTGACAAAGATACGTTTTTTGCTTGAAATTACATCACTGATCACCATCAGTAAATAGCAGAGTTATAGAATAGAACATCTCTACTAATGTGCTTCTCTGCATTCAAAGTATTTGATCACTTTCCTTACACCCTTCATATCCTCCCTCCGTCTTTCCTTTCCTACAGGTGACACTTGTGTTCGGGATCCATCTGTGGATGTTCTTCATCCTGCCAGCTGTCACTGAAAGGTGAAGTCAAACTAAATCACGTATTTCTTCAATTATAGTATTCATGGTAAATGATTACATCAGTGTGTTGTTACTTGGGATTTGGTAAAATTTGGCTTTAATCTTCTTTTCTCTCCTTCTGTCTGTTTAGGATGTTCAATCAGAACTTTGTGGCTCAGCTCTGGTACTTTGTCAAGTGTATTTACTTTGGCCTGTCAGCCTATCAGATCCGCTGTGGATACCCCACTCGTATCCTCGGCAACTTCCTCACAAAGAAATACAACCACCTCAACCTGTTTCTCTTCCAAGGGTATGGACACAAATAACATCTGCAGCTCTCTGTGCTGTTTAGTCCAATGAACATTTGGGACATTTGGAAGTCCAAAAAATGTGTTTCAGTTGCATTTTTATTTATATATGATTCTTTTAGTCCTCCTAAAACGATGAGATCAGCAAACTAATATCTATAATGACAGATGAGGTGCACCTGCTTGGAGCCACTGCCTTGTTTGCACTGCATGGTATGACTCGGCTCACTTATGGTAACAGGTACCTTTTTGGATTTGTTTTTCCCTGCAGATATTATTATTGCTGACACTAACATAGTGTTGCTGCGTGAAACTGCCACGACATCATCTTCAATGTGTCACAGGGTGGTGTTCTTGATTGGGTTCAGGGTCAAGTTATTTTATTTGTACCCATGGGTAGATTTGGTTTGCAGTAGAGGATAAGGCATCCATCTTAACACACATTTTAGAACAACACTTTACACAATATTATCATATGTCAATTATTAACACAATATCAGCATTTCATTTTTTGAATATTACAGTTATTGTCAACACCAGTCATCAGCGACACTCTTAGTTCAAGTCGAGCCGAGCCATACCGTACCATGTAGTGGAATAAGGCATATGTGGCAGCCGCATAACTCTGAGGTCTCTCCACAAAAATGTAATTTCCATTTCAAGAATTATCATATAATATATTGACAACATGATGTAGATTCTGAGCGTGCACGTGTGTGTGCTTGTGCGTGTGTGTGTAGGTTTCGTCTGGTGCCGTTCCTGGTGGAACTGCGGGCAGTGATGGACTGGGTTTGGACTGACACCACACTGTCTCTATCAAACTGGATGTGTGTGGAGGACATTTATGCCAACATCTTCATCATTAAATGCAGCCGTGAGACAGAGAAGGTATGAAGTGTGTGTGAGCTGTGATGTGACAGCAGACCAGTACTTGGGCAAAAAACTCAGTTAAAAGGGACAAACAGTAACTCTTCAGAACAGTTTCAGGTTTTTCAGTATTAAAATCCAAACTTAAGATGTTTTGGCATGTTCTTTGCTTGAGTAGCATGAACAAACTCTTTAAAAATATTTATTGTCTCTAAAAATACACATTTTCTGTCCTCAGAAATATCCACAGCCTAAAGGACAGAAGAAGAAGAAGATAGTGAAATACGGCATGGGTGGACTCATAATCTTCTTCTTGATCTGCATCATCTGGTTTCCCCTTCTCTTCATTTCATTGGTCAGATCAGTGGTGGGTGTGGTCAACCACCCCATCGATGTCACAGTGACCGTCAAGCTGGGAGGATACGAGGTAATCAGCACTTCTCTTAAAAATGAAAAAAGCTTACACAAGTTACGACCACTCTCAAGCTACAACTATGGCAGAGTAGCTAAAATGCAGCTAATATAATTTAATAACAAAACTTCCAAAATAGCTTTCTGGATATTGATGAAAGGTTATTTTAATTATTTAGTTATAATGTTTCTGCAGTGTGTAAAATTAATTCACAAACTGTCAGTATACAGGTATTATTTTAGATATGGCTGCTTAATACATTTATGATTCTGCTTGGTCTTATGATTATCTAAAGTGAAACTTCCATTGAGAGACTGCATGTAGTACAGTAATACTGCATGATGATCTAACCAGGGTTGTCACATATGGATTGGAGACTACAGAAAGCCAGTGTTACAAACTGGGAGGAGTTAGAATTTTTCACATTTTATAGGCAAAATGATAAAATTGATTAATCGTGAAAATAATCTGCAGATTCATCAATAATAAAATAAAATAAATAATAGCTCAATGTATAAAATTTGTATAATATGTGAATAACCCATTAGTGTTTTTTTCCTTGTATATGTTTAGCCCCTGTTCACCATGAGTGTGCAGCAGCAGTCCATCCAGCCCTTCACAGAGGCTGAATATGACCAACTCACCAAAAAGTTTGGAGACAATGCAGTGCGTACTGATTGAACTTTTATTTCTGTGTCTGTCTGTATGTACTGCTACTTTCTGTCTTTGTCTGAGTGCTGTAGTTGGTATAAACAATTATCAGGCTGGTCCTGTGAGTTCTGGCAGGCTCCATGTGCAATTCTCAAGTGTGTTTAACCTGTGTTTAGTCATGGAAATGTACGTAAAATGATCCTAAAAGGCCTATCTCTGTCTAGCCCAATGTAAATTCAAAGCTGTTGTTGAACCATTTGGAGCACAGGTATAGTTTTGGGCTCTTTTGAAAGGTTATAAGCTGATATTTTTCGCTGAATTATTCATTTATTTTTCTCACCAAATTTGTTAATGCAAAAATGAGCCTGCAGATGACCTGTAACTGCTCCTAGTTGCTGGAAAACAACATGGGTCTCCATCATATAGTCTTACATGGTCAACGTTCAATTTTAATCAAATGATATACTACTGGATTTGAAACTTCATTGGCTACACGATGCATCATAATATGGAGGCTGCCATCTAAGTTGCTCAGAAGAGAGGAGAGAGAAGAGAGAGTGGGTTACTTGTCTACACGATCACTCATTGGCTGTTGTAGGCTCTAGGACGGGCGTAGAAACTCATATCTGCCCAAATGAGCTGTCAATCAAACTCCTCACGACTGCAGAGCACCGGCATCTCCCTCCCTCCTTACTTACTTCCTTCCTTTCTTCCTCACCCTCCTCCCTTTGTTTCCTTCCAAGAGCATCCCTCGGTGCAATCATCTGACCTCTTCTTTTCGCTTCTTTACACTCGCTTATTTGCATAGTCCTTTTTGTCTTTCCCTCCTCCCACTCTCATAATGCTGCAGGGTCAAAGAATGGCACGATTGTATCTCTCCTCCCTCTTCTCATTCTCAGTGCACCTCGTGTACATGTTTTGGCTTCAGAGCATCACATCCAACATGGTTACACCATGTAGCTTTTCAAATCTGATCATAAATGTTGACATTTGGAGGTCTGAAAACAGTGGGTATGCTTTTATTTCACATCAAGCATTTAGACACCGACATGAGCAGCTCAAAGCAACATGTTGCCTCTTGAAATAGTTTAAGAGCTTTTATTCTCCCAACGTAATCCCTGTGGTACATGACTGTACACTTAAATTGAGGCGCTTGCCTATTTTCTCAGCTGTGTTTGTAAAATTTGGTAGAAATTTAGATATGCTGTAAGACAGCCCTAAGGAGATGACTATCAGAGTTTTCATTCAACATGCATCTAAATCTAATTTGCTGTGGAGAAGATATAGACACTAAAGTTTTTGCAAATACAGTCCACATTAAATTGTTCTTCCATGTTACTATATATCTGTGTATTCTCACAGTCATTGCCTTGTTGATCGTTCAAAAGTCGTATGACAAGAGAAGGAGTCAAAGTGTCACTTCCTGTCCACAGGGATACCATAAGGCTCAGTGCTTTGTCCCCTTCTCAATATACACCACCTCACGTGTCCACTGACATGGTTTCTCTTATCACCACTACGCTGATTCCTAACTCTGTCATCACCTTTAAAATCATGACCCTTTTTTTAGTAAGTAAGGCGTTTGGTTCTAGCTGACTCTTTACTTCCTATATCATTGTCACCTGTTCAACAAAAAACTTCTCCAAATGTAGTATTTCGAACAGGCATAACCTGATCCTCAAAAACATTGGTTTGAATCACATTTCGTAATAAATAATTGACACTAAATTATTCTTTTAACACGCTCACCTCTCTCACATGCTCAGGGGCAACATTACTGAAAACTCAGGCTCTAACATTGTCTATAGATAAAGTTAATAGGGGTGTTCCCATTAAAAATTATTTGTCTGATGTAGCTGTCCATTTTGCTATTACTACTGCATATTCAAAGAAACATAGAGATTTATAGAATTTTCTCATGATCTGTTTGTGTCTTACTTGAGTTGCTGCCTCTCTATATACTTGTTTTTAATGCAAAATGTTGCTTGTATGTGCATCTAGGTAGCCATGCAGTTCATCACCCTCTACAGTTATGAGGACATTGTGACAGCCAGGATTGAAGGGAGTTCAGGATCGGTATGGAGGATCAGCCCCCCCAGCAGACAGGAAGTCATTAAAGAATTACTTGGAAGTCCTGCTGACCTAACACTACGTCTGGCCTGGACTTTCCAGAGGTAAAACCTTTGCTGTCTTTTGTGGATCTGACTGATCTCATTATTAAAACCACAGATTGTCCTCTTTGGGTAAAGGTAAAAAGGTTTACAGACATCTGTATTTATTTGTGATATAATGACAAATCATCATCTCCTGATTAGATAAAATGCCACATATACACCAGGGCAATATTCCTCAGTTTATATCTCTCAACTGTGAACAAAATATTGAATTATTATTATACTACTAAGTTAAAATTATATTGTTTGCATATTGTCTCCCATATGATGTTATGATCCAGAAAATAAATTAGCAAATTGTGTGGAACTGGGGAACTGTACACTATATCAGTATACTGATGATAACAAGTCATGGCTGAGCCTGACAACCTATCAGTAGTTTAAGGTGTTTGAAGACTGCTATCATATAAAAGATACTCCTTTTTAAATTAGGTTACAACAAGGCAACTCCATCAGGCAACATTTTTTGCCCATTAATCTTTAGCACCAGCCTTAAAATAAGCTGTAACTCATACAAGCTACTTTACATATAATCAATTTTGAGTATAAGTGAAAGGACAAGTGTCCTATGAGAAAATACAAGACTGACTGTATGGATATCTATTCATTTTGGTAGCCTTTACTTTTCCTCTCTGTAACACAGTAATATCAGTTATATTACTGGGTATACATGATATGTCTCTTTTCAAAGCTGATTGTGTCTGTTTGTGTCTGAATATTTCTGTCCCTGACAGAGACCTGGGTAAAGGAGGGACAGTGGAACACACCTTTGACAAACACTCTATAGACCTGGAACCTGGAAACCCAGTCAGAGCAGATCTGGCCTCACTACTGGTTGGCAATCGCACTGGGCCTGTGTAGGTTTATTTTCTGGAAGGATGTTTATGTGAATAGATGTTTACTTAATACTTACAGTTCTGTCTTACATAGTGTCTTGTCTCTTTACCAGGCTTGTTCCTAATATGTTCCCAAACTACATCCGTGCCCCCAATGGAGCTGAAGCCAAACCAGTCAGTCAGCTCCAAAAAGGTCAGAGTTCACTCACAGTTAATGTCAAATATGTACAATATAAGATTTTTTCCTAGCATGAAAAATATTAAAACAGGCAAAATAGTTTCCTGGATCAGTCTAGATAGTCATTGAAAGGACAACCCCAATGAGTTAATGGCTGCTTTTTTTACTAAGTAAATTAGAGAATAGCAGCTCTACTAGGCTCAAGTCAGAAGTTACATTTTTAGGAAATATTAGGCCACTCATTTATATTAAAATACTATTATATAATTAACAAAAGTTGACATAGTGTCAGACTGGATACCAGTGTTTATATTTGTTATTCACACGTCAAAGTGTCTGTTCTAACCCAGCTGATTGGTTGTTTTCCAGGCGATGATGATGGTTTCCTGAATATAACCCTGTCCCTGGAGAACGACAGGTCACTTAACGGCAGTGGGAACCAGGAGTGGTGGGACATTGCCATCGCAGGCTGTGCCTCCTCGTCATGTGGGGTTCTGTCCATGGTCATATTCAATGACAAAGTCAGTCCACCCAGCCTGGGCTTTCTGGCTGGATATGGGTAAGAAACATGCCCTCACTAACAGTATGTGCATGGTTTGGATATATAAATATTCATTTAATTATATTTTAATATTTATTTTCTATTTATATTTGTTTCATCTGGTATGTTATTATCTGGGCCATGTGATTGCCTCCCATTGGCTGTTGCTACAAAAGAGAGCTGAAGTCATGTCCCTTCCATTGGACCAACATGGGACCTTACTTTTGGAAAAAATATGCATGGTAGTGAACGGAAGACAAATAACTTTGATCCCGTTTGAATTGTGCCATGAAGTACACGCATGTTTGTCAATTTAAAAGATATTTTTTGACATGAGAAAGTTGCAGTTTGTCATAAAACTAATGAAATATAAAACTGTGAAAATACATAATTATAACAACTACACCCCCAACAGGTGCGTTAACACCTGTAGCTTAAACATTATAGAGCTAGTCCTGTATAGTAGCAGCTCACAGAACTGATTTTCACATACAATAACTACAATTGTCAATATTGCTAGTTTTATTATGATTTTCATCTTTTGGTAATACTTTCTCTGTGCCGAGGCGGTGGCCATGTTGGTATTGGTAACATATGTTGAGCGAGACGATGTAGTTCACTGAGTGGTTTAACACAAAACTAGATGATATTTTAATATCTTTATGACAAACAGCACCTTTATTGACTTGAGAAATTACCTTTTAAATTCACTAACATCATATGTATGATTCATGGCACAACTCAAACGGGATTAAAATTGTATTTGTCTCTCCTTATTGACTACTGTGTAATTTTTTTCTGCAATAAGGTCCAATGTGGGGCGTGACTTCTGCTCTCTATGTAGGTCACACATGGTGTTTTTTGTTTGTAGCCCAGATGAAGACATAGTTTCTTTTTAATAGTTATTTTCTCGATTGATAAATTCTCTTATACCTAGAGTGCCTGGATTGCCTCTGGCTTTTGAAGCACTCTTTTCCCCTTTTTCCAAGAGCACCTACATTAAATTACATAGAACAGCCAGTCATTTCCTTTTTCCTTTATCTTCCTTTTATACATATATATTATTTACAAAACCTGGGAATGTTTTAGCAGTGATTTAAAAGAAGCGAAAGATGTACCAGGACCAGGAAAAGTTGACCTTGGTTTTCAGCTGAGATCTACTAATAACCATGAGAGCCACATCCAGTGATCAAAGGCATAGAGTCATAAAATAAATCAACAAACCAATGATACATTCTGACACACGCTCAGAAAATATAATATTAACGACAGACAACTACAACTTTTTGTTTTTGGTCAGCAAGGTATTCAACTGCTGCATTTTAGTAGTCATTGGCTAATCCCAAGTAGTCAAATAGTCAATTCTAATCACATTTATCATATTTTTTTTCACCTAATAACATCAACTTAACATCGTCAAAAAGCTCTCACTTACAACCAGTAAAAGGAGTCCTCAACTGGCTCTGAGAAGCTGTTTACAAATGAGCTGCAATCTGATTGGACCAAATCCCCAGCAAGCTGGAGATACTGTTTGACTGCAGTAACAACTTGCTTGCCTGATTTCTTGTGGGGATAGCAGGAGTCTTTCCTCCTCGAGATACCTTATATTCTGTTTAGTTAGCATGGCATACAGTAGAAAAGGATTGATTAAACAAATGTATGTTCAACAACAACCAAAGGTATGTCCACCTTGTGTTGTAAGAAGGCCATCCCAAATGCTCTGAAAAGCCTACTGTAATGCATTATGATGACAGTAATGACTACATCATGCTAAAATCTCCGATGAGCGATTAGTCTACACAGTGTCGACTAGTGGTTTTGATAGTCGACTTGTCAGCTAGTCCATTATTATGACACTCCTAATGGTTAGGGAAATTGGTTAAGCTTTCATATTTTCCATACTGTTCCATACATTAACTATTTTTTTAAACATAATGATGGTCATTTGTGCTTTTTCTCACCCTGCTCGATTTTAAACATATTGTTTCTTCTCTGTTACAATCTGTCCTTCCAGGATCATGGGTCTGTATGTGTCTGTGGTCTTAGTCATTGGGAAGTTTGTGCGCGGCTTCTTCAGTGAGATCTCCCACTCCATCATGTTTGAGGAGCTGCCTTGTGTGGACCGCATCCTGAAGCTCTGCACAGACATCTTCCTGGTTAGTGCGCAAACTACCGTACCGTACTGCAGCACTGGACAGTGTGAAAAAACCAATGTGTTGTGATTAAAGCATAAAAACCTATTCTATTAGTAACCCCAACTGAAAACTTGAACCTGAAGATGAGCATAATATGTCTCCTTTGAATAATATGTCAAAAAACACAGGGTTGTTGCTATGTTGTTGTAAGTCTTCTGGGTCATTCCATGCCAACTCACCCAAAATCCAGAACTTGTCATGTCATGGATTTTTTAAAAAAAAATATTAATGTTGAAACTTCTATTAAATTTACGGGACCTTGCAAAATAATATAACTGTACTGTAAACTCTTATATTGGGTCCACTGCAAGCCTCCGGACACCTGCCCAGCTTTGGCTCACACTGCAATATTATCCTCCTATTGTTCTCTACATCCTGCTATTTACTCACAGCTGCCCATAAATGCCTATAAGATCGCACATAACTCAGCTGTCACTAATACAATTAAGATTTGGCTTCAATTCAGGAAACAGCACGGTCTACATAGGGTTTTGATCTATGCTCGACCAACGGCCTCAGAACACTTAACGACCTGTATGAAAAAGGAGTCTTTCCATCCTTCGCGTCTCTGTCAGTGAAGTATAACTTGCCCAATAGCCACTTTTTTCGGATCCTTCAAGTAAGGCACTTCCCCAATCGCAAGATTGAGAAGAAGCAGAAATTGATCAATTCCTTTCCCTCGATTCTGATCAAAAACTACTGATATCTATCTTTTACAATAAAATCGGCTTCCTGAATCCAGTCCCCACCACATCGCTTAAAGACTCCTGGGAGCATGATTTGAGGGCAGACATTTTAAAACTGGTCCATTCTTCATCTATATGCGGCAGGCACGGTCTACTGCAGTGCAAGGTGCTCCATAGAGCCCACTTCACCAATGCTAAACTAGCTACAATATATCCCAATCCCAGTGATGCTTGTAACCATTGTAAACAGTCTCCAGCCAACCATTTACATATGCTCTGGACTTGCCCGAGGCTGACCAACTTTTGGTCCGATATATTCAAAACTCTCGACAGGCTCTCAATACAACCGAAAATCTACCCATCACTGCACAGCGTGTCATTGCCTTCACTACCCTGCTGGCCAGGTGTACCATTCTTTTCAAATGGAAACACACTTCTCCCCCGACTCACAACAGGTGGATACAGGAAGTCCTAAAATGCCTGCAACAACTAGAGAAATTAAAATAATCCTCTTGGGAAAAGCTACAGTCAAAATAATCCTAAAAGTGTTTTTCAGCTCAGAAGCTCTATTTAACCAGATCTGTGGCACTCAATATTTTATGCAGGAAAGTATAAACTAGCGGAGATATGAATTTTTTTTTAAATGACTGAGTCTTCATTCTGGTAAAAAAAAAATAAAAAAATAAAAAAATAACTTTCTGTTATTAATTTGATTACTGTAACCATTCATCAACAACTATTTAAATAAAATGTTGCCAAGTTTCGTTAGGGTTTCTGGGATATTCAGGGCAGATTTCAACACAATCCAGTGAAAAATGAGTGATTAAGGAAGTTCAGAATCCACAAACAAAGAATTACAAAAATCCAAAATATTGCTCTGAGGGGCAAACTTACAAAAATTCAGTACAGATATAGGATTTTAAGTTTCAACATGAATTCTTTTCATGAAAATCCACAACATGAACTAGGAGGCCCTAGATGGCATGGAATGACCCTTCTGGAAAATCCTTTCTGTGTGATCCAGTTCCACAAACTAACATGTCTGTGTGTTTCAGGTGCGAGAAACAGGTGAGCTGGAGCTGGAGGAGGAACTTTACTCCAAACTGATATTCCTCTATCGATCTCCAGAGACTATGATCAAATGGACCAGGGACATCCACAGCCAAGACCAAGACAGATACTGACTGACTGATCATGTTTGGTTGTAATAGAATACAGTGATTTGTGAAGCACACTGCAAAGATGTCTTGGGGACAGCACATGAAAGGCTTCTTGAGAGAACTCCTAAGAAGACACTACAGACTTTTGAGAGTGGAATGGCGAGTCCCACTGTGGGTGGACCTGATGGCAGCTGTATGTCTGTCCACGCCCCTGGAAGGCAATGTCAGCGGTCAAATTGAGCTGTGCTTGTTAATGTTCAGAGGTTAAAGGTCAAACACAAGCAATACTTAATTCACTGTGTGGCTGAAACCTCAAGCTTATTGTAGGTTGAACCATCTGCAGTTACTGTATCAGTATGCTGATTGATTTGAAACATGCCATGCTGTCAATTAAAACATTTTTTTAATGAAACATACTTTTAAAAGTACCGTGTGTGCAGCAGCCATGTTTGTTTGACTGTGCATTATGAAGCAATGTTTGACAAAACTGGTCAGATTTAAAGGGCTATTTTAATTTATATACACCTAGTCAGAGGTAACCAAATTCTGATTATGCACTTGTAGGTTTTTCAGTTCTAGGCCACCACTGGTCCCAAGTTCAGGGATGATGGTTGAGACAGGTGAATGAGAGAGCTGTGGATCAGGCTTCCAGAAGACAAGAAGACACGTTTGCTGATGTGGTTCCTACTGATTGCCTTTAGTTGACACTTTAAAGCCCAATTTCAATTTGATTCACTTCAATTAAAAGTGTGTATAGTAACTGAAAGTGCTATGTGCTGGCCACATTCAGTTACTGGTTGTTCCTTTAAAGGGGCAGTACGTATGACATGGCCAGCCTTTTGGTTTAAAATATTTTGAAACAACAGTGTTGACGTTATGTTAAAGACATCTATGTACTGTGTTGCAGAGATGTCTCCCGAAGTTGGCATGCTTACCAGCTAGCCCCAGCCCGTCCTGCTTCATAATAACACTTTGTACATGATAGCGGTGATAGTGTGATAGCCCCTGTAGTTTCAACTGGGAGATGTATACGAGTGGCAAGCTCTCTGCTTACTGTAGTCAACAAAAGAAACTCATAAAATGTCAAGAAAGAAAATATCCTTACATCCATTTTTATTGCTAAACAGAAAAATAAAACTGTACACCATCTGAATTCAAGTTTCCCTCTTTTACTGAACTAAGATGGGCTTAACTCATTGTCAAACACACATAACAACATAACTCACCAAAACAGTCTTGGTTGGTCTTTCCCAAGTGAGATGTTAAAATATTTCTGCTCTTCATGCCATTTTCACCACTGCTGATGCCCAACTCTATTGTGTCCTATGTGTTCTGATGGCCAAGGATTACAATGATACCATATACTACATCATAAAGTGTTCAGGTGAAGAGGTCATGGTGAATTCTGTTACACTGTGAGAATGAAACTAGAGACCATCTTGTGATGGGAACACATCAGCCACCATGCTCATCATCACATGAGTACTCAGTAACCATGGGTCAGACCACACCCATCTTCAAACTCCACCTTCATTTTGAGCTCAACCACACACCTGTAAAGCTTCATGACTGCATCTTGCACAGTTACGGTGCTATCACACTGATAAAACGTGTTCAGAGACACAAAGACTATCACTGAATAGCTTCTGTGACTGGTTCCCACTACAGTAGTTGTCCAGGACCACATTTTACCATGATGACACACAAACACACACACATTTATTTTTGTTGATTCTGGCCCCTGTGGATTGCTTGAGCAGCCCCTCCTCATGTCGCTAAGATCTTGATCTTGCTAGACCCAAGTAATATTGTAAATACTATTTTTCGTTTTTAAACATACCTGCAATGAGGTCATGCATCTATTTGTGGCTGTGTGAGACTGATATAAATGAATGCAAAATATGATATCGAAGCCGCTTCTGGAGTCTGTGGCATCGCTCTGTCTCCTTTTCCTCCCTTCAGGTACCTCCCTCTAAACTGGAGCTGTGTTGGATGGCTTCAGCAGGTTTTTTAAATAAGCACCCCCCTCCCTCAATGTCTCACTGATCATTGATTTAGGACCATGACATCTTTGGGGGGCTCAACAGTAGAACCAGCACCCAGGTACTACCCCCACTGTCCTCCACTCAATGATGTTGTTAATATGACAACAGTAAAACAAATTCAACTTTTTTTAACATACCGTTCATATTTATTACATGTAAGCTACAGCTAACAGATTGCGTTGCTATGTAACAGTTATTTTGTGGAGAAAGCTGAAGTAATCAACGTTCCTGATATACTTGTCTACGAGGAAGAGGGCCGATTCAGGATTGGTTGAGAATCCTTTCAAATCTTACAACTCTTTGACAAAACAACTAGAGACCATCTTATGATGTGATCACACCAGAACAAAGAATGTACAACAACAAACCTGGTATAGATCACCTGTTGCACCAGACTCACTTCGCTGACAGCATCGGTTCCATTGCACTATTCACGTCACAGCAGAGACCATCTTGTGAATTATACAAGATGGTCTCCAGTTTTACCGAATGCCCTTTTTTTAATGTCAGCCACACACATGCCACACATAAATTGCTAAGGTCATGTTGGGGGCAGTGGTAGCCTAATCCCCGGAATGGCAGCGCTTGCCCCCCCAGTCATTACCACCACTGAGGTGCCCTTGAGCAAGGCCTGTGACCCCAACTGTACCAGTTGTAGCTGAAATAATGGAAAGTAATGAGTGTTACTGCAAAAGAAATCATATCTTTATTTTTAACCCATCCGTATATGAAGTTAATCACTATCTACTTTCCAAGTGTAAGCCTAAAATATAGTCCCTGTAACTTTAAAGACTTCCGCTGACATCCAGTTTAGCGCCCGGCTAACTTGAATGGGGATAAAACAGTTTAATTGTGTGCCTTGTAAATGGCTCAAATTCTGACAGTGAAACGAGTCATTTCGCGGGGTTGTGACGCTCAAAAAAAAAAAAATTATACGCGTTTTACGGCTGCTTCTTTCACCATGTTGGCTTTAGGGGACACCACAGCATCACGTGAACATGTTATTACAGTTTATCCACGACGAAACCTGACTTCAGAGCCTGGCGCTCCTGCTGGGGCCAGGGAGGGACGGACTGAGACGCAAGTGAGGGAAACGTGGATACAGTTTAAGGGAAATGGATGTGGATGCAGCCCAGTCAGAGGTCCATGGATGCACCCAACGAAGACGACGGCTTGCCTCCATCCCAGAATGCTCAGCTTCACGAAGTAGGACTTCCGGCATGTGACGTGTCTGCCTACCGCAGAGCCGGATGCTGGTGGCTGTCCAGTGTGGATGTCAGATGCAGCGTGAAGTGCAAACAGGATTTAGATTCTTGTCTAAGTCTTCAGAGGGGACTGGCCGCTGAGAAGATGCTGCTGTGGCTGCTTGGAGCTGCGTTGCTGGCTCGAGCGGCCGGCTTCTACCTTCCGGGTCTTGCACCCGTCAGCTTCTGTGAGCCTGAAAATGACCAAGTTCCAGACTGTAAGGTAAACACTACATGGCACAGACCAGCTGTGTAGCTACCAGATGTTCCAACAAAATAACTGAACAACTAATGTAGAGTACACCCAGTAAATAAACAGACTAGATGTATTCACATGCAGAAGCAAGCTGAGCCCATTCTTTAGAAACGGCTCTTATAAGGGTTAGCTAACGTTAGCCAAAACAAACAAACAAAGCTAACAGATGCTATGCTAACTTCTTAGCTTACTAGCTGTATAGCTAAATAGCTCAAAGTAACCTCATTAGTCTGGATATCCAGCTAATAACAGGTAGTGCCTATTTGTATAAGTGACCCCTGGCTGTTAAACGCTAGTTTGAATGTCAGAAGCAGTCTCTCCCCTCTGTAGGGCAGATACTGATCACTGACTGAATCATGTTAGTTTTAGAGTACATTTACTGAGAGTTCACAAACAACTCAAAGAAACTGTAAGAGCCATCACCTTGTCTACTGTCCCCACTTTATTTGTATGGTTGTGCTGGCTACTTGAACATATTTGTAAACATACTACTAAGTGCTTAAAATATTGGAAGGTGTGATATATGACACCTTGTTCTGTTGTATGTCACATCCTCTTAAACTGAGTTGTTTAATGTTATTTTTTGCGTGCTGTCTCCATCAGTGACAGATGGGCACATCCCTGCCAGTTATGATGTATGTATCACTGGCCTCTGGCCTTCTGTCAGTACTCACAAAAAACCCAATGGTCATATTAAACACACTCCAGCCATACTACATAATTGTTGTGTTTCCTCTAGATTCATTCAGGAGTGGTTGACCACCATAGTAACGAAATTACAGCTAGATAGTTAGTTCTGCAATTCAGGTAATCCGTTATTATAGTAATCCGAGTTTGAGTTTTTTCAAAACTACACAGTGTACCCAAGGAAACATTGAATTGCCGAAAACCATATATATATTATATTATGCTCCACTTGTAAACCAAATGAACATCATATATAAGTAAATAGGCTTTACATTCAACCACAGTGCACCAAAAAAGCAAACTGGCTATAGATCAGTTTTTTTTTTTTTTGTTTTTTTTTTTTGCTTGAGCCTTGTTATGAAGTAAATGTCAACTGCACAATGTAATGGCTGTAGAATCAAGACCAAAAGAGAAAGACAAGGGCAGTACTCCTAGTAGGAGAGAAGCCATCAGTGTTTAGATTAGTTTTATTTAAACCTTGCCATCAGTCACAAAATCTCCTGGTAAAATGTAGGCTAACTGGTGATCCGGTCAGGAGGGTTGTCTGTTTCCACTTGAACAGTTTTGTTTAAAAATAAAAGTGGTGCACTGTCAGAGTGTAATACACCTGCTTCACCTAAACATGAATAACACACTGCAAAATCACAGCACAGCTATAGTAATAATTCATATCCCACCTTTATGTAGTTAATATGTTATTGGCATTTTTTTCTCTTTTCAGTCACTTTGTCAGAGTTTTGTTTCATTAGGATCTTTATCTGTTGTCAATTATAAACAAAAACACAGCCTCCAAATGATCCTGCCACACTGCCATAGTTGACTCCTCCAAACCTGGTTCCAGCACACGAGTATACACTTAGCACATCTCAAGAAAATCCTTCT
The DNA here is from genome assembly GCF_040436345.1 of Pagrus major. Lineage (NCBI taxonomy): Eukaryota > Metazoa > Chordata > Actinopteri > Spariformes > Sparidae > Pagrus > Pagrus major. The sequence goes on from NC_133229.1 coordinate 4,463,452, forward strand.
TATACTCCAATGGTTTATGTTTACTCTGCTCCTACGACTGAGTAATGCAGGAGAGGTATTGTTTTTTTATAATATAAAACACCTCAAGAGAACCAGTTAGCTGACAGAGGGACTGTGACATGTAAAAGGTATTAATCTCCATGTAGTTTTTCATTATGTATTTCTTTTTGTTAAGAAATTAAATTGGTTGTATTTATTTAAAACAGTTTAAAACACAAACAGCTTTTTTGTTTGGGAATGTCACAACAAATCCTCACAATAAGGTGGACAAAGAATATGACCCAGTAACGAATCATGATTTTACAGCAGGAGAACCAAACCCTGACATGAGCATTCCCTCCATCTTCTTAATACGTGTCTGTCTTTGTTTTCTTTAAGTCGACCATCGAGCTATTTGTGAACAGGCTGGATTCAGTGGAGTCTGTTCTGCCTTATGAATATACTGTGTAAGTAGTACTAACCAATATGTTATTTCTTTTTTCATTTAATCCCTTTTGTCTCATTACTTCAGGCTGCACAATCTGCTTCTTAGTGCCTTATTTGTGTCCTATTCAGGAATTGTTTTAGTTGTAGTTAAAGTTGATTTTTGGGTAACTATTCAACCATTTTATTAATCACATGCAACTGTACCTCTTTCCCTCCTCACCAAAGCATTTTCAGTTCATAAAAATAAAGCAATTATCTATATTGTTGTTATGCCTCTGCGCCAGTTATAGCCGTGACCAGGGGCATTGTGTTTTTGGTCATTCTGTCCATATGTCAAATGTATGATTGTCAGTCCGTCTGTCCCATTCTTGTGAACATGATATCTCAAGAATGCTTTGAGGGAATTTCTTCAAATTTGGCACAAATGTCCACTTGGACTCAAAGGACAAAGGTCACCGTGACCTCACAAAACACATTTTTGGCCATTGCTCAACAATTTATATGACAATCATGACAACATTTTAAACAAATGTCTAAAAGTATTTAAAAAATGACGTTATGATATTTTATATACAAAAGGGGTGGATAACTCTTAATCTGTTAATTAGCATGCAATTTTAAGTATAAATATTGATTTAACAATTATTCATTTGTGCTTTTGTGAAAATGGTATTTGCATTCAAGAACATTCTTCAACATTCAGTGATGCCAAAATAGGTTTTTATTCAATAACTTGCTGGAAAGGGGCTGGAAAATACCTTGTAAGGCATCAGAACATCAGAACTGTATAAAACACAGCCCGTGGAAAACAGTGCAGCAGCAGTTGTCTTATTTCGTGCAAGTGCTATCTAATGTCAGTCAGGATTTCAGGGAGTGTATCTGCAATAATGTATCAATATGTTTGGAGTAAAGATTATTATCAACCTGGCCGACTATTGACGCCGGTATTCAGTATTTTTCCGATCATCGGTATCAGTGTTTTTTGTGTCCGATTGCTAATAAAATAAATCAATTAAAAAATGCTGCTTTGCATCATCTTTTCTCTATCAGTAGTCACCACTCGTTGGTCTCAATCACTGTCCCCCCCACATCTGATTGGTTACATGTCACAAATAATGGTCTATCAACACAGAATAATTTGTATCTCCAAAGTTACTATTTACTAAAGTTCTCAAATGAATATAGTGTTGTGGAAGCAGAAAGTAGCAGAAAATGGAAAGTGAATTACCATAAAAAATTTTACTTGAGTAAACTTTACATAGTTAATTAAATCACTGGTTATTCTAAATTTTGACACCAAAATGTTCATGTGTATATCAGCTCCAAATATCAGCTATTGGTCCCCTTGATTAGTGATAATCTGTATCCATAGTGGCCCTGCAAAAACCATATCGGTCAGTCCCTAGTTTGGAGTTCTCTATCATCTGGAACATACAAATACAGCATGATAATATCTCTCCAACTGCTGCCATGACACTTTTGGGGTTTAAAAATAGAGTCACAGGACATTTAGAGTTGATAAACCCTTGGCCCAGATACTAAGTTACTGAATGCATTCTGTAATGCGGAATAAAGATGTTGTGTACATTAACGTGTTGTGCCACGAAATACTCACAATCACCTTCTTATTGTGCAGGTTTGACTTCTGCTCTGAGAACACAATGAAACGCCCTTCAGAGAATCTGGGTCAGGTTCTTTTTGGGGAGAGGATTGAACCCTCACCATACAAGGTAACACACATCAATAAAAACACACACAAAGATGTTTCATTGGCTATGTACACCGATCAGCCACAACATTAAAACCACTGACAGGTGACGTGAATAACATTGATCATCTCATTGCAATGCGATGCTGGGAAACCTTGGGTGCTGGCATTCATGTGAATGCCACTTGACACGCACCACCCATCCAAACAATGTTGTGAACCAAGTACACCCCCTCATCACAACACTACCCGATGGCAGTGGCCCCCCAGCAGGACAATGTGCCCTGACACACCGCAAACACTGCTCAGGAACAGCTGGAGGAACACAATAAAGGGCCCGAGGTGTTGACCGGGCCTCCAAATTCCCCAGATCCCAATCTGATCGAGCATCTGTAAGACATGCTGTGAAGAAGAATAAAAAGTATTTAGACATCAGATTAAAGCTCTTTAAGTACATGCAGTATATGTATCAGACTGACCAAGCAATGTTTAAGCACTTCCAGTTTTTCATCAGGAAAAAGGTTAACATGACAAGGGGTAAGGCACAACATTGGTGTCATGCTGACTTAACAGTCAACAGGTCAAGCTAAACTTTCCAGACAAACATTTTAAATAAGGCACAACACATTGCCAATCAAATAGTTCAGGGAAAACTTATATATTTTGTGTTTAATTTTGTGTCATTTATGGGATAAGATATTATAAAAGGGGGTTATCCAGCATAATATGGCAAAACTGTACACAATTCAATGGAGCCCATTAGACTTTTTGTTCCAGTATTTTTACTAGACTAGAAAATATTAGAGGATGAAATCCCCCCCCATGTCATGTTAACTGTTTGCCTGTTGTTGTTGGCTACAGTGATCATCTGTTAATTCTTTGTCTGTGCAAAGTCATTGTCATGGGGTTGTCTGGTTCTGTCTGCGCATCAACAACAATGTGTGACAGTCATATTAATGTGTCTGATACTGTGATACAAAAAGAGATAAAGTTTCTCCTTTTAAACAACTGAATCATAACTGTCCAACACAGATTTGTAAAGAAGAACTAAATACTAGTTGCAAAGATGGCGCCCATTAAAACTAATAACAATTGCTCGCCTAGCCCATAAACACAAAAAGTTTTCTGGCCTCTGTGCTTACTTCCTGGTTTTGCAGCCCATCTAATATGCAAATAGTTCCCGCTTGGCCCATAGACTTTACATTGTGATGACGTCACAGATTTTTAAATTGCTTTTCTTAGCTCGGGGAATGTTTTACAAATATAAAACCTACATGGATCAAAAATTCATAATAGAAAGAGTCATAATCGTCATAATTGTTTGCAGTTCAAGGTGTCCTGTCAATAGTTTTACAGATGTCTCTTTTATAATGGCTGAGCGGTGCAGTCCTATCTAGGTTTTATTAAAACCTATTGAGTCCAATCAGACCATCAAAATGTGTCACACAACGCTGACCAGCAATTTTAAGTTGGGGTAGTGTTGGGTCTATTTCCTTGCATTTCAGCCAAACAGTACACCGATGTGTTTCTAAAAACATTTGAGCTGAGAAACAGGCAATGTGGTAACAGAATCTTGATTCATATTTGAGCAGCTCGGCCTAGTTTGATCTGATTTTGGTGCAGCTGGATGGACTACAGACTACCCTGATTCCAAAAAAGTTAAGACGCTGTGTAAAACATAAACAAGACATGAGTCTCCCTTTCAGTAACTACTGTACAAGTGATAGCTACTGCTTCCAGCAACGCGTAACTTGGGTCTGCCGCAAGTTGCATGCGTGCAGCTGTCTTAACTCCTGTCTGACCCAGACAGAGACTAATAGTTAGTCTGTGTTGTTATATTGTGTTTTTTATTGCACAGAGATTTTAGATTTGACTCAATCATTGCTTAATTTTTAAAAATATCAAATGTATATTGTTTTATTGAAAAAATGGCCATTCAAGTATGATTCATTGTTGATATCCTTGACAGCAATTGTGACACTGCCAAATCACACACTAACTACAACTACCTGTGTCCTTTTTGTCAGTTTGGGTTTAAGAAACCTGCAGTGTGTCAGAAGGTGTGTACCAAAAACTACGACATCAACAGCCCAGCAGACAAAGCCAAGCTGGACTTCCTAAAGAAGGGCATGTTACTCAACTACCAGCATCACTGGTATGTATGATACACTGACACACACATATCATTAAGTGAAGCAAATTATAATCACACGTACACACACGAAAAGTTTCTACATGTACAGTACATTCAATTGGCAAAATTATAATGCAAACAAAAAAAAATTCTCAAGACATTTTGTGTGTGTTTGATGCTTGGTACGTATTCTGATATTAATGTTGCCAGCACTAAGTAAATGCTAGTGCCAAAATAGATTTTAATATCATGAGCGTCAGGAGAGGTTGCTGAGCGCATTGATGTCGATTTTATTTTTGTAAAGTCAAAAATGAAGGACTGACAGCAAGTTAGAAAATGTAGACCTAAATCAAGAAATCTAGGCTTTAAATAACATTGGAGCGTATGAGGAAGTGTGCTCTTGTCACTTGGAAGCATGAGAGCTAAATTATATGTGTGCAGTGAAAATTGTGAGATCTTAATCAAGATGAAGAGAAATCTCCACTCCAGTGATCATGTCATCCATTGTGGAACGCTAAACATTCCGCAATAGACACACATCTGAAAATAGAACGAAAATTTGCTGAAATGTAAACTGCGATTGCTTGTAAATCATTCAAGCTATCAAAATGACCATTAAGGCCATTAAAGATCCAACTTTGATTACTCATTTAAAGTTTAAATTACTTTTCTATGTTAAGTTATGGCAAGGCTAATAGGCCTCAAAGAGGGGATGTTTTCGCATGTTTAGTGATTTTTGCAAAAATGTTTTGGCGAATCGCTACCAAAAGACATTCCACAATCGTCTCCTGATTCTGGGGAGAGGATTGAACCCTCACCATACAAGGTAACACACATCAATAAAAACACACACAAAGATGTTTCATTGGCTATGTACACCGATCAGCCACAACATTAAAACCACTGACAGGTGACGTGAATAACATTGAGATGATCAATGTTATTCACGTCAATGCGATGTTCTGCTGGGAAGCCTTGGGTGCTGGCATTCATGTGAATTTAATCTTTATTTAGTGTGCCATGTGCTTTTAGCACATCAGGCACACTAAATAAAGATTAAATTTAATGTCAGCTTTCAGGAGTTGATAGTTTTGGACGGTCTGAGCTACAGGTGCATTTTAGTCTGTACCAAAACTGCTGAGGTTCAGTACCCTCCATTCCATGGTATGGTATTAACCTTTCTAAAAACTTTGCTAAAGTTCTTACTCAATGTTTGAGTCAATCTTGACTAAACATGTGGTAAGGTGTAGAAGAGAGTGATAGCTGATAAACTACATGTGAACTAGGAGTAGTTATTCTGAATAATCTGACTATTTTAGTGGAGGATTTGAGAGCATTACAGGCTTTTGTTTGTGTGTGTGTGTCTGTGTTCATGTGCGTGTGTATATGTCTGTGTGTGTGTCTGTGTAGGATTGTAGATAACATGCCGGTCACCTGGTGCTATGATGTTGAAGATGGACAGAAATTCTGTAATCCTGGTTTTCCTATTGGCTGTTACGTCACAGAGGGAGGCCGAGCCAAGGATGCCTGTGTGGTCAATGTGAGTGCGTCAGACATGGACATAAACAAAGCCCTCTATAACAGCATTGGGTTATTTCATACCATGTCACCATGTCTTGGATTTTCTTGAAAATATTCATGTAAAAAATCCTTTTTAGTTGTGAATTTTGAAGTTTGGCCTTCAGAGCTAAATGTCATCATATTTGTAATTGTTTGTATGTGTATTCTAAGCCTCACCAGTCGCTTATTCTTCTCTGGATTGGGTTGAAATTTGTCCTGAGCATCTAAGAAACATCAACATGCATTTATATAAATAATATAAATAATATAAATAGTTAATGCAGAATGTTTACAGTAATCAGATTGATAACAATAAGTAATTTTTGACCCAAATGAAGAATCTGTCATTTTCAAAATCAGTATCTCTAGTTTTCACTTTGTTGCAACCAAATTTAGATTCTGTGTAGTATAAATGTAGTTCTATCACATCTAGAGGTTTATAGGTCCTTCATAAATAATTGAGTGCCATAGGTCTACTAAATATAGCTCTAGAGCTGAAAAACACCCTATTTTGACTACATATTTTCCCAAGTAGGATTATTTTAATTTCCTCCAAACTTTCTTATGTTAATAAAGTTTTAAAGATATAGCTCATTCCAATGCAATATTACATTCAGTGGTTGTATTTCACAGGTAGATATAAAGTTACAGCTTGTAATGGCTTGGTTTGATGCATACCGGATTTATTGCCTTGTTTCAACCTGCGTGGTACGACAGTGAAAATACTGCAGACCACTGATTGGTCCGAGAGAATCATCACTTCTGCAACATGGACATTCTGCACATCGACCGCAAATTGGGACCACAATTTTTTTATTCTACTCAACCCAGTTTAAAAAAATATATACATTTTTTCAAAATGGCAGCACGTAATGATGAAGTGCAGATGTTCCTCGGTTTGGCTGCCAGTAAAAGGGTCTAAAAAAGGAAAGGATATCCTCCAGTGGTCCTGTGTGTTTGTGTCACGTTGAAGGTGATGTCACAGCCGATGAATGCAGCATTGCTATGATGATCAGCTCAGAATTCTGCCTCCTTTTCAGAGGGTAACAGCTGCAATTGAAAGGAAATTGAGAAAAGTACCTGTTACCAAATCATGTCAAATAGAGCTGTTACAATATGGTAGGAAGATGAGGACCCAAATGCAGCAAACACACAGAAGGCAGGATTAAGAAATAAAAGGTGAGCTTTATTAAACAAAAGCTGAATGATACACAAAAACCAAGAATCCAGGAAAACCTAAACTGAGTCAAAAGGACAAAAAGACAAAGTAGCAACAAAAGAGCTTAAATAAAGTGCAAACAAAAGCAAAGTACAAATCGATGAAAACACAAGGAACAAAAACCAGAAACATACCACGGGGAGACACTGGAGATAACAAGGGTGAAAAACTCAGGTGGCAACACAGGAGAACACTGAACAAACTGACAACGACAACAGGGAGCACAAAGACTATACACACACACACACACACACACACACACACACACACACACTAACGCACTAACGAGGGGATGAGGTACAGGTGGGGTGAGGCAGGGAAAGGACGGGTGAAAGAAAGGAACGGAAAAACACTGGAAGGAGGGAAAATCACACAGAGGGAGGAACTGAAAAGCAACATGCGACACATAAGGGCACAATTTCAAAATAAAACAGGAAATAAAAGAACACAAAAACCGGGATCATGACAAGAGCCACGCTGTACCATGCAGCGGAAACAAGGTACAGACAGGTACCATAAATATAAAAACAGGCTGAATGGGTGTTAGTAAAAGTTCAAAAACGTTGAGGTCAACACAGTACAAATAGCTACCTGTATTATAAAACCAGTAATTGTAATATGACAGCCGGAAAGTTTCATATCCTACAGTTAGCTGTAACTGTAAAAACACAATATCACCCTGTCTATGCTTTGAACTTTTGTGTCTTTGTTTTCTTTTCCAGTCTAACTTTAATGAAAAGGATGCTTTTTACATCTTTAACCACGTGGACATCACCATCCATTACCACATCGTTGAGCATGAACAACTCGGAGCACGATTGGTTGCTGCCAAGATTGAACCTAAAAGGCAATGCAACAATTTTTATCAATATGGAGCCATGTGGATGGTAGTATTTTAGCTTAGTGTGTTGTTTGGGATATTTTTGCTTTTGGGCCAACTGCAGAAGTTCTTGTGGTGGTACGGAAACCATCCGCTCCACTGACTAATGGAAAGATGTGATATCGGTGTTCTTGTAGGTTTTGCATGCATTATGAACAGATCTCCATATGTAAATTAGATAGTGGTAGAGTACTTTGAACCAGTAGTCGACTAGTAGTAGTAGACTACTAGAATCTGTTTCTTATGTCTCTTTCTCTTTTTCTACCCAGCTATGAAAACCTTAATGATGATAGCCCCGATTGCTCTGGAGGGCCAAAGTTCCTGAAAAACAAACACACAGGACCATTCAAGATTCCATACACCTACTCTGTCAACTTTGTGGTTAGTACAATAGTATCATCTTGGTGTATTTAATGCTGGGCTACAAAGTGAAGATGGACTGAAGCTAAAAGCGGCTTTGGAGAGACACTGCCTCTAAAACTACTGCGCCCAGTTGTTATCTGCTCTAGCCACATGCTCAACCTCATCTGATCTTTGTTCTACATCTTTATTTAGAGTCACGATGCTCCTCAGAAAAACACACCAGTGGTTTACTCCAATATGGAGTGGGATCAGACAGAATACATTATCATACATAACAGCTGGCCATTTTGGAGACTGCGACAGGTGCTTTAAAGATCAACTGATCAACTGATCCCAGATGTTTGGCTAAATTGCCTCTACGCTTGAAATTCAAAAAATACCTCAACGTGGGCAGGGCTGGCAAGGGGTAGTAAGACATGCTCATTCACTCCTTCACACTGCATCCTGCAGCTGCAGTTGTCCCCCCCAGTACCTCAGTATAAGTCATAAGGCTGTCCCCTGTCATGACACCGTATGCGAACATGTCTGTAATAGTGCGTGATTTGATCCATACAATAACTATTTGCAGTTAAACCACTATAGTACAATGAAAGCAAATGAAAGTAGATTTTAAAATGTGTGTAATTATAGCTATACGCTTATCTGTATTGTAAATAAAAATGCAGAGCTCAGACTCATTAAATAGATGACGCACATAGGCGTTATCCCGATACTTGATGATTTTGAATGTAAACAAACAGCAGAGGACTCTAATGGGACTGTGTGAACTGTTTTCAAGTGCAGTTGAAACTGTAGAATATTTCATCATAAATGACAGGTTCTGTGCACGTAGGTTTCTGTGGTTAATATATGAAACTGGCGCAGGTGAGGAAATCACCTCAGTGTGACCCAGAAAAATAGAAGTACACTAGCGGCATTGCACACCACAAGCGCAAGCCATTCAGTCTGTGGAAGCAAACGACAGCAGGAACTGTGAGCCTGCAATGTCACTGCTCTGTTAAAAAAAAAAAATGGATGGATCATATGATACAGCCTCGAGGTGTTAGGGTATCCTGATTGCAGTTAAAATAGATGATTTAACTACATACTAAGAAATTAATTTTATACCAATTACCCAGCCCTACCCAGCAAATAAAACTGAAATTCAATAAATTGCTTTAAAGGAATGTAGCTGCATTATTTCACCCTGAGGCAGGGTGAATAGGGTCATTAGGTTTGGGGATGGGAGGGGAATATCTGCTTATTACTCATTTTGGACTAAACCGAAATGACAAGTCAACCTGTGGGGTCTATCTTTAGGGTGCATCTTGTTCCATTTTTTTTTTGTTTGACCTCTGATTTTGAAACTTAATTTTTCACTCTCTTAAATTTGTTCCATGGCTGATATACATGATTTAAAATTTAGTGAATGGCTGTTTCCATGTCAACTGCTTCATGGCAGTAATGCGCAATATGAGATGAGAGATGTATGTGTATGGTTCCTGTAGAATCATACACAACATATTTTCTAGTTTCAAAGGTATTTTTAGGTCAAAAATATATTTTCTAGTTTCTCAACATCTTTCCAAAATTGTTTCAGTGTTGGACACCTAAAGAACGCATGTGTGTGGTCTGCTAATTGTTCCCCACAATCCTCTGCTAAGGGGTAGCATCTCCTATACATGTATGGTGTCTCACTTTCCAGGGAAATTCGCTCCAGTATTTTGATAGTGACATCTTCATATGTCCACTTAGAGTGTCTTTCCAAGCTTCTGTTGATATGTTAATTTCTAATTCTTTTTCCCATTTTTCTTTAACTTTATCATCAACACCAGTGAGCTTTTGGAGTATTCTGTAGATATCTGAAAGATTTTCTTTAACTTTGTTTCTATTTTGAATCAGGTTCTGTATTAAATCATTGATTGACTTGTCTTTTTCTAGGCGTTAGATGAGGTAACTTCTCACCTGTAGATACTAGAAGTGTTTCTGTTCTAGCTCATATTTGGAAGCTATTATTTCAATTTACTTTAATGTATGATTTATACGTAATTGAGAGAACATTACTAGCCCAAAAATCTAGAATTTTAACAGATCTTTTTGGAGTGAAGTTGGATCGTACGGCATGTCTCTGAGGTATGTAGCCGCATAAAGGAATAACTGGGTGTGTTTGTGTGTGTAGGAAGACAAGAATATTCGCTGGGCATCTAGATGGGACTACATCCTGGAGTCAATGCCTCACACCAACATCCAGTGGTTCAGGTAAGACTCAAACACATACTGACATACTGACATATGGACGCATGACATTAACTTTTTTCGGTGACAATTTATAGTTCTGGGCAGGCTTTAAACAGCTCTCATCAATTTTTTGTTTTTAAAATGCCTTTAATGTTGAACATTAACTATGTGTGTCTCATAGAGTCATAATGATTTACTCATACCATTGCTTAACCTCAGTGTCTATCAGCTTACCCGTTTTAGCCGATAATAAACATTAAAATACCGAGGCAACAATGATTAATGTGTAAGTACTGACCCAGATTACTTGTGCAATGATAATTAATTTGGTTTTGCTGTTGTTTCTCCCCAGCATAATGAACTCATTGGTGATTGTGTTGTTCTTGTCTGGAATGGTAGCCATGATCATGCTGCGGACTCTGCATAAAGACATCGCCAGATACAATCAGATGGACTCTGTGGTGAGTAGCTGTCTCTGTGGCTCATAGGAACACTGAAGAGGTGAGATTGAGCTCTGATCAGAAAAGTTTTAGTTACAGCAATGTATAACTCACTTCACTTGAACTAGATTTACCACCATACACTACACCATACAGTTATTGCACTACTGTAACACGTCACAGCTGTGTCAGGTGGACATTAGGGGTCAAGCTGTGATGTTAATCATACTTGCTCATCTGTTTTGTTCTCCAGGAGGATGCCCAGGAGGAGTTTGGGTGGAAGCTGGTCCATGGAGATGTTTTTCGACCTCCCAGGAAGGGAATGCTGCTTTCAGTTTTCCTCGGCTCCGGAACCCAGATCTTCATTATGACCTTTGTCACCCTTTGTATGTTAATGTTATCTTCACGATTGTTTAGTAGAATTTTAAAAAGTCATAAATACCAAACAAGCTTGTAAACAAATCCCCACTTTAACTATATAATCAAAACCACTGATTTAGTATTTAACTCACAGTACCAGTGTGCTGTATATCTGCTAATAAGTAACAAGGTAAGATATGTTTGAGGTCATTGAGAAACAATGTTTACACTACAAAGCTTGTCCACCAGAGAGCAATGACAAATTACCCTGGAAATTGTTCACTCAGTACAACTAAATTAATGGGATCCTCATTGAAAATGTTGTATATTAAGTGTTAATGCTGAAAAGCGTACAGCTTCCCCGATTGCAAAATGAAACAACATTGGACAAAACACAACGATAAAATGTAAGACCCAACATTACAGAATTCACATTAGAAAACAACAAAAAACATTTTAGGAAAGGCAACATCAAATACAAACAGAATAACATTTTAGAACATACAAAAAATGAGAAAACACAATACAACAAAAAACATTTCAGATGAACACCTACATTTTTGATAACGCAACCAAAACAAAACAGCATCTCAGAGTAGATATCAACACACATCAACATATTTCTTAAAATTATTTCAAAAATTTAAATTCAATTACATCTGACTGTTTCACATGCAAAAATGATTACCAACCATCTTTGAAAGAAATTATTGCTATTTAATCTTCTAGCAACATAAACATCCTTTCATAATGATCAGCGAATAACTAAAACTCTGTCACCAGAGTAAATGAAAAGCCCTCAGTATAGGCTACCTAATAACTGCTGTGGATAACACAGTTGTTGAGAATCCTTCAATCTTTATTCTATCTGGCTGCCATTATTACCAAAATTTTAATAAAACTTAAACCCAGAAAAAATAACCAGTTCACTGCTGTATGCACTGCCTTCCACGCTGTGCAGAAACACTACAATATAGTTCAAACTTTCACAAAACCTCCACAGTCAAACAGAAAATGCATTTCCCAAAAAAAGAAAAGAAAATTAGGAATAATACACTGCTCAAAAGAAGGGACTACAGGAGCAAAAGCAAGACAACCCCCCAAAAGGGGATGGTTTTGCATGTGCTAGCCACAGACAACTGCTCTCTCCTTATCCTTCCTGACTGATTCTTCTCCAGTTTTGTGTTCTGCTAGTATCCTTGTCACTACTGGTAGCATGAGGTGGTACCTGCACCCCAATCAGTTGCACAGCACTTCACAGATGAGAGCAGGTTCACACTGAGCACATGTGACAGGCGTGAAAGAGTCTGGAGATGCCGTGGTCAACGTTATGCTGCCTGTAACATCAACCAGCATGACCGGTTTGGCGGTGGGTCAGTGATGGTCTGTGGAGGCGTATTCTTGGAGGGTTGCACAGACCTCCATGGTTCCTCCTGGTGTAGCACAACGCCTGGCCTCATGTGGCCAGAGTGTGGAGGCATTTCCTTGATGACGAAGGCATTGATGCCATTGACTGGCCCTCTCATTCCCCTGACATAAATCCAGGAAAGGAGATCCCCCAAGGACACCATCAACCGACTCATCAGGAGCATGCCCAGATGTTGTCGGGGGTGCATACAGGCACGCGGGGGCCATAAACGCTACCGAGTCACATTATGAGTTGCCGTGATAAAATTCACGCAAGATTTCTGGTGTGATTTTGAATCCAGCCCTCAGTGGGTTGATGATTTTGGATTCCATTGACCTTTTTTTACATCATTTGGTTCTCAACATATTATTCAAAAAACTTGAATAAATAGTTCATCAAGATTTTTTGAGCAGTGTATAATCAACTCTGAATTGACTTCAGTTTTTCCAATAATGAGCAAGAATTGTTGTTGTTCATGTTTCATGATGAATTGTTTGCTTTTTCCGGTTTGTGAAATGTGTTTTCTAATTCGGTAATGTGTTTTCTAAAATGCTTTGTTTTGGGTGTTGTTGTGTTTTGCACTTCAGGGCCACAGTAAAAACCCAATATTTATATTACCCAATATGTCATAATCAGATTTTTTTAAACCCTTAACCATCAATATTGGTATCAGCCTTAAAAAATCCAGCATCAGTGGGGCTTGGTAACTGCCTCACTTATCCTAACTTTAAATATGCAATATGTAATAAAGTCATCTCCCCTCTTTTCAGTCTTTGCCTGTCTTGGGTTCCTCTCTCCGGCAAACCGTGGGGCTTTAATGACATGTGCTGTTGTTCTCTGGGTTCTTCTGGGTACTCCTGCTGGATATGTTGCTGCTCGCCTCTACAAATGTAAGTAGTCAGTACAGTATTCTGACAATTAATCAAATAATAACATATGAATACTTGATATTTTGTGTTCTAAAGGAAACCAAGGGTGTCTTCTAAAATCATCAGTTTGTTTTGCTAGGTAGGTTAAAAACAACACGAAGTTTGTTAATATTATTTTTTATTTGCAACAGTAGTAACAGTAATTAAGTTTGCTGAGCACATTCATGCTCAAAATCACTCATCAAACTCATTAGAAATACTGCAGCCCCTACATGGTCTGTGAACCATAAATGTAAACTGTAAATGAGAGCAAATTTAATAGCATGATAGCTTCCCAGTTTGATTTGATTTTTAAAAATTTAAAAATCCTTTTCTTCTTCCTGTTTGATTAATCTTCAGCTTTTGGAGGAGAGAAATGGAAGACCAATGTTCTGCTGACAGCCTTTCTTTGTCCTGGGTAAGACCGTCTCTCCTGGCTCAAACACTGAACATAATAATGAACACGAATGCAAACCAAAAGACACAACCACTGGAACTGGATCTCATTCTTTCAGTCCATCATCTATCATCATCACTGTCTGTGCTCAGGGTGGTGTTTGCAGATTTCTTTGTGATGAACTTGATCCTGTGGGGTGAAGGGTCTTCAGCAGCCATGCCATTCGGGACCCTGGTTGCCATTTTAGCACTTTGGTTCTGTATCTCAGTGCCACTTACCTTCATAGGAGCATACTTTGGCTTCAAGAAAGCAGTAAGTAAATATCAACCCACATACTTTACATTAATTGCATACCTAATGCATCCCATAATTGTTGGTTTTCATGCCAGTGGTGCCAGTTTAAAAAGCAAATTTATGGTGGGGCAGTGGGCAAGTAATGTAAGTAATAAAGATTTGCACTAACTGTTAAAAACTAATTATATAAAAGTGCATACAAATTGCTGTTTGCATTTTTGTATTAATATGTCAGTAATTGACATCAAAACTAAATTTTCTGAAATATTATAAGTATAAGTATTTTACTTGAAGTACTTAAATGCTGTAGTGGCCCTTCTAAGAGATCATGATACCAGCAGTCGCCCCAAGCTATTTTGAGTTTGAGACCCCTGAATTAAAGTGTTGGAGGAGTCTGTAGTTGAGTCAGACATTGCCTATGTCTTCATGTTGTGTGAGTGAGTTAATTTTTCATCCCCTCTAAACAAATTTAAAGGACCTATTTGTAATTTCCAGCCACCTGCATCAAATGAATTGGGAGCAGTATTTCCCCCTTTCTCAATGTTTAGTTCAAACCCTTTTTGCCATTTATCTTATATATGTCATTTGGTTCTATGTAAATTCATTATTGCACATTGTTAAAGTTGTAAAGACAGAAATAATTACCACTATGTATGTATTTATGTACCCATATAATCACCATTCCTCAGTTGCATTCTTTTGTCCCACAATACACACTAAATAAAAATTTGGAGGTATACACTGATACTAAATTCTGAGAACAACTCATTCTGTTGGTGTAACAAACAGGTCTGTGTAAGCAGGTACACTAAACAACCACTGCAACCTATATTTGAGTAAAGCTGGCACAAGAGCCTTTCCAGCAGGTTGGAATGTTTCATTTCAGTTATTGTCGACACAAAAAGCCTCTCATGTTTTACCATTTATTACAAAGTTTACAAAATTTACAAAAGTGGACACTAAAATACCACTCCTTTTTTAGAGGAAGGAATTTGCCTTGGTGCATAACAATTACTGCAACAGTCAAGAACATAAAAATATAGAATACTCATCATACAATAATACAAATATACAATAAAAATATAAGGAAATACTATAACAAATACTATAGCAAGTATGTATGTTTTAGGCTTACAAAGCTGTACAGTTTTGTGCAAACCTCTTCATCATGGGATGTGCAAAAGTTCACAGTATAGACAGAAGATGTCATGGGATGATGGTCAAAGATGTCAGCTGATGTAACGTATAGAGACAGACGTCCACTGGGGGGGGGCTTGTTGTTGAGACCAGCTGCAGATTAGAATAAAGGGCAGAGTGTAATTCAACACTGGGGGTGGCTGGGCTGGAATTGTGGTCCTAAAAAGTCAAAGATATGGCCGGACAATTAGTTTAGTTCAGACACATTGTTTTCATAAGAACATGTTAGGACTGTGTTTATTATACAGTGTGAACAGCAATATGATCAGGCTCAGATATATACAGTGTGAACTCTGGAGTGTTTTTAATATTTTTTAAGCCTTTTTTACATGTAAGATATGATTAGTAAGATCTTTAATTTTAATATTACAGACAGGATTTATTCATTATTTCACTCTGATGATACATAACAGCGCCGTCTGCCCTCTTTCAGGAGGAAAGTAAGGAACAGTTATGTATAAAACTAATAATTTTATATTGTTATATGGTGGAAACATGGACTGCAGAGAACAATGTGTTCATCAGATAGCCACATGGTTTTCAAAGGATCACACGTACAACTAAGTATGACTAACTGAGATCTTCAGCCACTTTAGACTTACTTGTCACTGTCACTTCAGTTTAGCGAGGTTACATAACAGTCTCGTAACCGTAATGCCAAGTCCTGACATTAACCTGAATTGAAGGATGATAGTCTACTACTGGGTTCATTCAATCACAGTTTACAGTCAGCTGTTACAAATAAAGGTAACTAATAACTGACAGCAGAGCAAGAATACAGCCGCTCAAAATATGACTGCTGTCTGATGAGCTTCACATGTTCACATGCAGTACGTTTACATTACAGCTCACTTGGCTCACCTTTAGCAACGCCACAGTAACAAGAAAACAGTCACATCATGCTCACTGTAACAGTTTGTGTTGTTGTTAGTTAACTAAAGATATGATTCAGTAAACAGACGTTAGATGTTACTTATCGTTCTAAAGAAACGTAAGTTCATCTTTTAACTCGTCTACAGCTGTCTCCACTGTTAGAAAGCCTGACAAAATGTACTCCTGTTTAGTCGCTTCTTTTCTCTGCTGTGGGTTTCTCTACATGGTTTCTTCCAGGAGCTGTTGTTTGAGATGATGACAAAAGTTTTTCTGAAGCTGCTGCATCTGTGTTTACTGTATAACTTACTGAGGCTGTTAACTTCTCTGTGGTAATTCCCCATGGACCTTTTACTGGGTAGTTCAGTTCCCTCCAGGCCAGCTCGACTTCTTCGTCCTCTCCTGTGGCACACTAGACACTACAGTGACTCACTATCGCTCCCCCCCAGGCCGGATGGACTTATTACAAAAGAGATGGCCTGTCCTTGGCTACTTAGCAGTGGATTTCTCTGCAGTACAGTACATAAGCATCTTGGACATAATGCCAGATCTGTAACTTCTTCACACTCTGTCGATAGGGTTAGTTCATTTGTTAAATGTTTTAAACTGAAATTATGTCAAAATCTTACAAAATGCACCTTAAAGAAAACCAACAAGAATGTAAAGAACTTCTACTGCGGTTCACATAAACAAGAGATTATGTTTAATGTTCTCTCTCTCTCTCACTCTCTCTCTCTGTCTCCATCCATGTCTCTCTCTCTCCCCCTCCCTCCCTCCCTGATGTGACTGATTGTTTAAGGGTATTGAGCACCCTGTGCGAACCAATCAGATTCCTCGTCAAATCCCAGAGCAGTCGTTCTACACAAAGCCATTCCCTGGTATCATCATGGGAGGAATTCTGCCTTTTGGATGTATTTTCATTCAGCTCTTCTTTATCCTAAACTCCATCTGGTGAGAATGAAGACACAGGTTTGACTGTAACTATTCACAGAAAGTCATAATACATCTTGCAAGATCAGTTTTTGCTATTAGATTTAAGTATGTATATTGGAGAATCAGTCAACTCCTATTCAGCTGTGGGGAGTCTTTAAATGGTGAAGCAGCTCACAACCTCTTAAAATCTCTTAAAGCTGAAACATAATAACAAATGTTAGAACTGACTGTTCCACCTAGTCACAAACTCATTTTCATTGTTTAGAATGAATGTGACAACTATAAAGTTCAGTCAAGAAATTTGTAGAAGTCTAACATTTTTGTAAAATTCTGCTCATATAAAGGCTCATTTATGCTCCCTTTACATATGAAAATATATTTATCCATTTCAGATGATATAACCGGCACTGCCCACATACTTCCATGCTTCCTTCACATTGGTATGGATGTTAAGTAATACAACAACTAGAGGGCGCCACTGTGTCACACACAGGTTTCGCACGGACCTTCACTTTTCCTTCACCATCGTCCAATGCACATTTTACTCCCGTCCAATCTCCTCCCAGCTGTTCTCTAGTAACTGTTTGCCTCTGTTCATGGGCGAAGTAATATACAGATGTTTGACACTCTCACCTCTCCTCAAAGAGCTCCGCCATTTCTAAAACTTCTTTCTCTTGTCCTGTGGTCACGTCTCGCTTGAACTATTGGCTACACTGCTACACTGCTCCCATGACTACCTGAGGTACAGCTCCATTGGTCTGTACCTGTAAGCTTTCAGGAAAAGTGCAGAAATACGAACAAAATGAATGCAGAGTATAGACAGAAGGCTTAATCCATATCTGAATGCATACCTAACATAGAGCATAAATGAGCCTTGAAGTGTCTCGGGCAGAAACATTACATATAATCTGTACCGGGTGTTAGGATTATAGTTAGACATACTTATTATACTGTTTATGTTTTTCTTTATTTGTCTAGAACTATTTTGCCATTAGAATTCACCCAAATTGATTAAACCGGATCTTCATCCTATAACTGTATTTGTTGTTGTAAAGGTACACATTAACAGACTAAGCTGACTTTTTAATCAGCTTCGACTTCCAGTATATGAAAACCCCAAATTACTGTTTTGCTTCCCATCAGTATTACCAAATATGTACCAAATATGGTGGTGGATGGACCAGAACATACATTTCCATCCAGTTATATATTTAATCTGTTGTATTTACTGTAGTCCATCCATTCCCAGCCGGAGTTACTTACACCTCAGGGGGTACTTCTGCTATTGCCAGGGAGTACGTGGAGAGATTGTAGAGTTGCTCAGCTAATTTGAAAAAAAAAAATAGAATCGGATAAAGAATTGAAATACACGATAAACTCTTAAATACTGTAGATAACTAAAAGAAATGGATACATTTAGGAATGTTCAGCTTTTGACACTTCATGTGGTTCTACTACAAATGCAAACTCAACCAGACTAAACTAAACATTGACAGTTAAACTGTAATTAATTCAATTTCACACATTTCAAACACAAGAGGTGGTGTTGATGAAGGGGTAGTTGAGCTCAGTGGACTGGGTTGTGGGGGTCTGTCTTTTGAAGAACGGTGGGAATGAATGCTATAGTTAGTTTAAGGACTCAGACATTTCTCTTTCCGACCTCCAGGTCCCATCAGATGTACTACATGTTTGGCTTCCTTTTCCTGGTCTTCATCATCCTGGTCATCACCTGCTCTGAGGCCACCATCCTGCTCTGCTACTTCCACTTATGTGCTGAGGTAAACACCGTGACCAATGCTAAAATTCGATGTTTTTTGTTTCAGGGATGGTATTAATACTGACATTTTTGTATTGAAGTTGTTAACAACAGAGTAATTCGATACCAACTCATCTAGGGCCTCCCTGTTCATCTGATGGATTTTCTTGAAAATTCATGTTAAAACTCCTATTAAATTCACTGGACCTTGCAAAACCCTGAAGTTGTACTCCAAATACTTTTTTACTTACTAAGTTTGACCCTCTGAGCTAAATTTAATAATTCTGTGATCCTTTTATGTGTTTACTAAGCCTCACTAACTGCTAACTTTTCACTGGATTGGGTTGAAATTTGTCCTGAACATTCAAGAAACCCTCAGGATCATTTACAACATGTATTCATTTAAATAGTTGTTGCAGAAAGTAATCAAAATAACAATAAACAATCTTTCATTTTCAAAAATTATTATCTTGTCTAGGTCTTTCTTTCTTGCAAGTTTGATTCTGTATAGTATTATATACTTGATAATCATTTCATATCTACAAGTTATTTGGTCCTGAATAAAAAAATGAGTGCCAAAGATCTTGCTTTTCAGAGCTGAAAAATACACTTCTTAATATTTGTAGTGACTGTACATTTTCACAAGAAGGACTATTTTAATTTCCCTAAAACTTTTTTTTTATGAAGTGTAAATATTCATTATTAGTGTTCAGGAAATTTGCAAGTTTCAGCTTGTGATGGCTTGGTTTGTTGCATGCATGGATGATGTCATCTTGTTCCCTGTGTCTGGACGAAACATTCATCTTTTTTCTTGTCTGAACTAATTTTTGACAACATCAACTCAGCCAAAGTGTTGTAGGCTGTCTTGTGACAGTTGGCTTCTTCTTCTAAGCTTTTTCCAATTGAGCAGGGCTCCATGATGTCACTATCACATTAAACTGCTTATAGATTGGAGGCTCTGTAAACCAGGCTCTGTATGACAGGGCCCCCCTCCGTCAGGGCTTGAAATGACAGAATTGTGTGTTTCCTTCCTTTAAGTCTCATGTCTGGCTGTGTTTGTTTGTCCTCTTCACAGGACTACCACTGGCAGTGGCGTTCCTTCCTGACCAGCGGCTTCACTGCCGTCTATTTCCTGGTCTATGCTATTCATTACTTCTTCTCAAAGCTGCAAATCACTGGACTGGCCAGCACAATCCTGTACTTTGGATATACCATGATCATGGCTCTCATCTTTTTCTTATTCACTGGTAAGTATTTAAATTAAAAAAGAAAGGAGGGCTAATGTATTTTCCATTCAGTCATTACGGCTGTTATCTGTATCTAAAACTGGACTACAAAATTCTGGAGGTTAAAAGTTGAAGTTCTCAGTTTATAGGGTAGAAATCTCACTGTCAGGATTTAGGTATTTCTTGAAAGCACCTTTATAAACTTAATTTTAAATAATTATTTATGATTAATACATTTGATCATGCTTTACATTTGAGCCATTATTTCCCAATGATCGCTCTAATTCTATCTTCAAGTGTGCTTCACTTTTTAAAGTTTGTTTTATTATGAGCTTATATATGGATTGTAGATTAATCATTGATCATCTTCATTACCCTAAATAATTACGATTGAGATATCAGAACTAATTTCCACCACTATTTGAGAACCTCACCAATGCATCACAGTTGGTTAAACTGAACTGTGTTATACACAGCGATGATTAAGGGCATATCTACTTCTATTTATGTCTTACTGCCCAGATCCACAATGTTTAAGATTTATAGAACATAGCTATGCGTACGTGCAGCTTTATAAATCCGACAAAAAGAATGCATACGCTGTCTTTGGACCTGTTCAGACCTGGTATCAACATGCTTCCTGAGTGATTCGATCACAAGTGGACAGCTCTAAGTAGAAGTGTGAATGGACCTAAGACATGTTGAGGACGCATTTGAGATCCGATGGATCCGAACTCATGGGACAACACTGAAGAAATGACACTTTGCTACAATGTAAAGTAGTCAGTGTACAGCTTGTATAACAGTGTAAATTTACTGTCCCCTCAAAATAACTCAACACACAGCCATTAATGTCTGAACCGCTGGCAAAAAAAGTGAGTACACCCCTAAGTGAAAATGTCCAAATTGTGCCCAAAGTGTCAATATTTTGTGTGGCCACCATTATTTTCCAGCACCGCCTTAACCCTCTTGGGCATGGAGTTCACCAGAGCTTCACAGGTTGCAACTGGCATCCTCTTCCCCTCCTCCATGACGATATCACGGAGCTGGTGGATGTTAGAGACCTTGCGCTCCTCCACCTTCCGTTTGAGGATGCCCCACAGATGGTCAATAGGGTTTAGGTCTGGAGACATGCTTGGCCAGTCCATCACCTTTACCCTCAGCTTCTTTAACAAGGCAGTGGTCGTCTTGGAGGTGTGTTTGGGGTCGTTATCATGTTGGAATACTGCCCTGCGGCCCAGTTTCCGAAGGGAGGGGATCATGCTCTGCTTCAGTATGTCACAGTACATGTTGGCATTCATGGTTCCGTCAATGAACTGTAGCTCCCCAGTGCCGGCAGCACTCATGCAGCCCCAGACCATGACACTCCCACCACCATGCTTGACTGTAGGCAAGACACACTTGTCTTTGTACTCCTCACCTGGTTGCCGCCACACACGCTTGACACCATCTGAACCAAATAAGTTTATCTTGGTCTCATCAGACCACAGGACATGGTTCCAGTAATTTGTGTTCTTAGTCTGCTTGTCTTCAGCAAACTGTTTGCGGGCTTTCTTGTGCATCATCTTTAGAAGAGGCTTCCTTCTGGGACGACAGCCATGCAGACCAATTTGATGCAGTGTGTGGCGTATGGTCTGAGCACTGACAGGCTGACCCCCCACCCCTTCAACCTCTGCAGCAATGCTGGCAGCACTCATACGTCTATTTTCCAAAGACAACCTCTGGATATGATGCTGAGCATGTGCACTCAACTTCTTTGGTTGACCATGGCGAGGCCTGTTCTGAGTGGAACCTGACCTGTTAAACCGCTGTATGGTCTTGGCCACCGTGCTGCAGCTCAGTTTCAGGGTGTTGGCAAACTTCTTATAGCCTAGGCCATCTTTATGTAGAGCAACAATTCTTTTTTTCAGATCCTCAGAGTGTTCTTTGCCATGAGGTGCCATGTCGAACTTACAGTGACCAGTAGGAGAGAGTGTGAGAGTGATAACACCAAATTTAACACACCTGCTCCCCATTCACACCTGAGACCTTGTAACACTAACGAGTCACATGACACCAGGGAGGGAAAATGGCTAATTGGGCCCAATTTGGATATTTTCACTTAGGTGTGTACTCACTTTTGTGAGATACTGGGCCACATTGAAGGACCGCCTACCTCTTTGAAACAAAGCGAAGAAGAAGTCACAACAACAGGCAGACTGGATTACTCACTGTCTGATTTCTATGTGGTTTACTGTAATGCAAACTAAATGTTGGGTTTTCTTAACATGCCGATGTAGCAGCAGACGTTTGTAAAAGCACTGTGCGTATCAACTAACCATTGAACAGTAACCCCAATATCACCAGACTCCCTTAACAAATCACATGATTTTAAGAGCTTTTGCATGAGGAATGGGCTGTGGTAATAGTCCATGTTATACCATCGCTACCAGACGCTGTCATTTCAGCATGATTGACATCATTAGCATGGATAGCAATAACATGGATATTATCAGGGATAGTAGCTGTTACTCAAATATGAAGTCTTCTTGTGTATTAAGGAGCAGCAGAGTTTGTTCATGGTCAAACTGTAACCTGTACTGTACATTTACTGCCACTAGACAACCTCTCTGCTGAACAGCTGTCTGCTCTGAGCTGAGCCACCGACCGTCGCTCTCCACTCACTGCAAACTGCCCTGTTCTCAAAGGAGCCACGGCACGCTTTACCACCAGAGGCCAAGCTTGGTGGATGACATAAAAGTCCCAGATTCTACTGTGTTCCATTCACTTTTTTTTAAGTTTAAGCATAGAATTAAGTTATTTGTCAAAAATTATAAAACATTTTCAGGAAAGATGATAAAAATACCAAAAGACCCTGGAGTGGGGCCTCATGAAAACGCCCAGATGGAGCTGTTGACAGGAGCACCTCTTTGTGCAATTTATGCAGCAAGGGATTTTCTAACCATCGGAGAACTTCAAGCTTAAATATCACCTCCTTAAAATTTAGTGTCGATTCATTCATTGATTCACTCTGATTCAATTTTACCAAAATCTATTTGCTCTGAAATATGTTTAAATGCTTAAGCAAATATTGGCATCTGCGATTAATTTCAATTAATTAATCAATCACAAAGCTCGTGATTAACGAGATTATTTTTTTTAATCACTTGACAGCCCTAATAAATGCTTTGTTGAACCAAACATCATGAGTGTGTTTTGTGACAAAGTAGTTTGTGTTCCACTCATTCCATTCGGAGTACTAGAAATCATTGGAACTCAAGACTGCCATGATATACAGTACATGTTCTTTCCAAGTGTATGTGAACTTCTAACCATGACTGTACATTAAATTACTGTACTTATGTTATTGCTGTGGAAAAGCTTCATTTAATGTAGCTCTTGGTAAAGATGTATTTTGTCTGTCCTCAGGTACAATTGGCTTCTTCGCCTGCTTCTGGTTTGTTACCAAGATCTACAGTGTGGTCAAAGTGGACTGAAGGATCCCAACACAACAGACTATATATAGCGTGGCTGGCATGACTGGAGGTTGCTTTCTTCCATCAGCCTCTGGAGCATTCAGCCAACTGAACTGAACATTACAACCTGAACCTTCACCCCCGACAGATGACAGTTTTCTTTGTTTCTGTGCCTAAATGTTTTTGTGTGAGCATGTACACACTGGGTTGTAATTTTACACATACAGTACCTGTCCAAAAGAAATGAATCACAACTCTTTACAAGCCTCTTCAATCCTCTGCTGACGAATGGGAAAGAGGTGCAGGTTCAGCTAACTAGCCTGCAGTTCTGTGAGAGAGACAGATTCGACAAAGGCTGCGTGCCTTGAAGGAGCCAGCCCCTGAAATCAAACAATCACATTGTGACAGCTTCCATAATGCAGGGCAAAAAAAGTTTGCATTCTGATCTAACAGAAAGCCAAAGTCCAGTCCCACTTTAGTGCTAGCCTGTGTTCCATTTTAAGGGCCACACACACTAAGAGCATCTTGATGCTTGTCCTGTTTCCCAGCATTAACCTATGTTCACTCCAGGAAAGCAGCAGTTGTATCACATTCGCTTCCCCAGAGAGGTGGTAATCGGCTCCCTAATTTGTCTATAGCCAGTGGGTATTGCACTTTATGTGTGGTTTGTCCATTTCTTGTAGGTTTCAGGTCAGTCCCAAGCCTTAGGACTTCTTTAGTTTAAGATATAATATGTAACAATTCTTCATAAAATGTCTAAAAACAACTAGATCTCTGTTACATGGTTTATTCAAGGCAACAATGTGTTTCATTTAATTGCTTGTTCCTAATTCCGGAATGGCAAACAAGACTAAACTTGACGTGAATAAAACTCTAAAACATCAGTTCGTCTGTGGACATTTGTGCCTGGGTCATGTCAGAGACATTTTTACCTGCAGTGGTGGTTGTTTAAAGGTGTGCTCACTACCAGTGAAGTGAGTTTGACCACTGGATCAGTTGTGTTTATTTGCGTTCAGAGAATTCAGTTCTCTCTCTTCTTTTTTCTCCTTCCTCTTTGCAACATTACATTTGCTAAGTAAAGATCATTTTCCCTCCAGCTCCAGTCAGCGATCTAAAAGCGAAAGCTAACCAGTGTTACCAGCACAAAGTAGTTAGGTACCCACTTAGCTTAAATTATGGACATGATTTTTTAAAAGCATTGCTGCAGTACATTCTAAAACACAGGCTAGTGGAACACGTGTTAGCTCAGATGTAGGGCAGGACTCTAGCTCTCTAGTAATTTCACCTTTTCTTAACAACCTTCCCCAAATAATTACCCAATACTACAAAGTATATTGTATAGTATATTGGAGGAGTTGTAGTATTGATAGAACGTGTTTTGTTGACAGGTCTCTGGAACCCAGCCCCCTTCCTCTTCTGTCTTGTTCCAGTTTTTCACAGTTGGTTACATAAATCCCTCTGTACTGAGCTCACCTTCTCATAATTCTTCACACAGATATTTTATGAGATGTTTTTTTGTCCCATAACAAGAAATCTATCTCAGAATGCAGTGACCTAAAATGTATGTATGTAGCATTACAATATGTATCACTATTGTGTCATCACAACAAAGGTCTTTACTGGATGAATCGTCCTACAGCCACATACAGTTAAGTCTGGAAATATTTTGACAGTGACACAACTTTCATAATTTTGGCCCTGTACGCTACCACAATGGATTTGAAATAAAATAATCCAGATGAAATTGAAGTGTAGACTTTCAGCTTTATTTTGAGGGTATTTATATCAAAATTGGAGGAAGGGTTTAGGAATTGCAAACATTTTCATACATAGTCCACTCATTTCAAGGGACCTAAAGTAATTGGACTATTGAGTCAAAAGCTGTTTAATGAGCAGGTGTGGACTATTCCCTCGTTATTTCATCATCAATTAAGCAGGTTAAAGGAGTTGATTTCAGGTGTGGCATTTTCATTTGGAAGCTGTTGCTGCGAATCCACAACATGCAGTCAAAGGAGCTCTCAATGCAAGTGAAACAGCCCATCCTTAGGCTGCGAAAAAAGAAAAAATCCATCAGCGAGATAGCAGAAACATTAGGAGTGGCCAAATCAACAGTTTGGTACATTCTGAGAAAAAAGGAACGCACTGGTAAGCTCGGCAATACAAAAAGGCCCGGACGTCCACAGAAGACAACAGCTCTGTTCTGGAGCAGCGTTCTTTGGACAGATGAAACTAAGATCAACCTGTACCAGAATGATGGGAAGAGAAAAGTATGGAGAAGGCTTGGAATGGCTCATGATCCGAAACACACCACATCATCTGTAAAACATGGTGGAGGCAGTGTAATGGCATGGGCATGCATGGCTTCCAATGGCTCTGGGTCACTAGTGTTTATTGATGATATGACAGAAGACGGAAGCATGAATTCTGAAGTCTATAGGAACATTCTGTCTGCTCACATTCAGCCAAATTCAGCAAAGTTGATTGGACGGCGCTTCACAGTACAGATGGACAATGACCCAAAACATACTGCGAAATCAACCCAGGAGTTTTTCAAGGCAAAGAAGTGGAATATTCTACAATGGCCGTCACAATCACCTGATCTCAATCTGATCGAGAATGCATTCCACTCGCTTAAGACAAAACTTAAGGCAGAAAGACCTGCAAGCAAACAACAACTGAAGACAGCTGCAGTCAAGGCCTGGCAAAGCATCACAAAGGAGGAAACCCAGCGTTTGGTGATGTCCATGGGTTCCAGACTTCAGGCAGTCATCGCCTGCAAACGATTCTCAACAAAGTATTAAGAATTTATGATTATATTCAATTGTCCAATTACTTAAGGTCCCTTGAAATGAAGGAACTATGTATGAAAAACATCCATTGTGGTAGCGTACAGGGCCAAAATGATGAAAACTGTGTCACTGTCCAAATATTTCCGGACCTGTATATAGACATACAGGACAGCAGTGTGAGGGAACCTCTGTATTTGGCTCTCATTGAAACCTTCTGTGCTCTCTTGACCCTAGAGGCAAGTCTGGAGGTCATCCTGGAGTGAAATGCATCTTTATTTTTCAATTCTTTAGATGTTAATGTACCAAATGTGAAAATGGGCAATGCATACAGAGATTTGGTGGTGTTTGAGTGAATTGACAATTTGTGAAATTTGAAAGATGTGGATTTAATTGAATGCATTTTGTGTAAAAGCAACGAAAAGCTATCAACACAGAAATTTGTGTAAACGACTTAAAAAAACAACAGATGGAAGCCCCTGTACATTCTGAGCCTCAGAACATCAGTACATACCACGTTACTGCTCCTGCAACAAGTCAGGAATTAACACGCTTCTTTTTCTTCTAGTAAAATCATTCACGTGAGAACTGACAAACTCACACTGATTTTTATTTTCAGCTCATATCATTTGGTTTGCTCTTGCTGTCAGCTTTCTGTACCAGGTTTCTAAAATGAGTCAGTGAAGCAGGTTGTGTATCAGGGGCTTTACACTGACCATTAAAACTTTATGGTGTTTGAAACATTTATAGTAAATAACTTTTTCTAATATAAAAAAATGTGGAGAAAGAAGTGGAACAAATGAGAAAGATGTGAATGGATGATGTCGTTCATTACCATGGAAACATTCTTCTCTGGTTTCTCAGGGGTTTGGTGTGATTTATCAGGTTGGTTGAAAAGCTTTTTTTCTCTCTCATTTGAGTTCTCTGCTCTTTCCTTTAGTCCTTATTGTCTTGGAATACATCTTGATTAAGTGTTGCTGTAAGACATTAAAAGGAAAGCACAACTTATCATAAATTCTTATTTAAAGCCAACTTCTCAGTACTGCGTACTTTCAGTCCCAGGAACTTTTTAAGGAACTAAAAGGTTCATTCATACAAACCTAAACAAAGTTGGCAAAACTTGTCCATCTGAAACATTGTTGTATATATTATAGTATTGAGATGTTCTTTTATTGGAACCACAGGGACAGACCAAATGTATGTATGCAGACATATAGTGTTGTCAGGCAATAGCAGGGTGGACATGAAACATTTTTAGTGCACTGAAATGAGAATATATTGAATCTGGTCTCAAAATGGAAATCTACTGACTCAGAAAGCACACTCCTGTGCTCTGTCTAACTTGCAAAAATACATTTATTTGCAAAGTTTGCTAAAAAAAAGAGAGGCCATCTTAAAACCCTTCCAGTGGTGCAAGGGGCTTTGTCACTCTCCTTTTTTGGTAGGCTTCAAATGTATATCCAGCTGAAGGAAAACACACATGTACGGAAGCTAGCTTATAGGTATAAAATGAGTGGACAGATGCACATGGGTGACTAATGCAGTTGTATGTTTTCTTCCTTCTACAAATCAGTATTTCAGGACATTGTCTTCCTCAGGATAAAGTCAAGAATCCACTGACTGACTTCGTTGGTAGGAGAGGCGTTACAAATCAGAGGTCATCAACATGAACATAAAAGCTATTAGGATTAATTAGTGAGGGAGAAAAGTATTTCTGTTGGGCAACAACATTCCAGTCAGGTCCCAAACTTTGTGTTCTCTGGCTTAAGAGCTGGAATAACTGACAGATTGACAGATTCTTTTTTTTCAACTTAAATTGCCAAACTTGCACTGGTGTTAGCTTTTCAATGATGAAGAAGATTTTCTGCTTTTATGTGTGTTACATTAAACAAAATCTTGAGGTTTTGGACTGTTGGCTGGACACACTTGGGATTGGGGAAACTGTTTTGGTGTCTTTTGGTGTATTTTTAGTAAAAACAACGGAACATGAAAGTAATTGGCACATTACTCGATAGAGGGGGAAATGACTATTTGTACAAAGTCATATTCCCACTGTGCTCCAGTCAACACACTATTCAGATAAGAGATTGATTTAATTTATGACTGACAGTGAGACGTACTGAAACATAAAGTGACAGACTGCAGGAGTACTAAAGAACTGCACACATCTGTGCAGAACATCACATTTCAAAGCAGCTGCTCTGTAGATCATTTGGCTATTGTGATTAGTAGTGTTAGTACAAGTAGTACTAGTAGTAGTAGAAGTAGTATTAATAAATGTATTATAGTATATTTGCCTACTTTCATCCTCTGTGGATTAGTGCAAAGAGCAGTGCTCCCTCACTTCTTATTCCAAAAATTAATTTTGGTGTTTGATACGACAACTAATCATCTTTGTATCCAAGTATTTCTTAACAAATAGGCCTTTGTCAGTATTGTAGGGATGACTATATATATGACCTTGACAAAATAACAAAATGACATTTTTGGTAAATGATCATCAGTAATGTGGATATGATTACTAAGTGGGTAAAGACAACAGTCTGGTAAGTTCAGTAAAAAAAAGGTCTTTACTGTAATGCAGCTTTATATATCGTGATATGATTTATGTTATATCACGATACAATGATATCCAAAATCTAACACAATATATTGTCCCCTTTCATGATAACAATAACAATATATTGTTATACTTTGTCGTACTGAAAACGTGACATTTCAATTCCTGTCACACAAACAGGTCACCAGCCTGCATTTTACATTTAGTTTTCATAATTTGCTATTAATTAACGGTCGCCTGACAAACTAGGTTGTCCACATGACCAACGTGTGTGTACAGCCTAATCAGTGAAACTGGATTAGATTCAACCATCACTAACTTTCTAGGTCTGTTCAAATGGCAAAAGGGATGAAGAGAGGAGGGGAGAAGGAAAGGAGACAAGGATGCCGCTACACAGTGTTGTGCCGCGGCCCGCTGTATTCCTTCGCCTGTGTTCACCTCCATTCACACAGTAAATAAAAGCATGGAGGCTCCGACTCTCGGGATCTAGCAGCGAGCAGCAGGGGGTAAAGACACTGCCGCATGCGCTCTCCCTTTCACCAAAACACACAGGAAGGAAGCGGGACAGCGTCGATCTGTTTGCCACCTGGACTGAAGTCATTTTCCGTGGAAGAGAGGACTGAAGTCGGCGACAGGAGCGGGGCAGCCCGCCGTGCTGAGCATGAAGCGGGCGGCTGTAGTGGCCAGGCACAATGGCCTCGTCTCTCCGCTGGGGAACAACAACTCTGGGGCTTCGAGCATCGTCTCGCCGCCCCACTCGAGAGCCACCAGTCTCCCCGCTTGTGCCGACAGCGGTGCCGGCGGTGGAATGGACGGCCTGCTGGATTTCTCCAAAGGCCCCACCGTCAAAACCGAGCTCGTCTGCAAATGGATTGACCGAACTTCTTCGAGACAGAGGCTTGGGCGGACGGCGACATCCGTCTGCGACCAAACTTTCAGCTCTATGCACGAGCTGGTGGACCACGTCACCACCGAGCATGTTGCAGCGGGGCTGGAGAGCCTCAGTCATGTCTGCATGTGGGACGAGTGTATGCGCGGCGGGAAGGCGTTCAAAGCCAAATACAAACTCATCAACCACATCCGCGTGCACACCGGGGAGAAGCCTTTTTCATGCGCATTTCCCAACTGCGGCAAGATGTTCGCACGCTCCGAGAACCTCAAGATCCACACGCGCACGCACACTGGTAGGGTTTCATGTTTGTGTGAGCGCACACGGAGCGCAGTGATACTTGTGTCTTTATAATCTTTACATCCGCGGCATCCGTCAACACAGCTGCCTCCTGACAGACACGCGGAATAAAGATGTTAATAGAGATTGTTCCCAGTCTGCTAGGAATCCCCTCCATGTTTACATAGGTTCAGTTCAGTACCGATGCACATCCGCCCTTCATTGCTCCCTTGTTTCCTTGAGGAATCACGGGGTTGAGGCTGCAGCTCAGGAGTCATGCAAGGTGACAGGAAGCAGCTGTATTGTGGGAAGGGGAAAGGGATGAGCACAGAATCCAAATGGTTAGATGTAGCCTACATACAGGATTCGGCGGGCAGAGACATACACATGGCTTTAATTTGAATTCTGCCTAAAAATAGATTTTGCAGGAATTCTATTGTTTTTCCCAGTTAACCAAAATCAGACAAGTGGGGCTGTTCTACCCAGTGCTGCTTTCAGCTCAGACGCTCTGTAAGATGGGTTTATATGCATAAATAATGGCTTAATAATGTTGATATAATAATGTCAATATATGATATACTAATGCTTTATAGATTGATTATGAGTAGAGCCCAATCCACAGTGGATTCTTGGGGCTGATACCGTTAGCAATATTAGGGAGTAAGAATATTGTGATATGGAAATATCAGCCATAGAATATTTACATGGACACAGGGCGGGGCAATTTCTACAATATATACTATACATCGTCTTAGATTTTCAACATTGTTATATGGTGATATGGCGTCTGTTGTTTTTTTCCTGATTTTGTCGGCTGCATTACAGTGAAGTGATGTTCTAACACTCATCACTCACTTGTACATTATTTCCACATTACTGATGATTATTTATCATAAATCCCATTCTGTTAGTATTTTGTGAAAGTGCAATGAGCCATCCCTACAATATTGTTGCGATGTCGATAGCGAAGTCGAGTCTATTTAATCAAAAACATTGCGATTTTTTCTTTTTTCACCTGTTCCGAACATCTATGAAGCGCTTTTGAGAAGATTTTAAGATATCATGGTATATATGGTATTATATAGTATTGTAAGGTCATACCACCCACCCAGCACATATTAGCAATTATAATTGAAGATACATGCACAATGAAGGCACAATATTTTACAGTTTAACAATAAACTCCCATACAACATCCAGACACTGAAAATAAGTAAACTTCACTGGGAGATCAATCATTGTAAATAACCTCAATCATCTTCTTCTGCGTTATGTTCTGTAAAAAAAAATTATTCTCATACCAGCATATATCGGACAACATGCCAATATACCTGTGATGGGCCAATATCGGTCAGCAATATCAGCCAACCGATATTTTGGATTGGGCTCTAAACTGAGTCAACAGTGCGAGTATCTCTTAGGTTGCCAGGCTGTGAAAAATCCATTTGGCTGGTTTAGTATTTTTTGATGGCAACCCCAAGAAAATGTGGAAGATATTCAACATAGGTCCTCGAACAGACTCAAATATTGTAGACATATTAATCACATGAGTTTAAAATCCATTAATTAACAACCTAACATTTAAGTAACGTGCAAATCTAAATACAGATAACATACTCACTTGAGTTCAGAGCTAAGCTGTTAATTCAAATTATATCGAAATCACGTTATTATACCTTTTAATCACACTGTTCACATATGAACCGGTGCCGGTTTGGACATACTAATATCTGCTGTTTTAGTAAACTAAACAGCATGTGGGTCAGGAACTTCACACACAACCAGGGGGTGACTTCTGTCTTTCTCTCTAATTTGATTGGTACCCTTAATAGTACGGAGTTCAGTACCAACCCTATTGTTTGGTTCTAACCATCGTCCTTTTTATAATAGTTTTTTCTGTGAAAACGAATATTGAATATTTTCCACACTGACATGTCCGTAAATAAGAAGATGAGACAAATATGTACCCTAATCAAGTTGAAGACAGTTCACCCCAACATCAGTATATATCTCTCTTACCTGTAGTGCTGTTTATCCATCCAGATTGTTTTGGTGCGAGTTGCAGAGTTTTGGAGATATTGGCCGTAGAGATGTCTGGACTGATGGCTGAACTAACCCAAATAATGCAGCACAAATGAGCCTAGAAGAGTGAGCTGTTCGTGTGTGGAACATTAGCTTACTGCTAGTTAGTAGCCTTTGTTTCAAAACTTATTTTCAGAAAAAAACCTTGTGTTTTAAGAAATGACAATACATTTTCCTTGTAACCTTGACAATTGTTACAGTAGCATGTCTCATCACTGTCGACAAGCTCCTGCACAGAAGTCTTAACATTTTCTATCATAATACATATCAGTAGGAAAGTTTATATTTCGTAAAGTTTCTGTCAGTTGAGCCGTTTCTTTATTCATACAGAAAGCCAGTGCTGCTGGTACTACTACTACTACTACTACTACTACTACTCATTTTAGCTTAAAGTGTCAGATTGGATCTATATTTGAACTTTACCTGGTTCTTCTTGTATTACAAGATTCCAGACATCATTTCCCTTTCATGTGTTTGCTCTTTTTTCAATCAAGTTTACTCCCATTTTAAGACAAAAAGTAACTTTGCTTGTAACATACACACCTCTGACTGCTTTGTCCTTTGTTAAGATCTGAATGATCTGAGTGAAATAACAATTCCATTAGTACAAAAGGAACATTCACAAACAAAATCTCTAAAGAATCCTCAAGACTTCTTATTATCTCCTTCCAGAACTATTTTGCCTGAATACAGCAACACATACAATATGTCAGGGTTCCTTGTGGCTCATTACATTCAACACACCATAGGTCAAATAAGATGTGTATGTCTAAATATTGGTGGAGTGTCCCTTCAACCGTACTGATTGTTAGGGCCCATTATGGACTGTGATAATGGTGAATTTGATTTTTGTGTTGCAGGCGAGAAGCCATTCCAGTGTGAGTTTTGCGAGCGGCGCTTTGCCAACAGCAGCGACCGGAAGAAGCACTCACAGGTCCACACGGCCTCAAAGCCCTACGACTGCAAGGCCATGGGCTGCACCAAGTCCTACACCCACCCAAGCTCCCTACGCAAACACATGAAGGTTCACGTCAAGTCGTCACCTACCTCTGAACCCCAGGATGCGTACGACTCCATTGCTCGTCAACTCCAACAACCTCATCAGGCTCTCATCGAGCCCCTAGACCTTAAAATAAACCGCCACTCTCCATCACCTGCCAACAGAATTGCTCATTTTCCTCATTTGTCCAGTCACGAGTTGGATATCAGCTCAGCCAGCGAAGTGGACCATAAGCTGCTGCTGCGGAGTTCGTCTCCGATGACGATGCCTCTGGATCTCTCTCTGTCAGGCCTGAAGAGTCAGCTGGCCCAGAAGCAGCAGAGCGGCAGGACCCCGCGGAGGAGCCAGCGCTCAGTCAATCCAGCCTTACCTCAGTTATCTAACATTAAGGAGTGGTATGTGTGTACCAGGACTACAGCACCACACTTTCCTCTACTCCACCCGGACCACATCAAATCAGAACCTAGTGATGACGAGGAGTACATCACGTAGGATGGAGGGTCTGGTGGATTTGGACCCAGGTCAGGCCAGAGGGTGCTCTGTGGAATCATAGTTGCTGTATTTTTCCAGAACCACCAGTTGATGGTTCGACATCAGTGGCCCTTCTAAGATGGAGAAGGCTGTGATCAGATGGGAGGTTTCACTCCGTCTCAAATACAAAACTCAGCTTGGACATTGTCACTGTCTGTGGACCAAAAGGGATGGCTTACATGTTCAGAAGGGACGAGAGGAACTCCATCATTACGGTTATCAAACAAAATGTTTGACCGAAAACTGCAAGTTATCTAATCAGTGTTAGATACCTAACTTGAACTAACAAAGGGGGAAATGTTGTACAAATGGACCAGGGAATGTTGGAGACTGCTCTGCCTGCTGTTGAAGAGTATGAAGATGGTGTGTGTACACGATGACCTCTCTAGGGAGACACATTATTGACCCATTTATCTAAGAGCTCCACCTAGACAAAGCTATTTCAAGGGCTAAACTGATGGAAAGTGTTTAATGATGACCTGAGCTTACCATAGCACTGTACACATGGTAACACGGCAGGTCCAAAACAGCAGGCATTTAGGGTGGAGGTAATTGTGAGCCCGTTAAGGAACAGTTCAAATAAAAATTAGAAATCAGTCATTATCTCCTCACCCTCATGCAGATGGAAAGGGTGAAGTTTTGTAGTCCACAAAACATTTCTGGAGCTTCACAGCAGAAACAATGTTGCAGCATTCTCCTGAACAACTGAAGAAGATGGGGACTTGTTTTAAAACATAAAACAACTATGGAAAAAAAACATAAAATGGCTCCATACAGCTCATCTGGTGTAATCCAAGTCTTCAGAAGCTCTGAGATCCCAAATTGATTTGAAAATATTTTATTTACACCTTTTTTTGAGCTGGAACTTAACTGTAGCTGCTAAGCTAAAAGCATTAGCATGCACCCTGTCTGAAGTGGGTTCATGAACTCAACCATGTGTTGAGTGTGTAAATAAGGTTTTTTTGTTTTTTTTAATATGGGGTCTCTGGACCTCTGGAGACTTTGATTACACCAGAAGAGCTGTATGGAGTCAATTAATTTTTTTCCCATTGTTTTTTTACATTTTAAAACAAGTTTCAGCTGCTTCAGTTGTTTGGCAGAATGCTGCAACGCTGTTTTGCTGTGAAGCTCCAGAAATGTTTCGTGGACGATGAAACTTCACCTGACTTTCCATCAGCACGGAGATGAGAAGATAAACACTGAATTGTCATTTTTGGGTGAAATGATCCTTTAAGGCCTCAGTATGCTTTAAACAAATGAGTTTATACAACGTCTGAAAGCTATAGAAGTAGTTGAAAGCAGCTGATTCTGCTGTCAGAAAGGTGTTTTGAGATGCTGCCAGACGATCCGATAAGCACTGCGTTTGAAGCAAACTGAGGCCTTTACTAACAAACCATTAGTAGTAACTTGTTCAACAGTGTTTCATCCCAGTCTCATCCAACACAGCAGGCAGCAGTGAAGCTGCAGTGTGGAGACAGTGGGACTGATCTTGTTTTGTACTCCTCATCAAGCATCTCCTTAGCCTCATCGACTCTGTGGACCTTAATCATCTGCATATGTTTACATTTCATTTACACTTTAGTCATGACCCAAGGTTCCAAAATTATCATATATGTCAAACTCATATCCCTTTAACATGAAAATGTGTATTAAATGAAGACGTCTAGTATTTTTTTCGCTTTGATCAAATGGTGCAGCCATAAAAAGTGGCATCTTGGATTTATTTTCTCTATGTGTCACTTAAGCAAGAAAACAAGCAGAATGTTTGTGTGAGATTTTGGTACAAGTGGAATAAATCAGTTTGAAGTTACTGCTTTGAGAACACACTGTCCATCCACTCACAGGTCATTTCAAGCTGGATTTGAACCTGGGCAGTAAGAAACCTAAGTGAAGAAGATTGTTTAAATGTACAATGACACAGGACTTAAATGCTATTTTAAAGGAAGACTGTGGTGCAGTACAAGCCAGGGGCCAGATGTATAAACCGTGTGTATGCAAAAAACCATAGGTACGCCTTTTCCCAAACATAAACTGGTATTTATAAAAGAAGAATGTGCGTACCTCAGCATACTTTAGACCAGGCATACACATGGTTTTCAAGAGAAAGCTGCAGGTGAAATGATGAAATATAAAGTTAGAGATGTAACCTTAGAGTGAAACACTGTGTTTAGGTCGTTCTTCACCAATTGTGTCATTATTTTGCAGTCACACGCAGTTCTTTTATAAACTTTAAGTGGAAACTTTCCCCTACGAGGGCTTCCAGTTCGTATTTTTGTTGGTGCTGCTGTTGCTGAGACAACCAGGTAATTTACGTTTCCCTAAGAGTAACAACACAGGACAAAAGAGTTTATTCATTCATTTAGTCTAAAGTGGAGATGTAAAGGCAGATAGAACTGGTACTAGGCTGCCAGCCTGACTGGATCACCAGGCAGCCTTCATTTTCCGGGGAGATTTCATGGCAGACAGAACTGCACAGTGAAAGTGGGGTTTATAGTGAACCAATCTAAACGCCGATTGTGTCATTATTCTACAGCCATTAAATTGTGCCATTAATATTTACTTTATAATGAGTCAAAGCAAAAAACTTCTTTATTGCTAATTTAAATTATAAATGATTGAGGAAATTTCATTTAATCCAGAATCATAAAGCACTTTCATTTTTTTCAGTATGGGCTCAACAGATTGATCATTGATCATCCTTCTGACATTTAATAATGATGACTGAGATATTACAACACTGATGGATTGCAGGTACATGTGATGATTTTGTGGTATTGGTGCTCTGAATAGCCATAGCCCTCCATAACGTCACAGGCGATGTCAACTGTTCTGAAGCTGTTGGAGAACCTCGCTGATGAAACAGAATCAGTTAAACTGCACTGTGTCCTTTTTGCCTTCCAGTAGACAGGTCTGATGAGTGCTGGAGCGGGTACAAGTATCACTGTAAACAGATGTTTCTACATCCATTTACTGATTTATAAAACAGAGTCATTAGAGACGTTCTGATAACATTTACTGATACTGATTCCCATACTCTCTATACCTGAATCGATGGATAAAGAGTACTGTTTTGTTACCAGTGTGTTAAACAATATATATTATTATTTCAATCAGCTTTGTACTAACCCTATATGGGTTTTCGTAAAGGATGTATTTATGGTTACACAAGTTGCTTGCTGTTCATGGATGACTTGTGCAGTAAAAAATCTAATAAGGTGTGTGCAACACTGCTGGCAAGTAACAGGGCCCCATTTCTAATAGATACATTCTGTGGTATCAGATCGATACATAGACTTGTGTATTCTCCAATTATGATTCAAGATTTTTAGGCAGTATCACATACATTTCTGATATCGGTATTGTTAACGGAACAACCCTAAGAATCATAACCTGACGTGCCAGACATCACATGATCATGTCAAGTCCTGCTTGACTTCCAGACTGAATACATAAAAGAATTCCCAAATCACTTATTGTTTAAAGGGAAATACCTGTTTCATTCAACTTGGGTATTTGTTGCAGTTTTGTCCATCATTGTTTTTAGTAATAATATTGTACTTACCAGGTGAATAGCTTGAGAACATGCTGACTGAAAGGGTCTTTAACAAACCCACATGTTAAACCAGACATAGTTGGAGGAGAAAAAAAAGACCAACAATAAAATTATTCCCAAACTATCCTGTGAACATCCATCCCAGTTTATAGACCCACGTTCTGCTTCAACTTTGACCGACTGTAACAACTGTAGTTTTGCACCCATTCTTCCTGTGCAGTAGGGATTATATGAGACATTTCTGTGCACTCACTTTTACCCTGGTTGTAAGAGCTGGGCCAGATGTAAAAACTGTAGATTAATGACTAAAAATGTGAGTATGCACATGGACAGAGATATGCATGTATGTATGTATGTATGTATTCTTTTCATCAGCTTCATAAAGCCACACCTATTTATAGCTTCTGTATCACTAATTCACATGTACCTGTAAACCATCTCAGCTATCATTGTAAAACGTAACCCTAACAATAACCCTGAGGATCAGTGATTCATTTATGGAGCTCACGTTGAAAGAGACTGAACAAACTTATGAATTTAAGACTAATGAAAAGTCATTCTACTCTCACATCCTCGTATTTATTCTGTAAAAGGAACAGTTCACTCAGTAATGATAGTTAAGTCAGTATCTCCTCACCCCTGTG
The DNA here is from genome assembly GCF_040436345.1 of Pagrus major. Lineage (NCBI taxonomy): Eukaryota > Metazoa > Chordata > Actinopteri > Spariformes > Sparidae > Pagrus > Pagrus major. The sequence continues at coordinate 4,501,527 of NC_133229.1, forward strand.
CCGACGGAAGGTCAGCTGAAGTTTGTAGTCCACAGACATTTTTTGGAGCTTCACAGCAAACAACAAAAAACAACTGAAGTAGATGGGGACTGAAAACAACTGAAAAAAACAAAACTTAAAATTGCTCCGCACAGCTCATCTGGTGTAATCCATGTCTCCGGGAGCCCAGAGATACCAAACTGATCTGAAAAGACATTTTTTACACCCTTTTTTAAATCTGAAATCTTCACTGTTGCTGCTGTTCTTAAAGCACACCCCATCTGAAGTGGGTGCACAAGCTCAACCGCTTCTCTACAGTTGTTTAGGAGAATGCTGCAATATTGTTTTGCTGGAACTCTCTAGACATGTTTTGTGGACTAGGAAAATAGATAGTGACTGAAGTTTCATTTTCAGGTGAATTAACCCATTAATCCGTGGTTCAGGGTTGTGTGGGGTCAGGGGCGTTGAGGGTAGGCCGTTTGCAATACCCAAGACAATCTCCCTCTTGTCACCGGCTAATGTTGGCAGGTATGACATCACTCCCCAATTCATCACTCATAAGTCATTTAAAATTAAGTTTATAAATAAATGGCATTTATAAATTGCAAAAAGAACAACACACAACACTATAAGGTTACAGCTCTCATGAGGCACCAGTTGTATGAATGCACATAAGTCATTCCCAACACATAAACTGGTATTTATAATAGAAAATGTGCATACCTCAGCATACTTCAAAACAGGCCTACACATGGTTTCAGCAAATGCTAAGGTGGACATTAAATATAGACCTAACCTTACAGTCAAACATTGTTTGTGTAGGTTGTTTGGCAATTCACTGACTGCGTTATTCATTTCACAGTCTATTGTTCATTTTATATAATGTTACTCAAAGGTGTATTTAAAAACTTTATTTCAGTTATTCATGAGTGATGAATTTGATCATTTGTTATTAATGAAGTCTTTCATTTCATCCTGAACTGTGAGGCACTGTATAAAGTTTGTTTCAGTATGAGCTCTGTAGATGACTCATCGATCATCTTCCTGATGTCTCACAATGATAACTGAGATGTTTTAACAGGTACATATGATGTATTAATAGTACAGGCGCTATAAATAGCCCCGGCTGTGAGTAATGGCTGGGCAGAGTGACAGCTGAATGGATGGATACTCACTGCCTGCTCAGATTGTTCCCAACAGGATCATTCTGTTTCCTCTGAGTTAAATTTCAGCATTTTAGTGATTCCTTGTGTGTGTGTGTGTGTGTGTGTGTGTATTCTAAATCTCATCAGTTGCTTATTTTTCAGTGGACCTGGTTGAAATTTGTCCGGAACATCTAAGAGACCCTAAGAAAAACTTGGCAACATTCATTCATTTAGATAGTTGTTGCTGAATGGTTACAGTAATAAAATTAATAACAGGAAGTCTTTTTTCACCCAAATGAAGAATCTGTCACTTTCAAAAATTCATATCTCCACTAGTTTTCACTTTCTTGCAGCCAAATTTTGGTTCTGTGTAGTATATAGTTCTGTCACATCTAGAACTTACGTGGTCCTGCATAAAAAATTGAGTGCCACAGATTTTGTTACATTTAGCTTCAGAGCTGAAAAACCCACTTTTTGGGCTGTTTTGACTGTAGATTTTCCCAAGAATGATTATTTTAATGTCCTTGAAACTTTAGTATGTAAAAGTGTTGATATTCATTGTATATATATATATATATAAACAATTCAAAGATGTTATATTACTTCATCGCCTATGTTTTTTTGAAATGAGCTAACTTTTTTATTTCATCAGTCAGTTACATCTTGAAATGGCTTTGTTTGTTGCATATAGGTGATGTCTTCCTGTTCTGTGTGCCTGGACAAAAATTTATCTTAATTCCTGAGCTCAATGAACATATATTTTTTAGGGCTGTCAAGCAATTAAAAAAAATAATCTCATTAATCACAAGCTTTGCGATCAAAATTAATCACATGCCAATATTTGCGTAAGCATTTAAAAATATTTCGGTGCAAATGTTTTTTGGTAGATGAGTGTGATTCACTCATGAATAAACGGACATTCTAAATTTTAAGGAGGTGATATTTAAGCTTGAAGTTCTCCGATGGTTAGAAAATCCCTTGCTGCATAAATTGCACAAAGAGGTGCTCCTGTCAACAGCTCCATTTGGTATTTTCATGAAGCCCCACTCCAGGGTATTTTGGTATTTTTATCATCTTTCTTGTGTTCAAATTTTTGACAACTAACTTAATTTTATGCTTAATCTTAAAACAATTAAACTGTCTCTAAAAGTGAATGGAACACAGTAGAATCTGAGAATTTATGTCATCCACCAAGCTTGGCCTCTGGTGTTAAAGCGTGCCGTGGCTCCTTTGAGAACAGGGCAGTTTGCAGTGAGTGGAGAGCAACGGTCGGTGGCTCAGCTCAGAGCAGAGCAGACAGCTGTTAGCCACCGGAGCAGACCAAACGTTCAGCAGAAAGGTTGTCTAGTGGCAGTAAATGTACAGTACAGGTTACAGTTTGACCATGAACAAACTCTGCTGCTCCTTAATACACAAGAAGACTTCATATTTGAGTAACAGCTACTATCCCTGCTAATATCCATGCTATTGATGTCAATCATGCTGAAATGACAGCGTCTGGTAGTGAGGGTATAACATCTGACTATTAATCACAACCCATTCCTGGTTTGAGAAAGAATGTTGACTGTTTGACAGTTAGAAACACTGACTGGAGTGGGAATTGTCACTTTTCCATTCAGTATGCTCAGCAGTGTTTAGTTATGACAGCCATAATTATTTCACATCTGACCTCATTTCTGACATAATCAAGTTGCAATGACAGAATACAGAAAGTCTGGGACAATCCCACCTGAAACTGGTTTGGGTGGAATCTCCAAAGTGGTTTGCAATATAACCAGAATTATTTAAAAAGTGCAGTCATGATTTACTCCATCATTAAGCAGTTTGATATAATAGTGAGATCATGGAGAAGAGACCAGCTGTCACAAGACAGCCTATGGAGAAGTTGATTTTCTCAAAAGTTTGGGTGAGTTGTTGGTGTCAGAAATTAGCTCAGAGAGTTTGAAATTGTGAAATAATATATGTGTATTGAGCTCAGGAACTAAAATTAATATTTTGTCTAGACACACAGAACACGATGACATCACCTATATGCAACAAACCAAACCATTACAAAATGTAACTTGCAAATTTCCACAACCCAACGAAAAACAGGCTCAGTGGGTATCAGACAGATAGAAAATCTTGAAATCAACACAGGACAAATATCTACAGATGAAATTAAACCACTGAATGAAACATTAGTCAGTGAAAAGTGCGAGAAAAATAGCTAATTTAAAAAAATTCATAAACAATGAAGGAGAAATATAACATCTTTTAATTTTTATATATATATATGTAGATACATTCACATACTAAGACATTAAAACAAGCCTCTTGAGAAAATCAACAGTCAAAATAACCCAAAAAGTGGCTTTTTCAGCTCTGAAGCTTATTTAGCAAGATCTGTGGCACTCAGTTTTTTATACAGGACTAAATAACTAGAAGATGTGATAGAACAAAATTAATACTACACAAAAGCAAAATTTGGTTGCAAGAAAGAGAAAACTAGTGGAAATTTGAATTTTTGAAAATGACAGATATCTTGTTCTTGGTAAAAACAGCAGCAGCTCTTTGAATGACTGAAAGAATGTTGGGAAGTTTTCTTAGTGTCTCTTTGATCTTCAGGACAAATTTCAACTCAATCCAGAGAAAAATAAGCGATATCTTAAAATGCTGAAATTTGGCTCAGAGGGACAAACTTCAAATATTCATAACTTAAAAAGTATTGAGCTATCGGTCATGCAAGGTCCCATGAATTTAATAGAAGTTGCAACATGATTTTTTCTTTTTCTTTTTCTTTTGAGAAAATCTATGACATAAACTGGGGAAAGTCCTGGATTTTGGGTGAGTTAGCATGGAACCCAGTAGGCTAATGTTTAGTCGGCACAGACTGACATTTTTCAGGACCGATCATCAATCTGAATTTCCCAACCCAGGGCTAACCAAACCTGATGGCCTGTGTCTATATGTTTAAACTAGAGAAAGGCAGCCTGTCACATAAATACACCCTCAGTGTTTACATTAGTACATTAGTACTAAGTCTTTTATGAAGAGTATCATGAATTTTGGTGTCAGACTTACAGTGTAAAGTTCTCAAACTAATCAAGAGAGTTACAAACAAACTGAAGCACGTAGTATGTAGGTTAACAGGTATATTTATATGTTGTTTTTTTTTTAATTATCAGGATTAAAAATACTTTGTAGCCCACAGTTATGGTTGGAGACACTAGCAGGTTTCTGATAGGTTTCTTGCTAATGGTGATTTTTCATGCAGGTCCACGGGTTTACAGCATGAGTCATGTGCAGTCTTCACAGAGCAATACAAAAAATCTATAATGAATTTCTCATTGAATTGTTTTTCTCGTGCACAAGAAAATGTAATTTGTTAAATAAACCATTTAAATCTTAATAACTTATGATTATTCTTTTGTTAAGCACACATCAATATGTATCTGACGACATCCACTGACAGCTTCTTTATCACTCTTCAGCCAGGATTTTAAACAATGAGGTACTTTATGAGTAACAAGGGTTTTTTTTTTTGTTTTGGTTTGGTAGAAGTTTGGTAGAAAAAACAGATTTTTTTTTTTAAATGTAAATGTTACAAATAAATACACTGAAATGTGAAAACAATCATACATTGACTTTAAAGGGGCACTATGTAGTTTTGGAGAACAAATTCAAACTCAGAATTTTAATATTTCCAATTAAAATAAATGACTACAAACTCTATTATTAAATAAATATTTAAATATTTATCTTTTCCATAACTGAATAAACAAGCTGTTCTCATGAGAAAAACCAGAAAGGTAGCAGGGTCCAGCAAATGTAAACAAAGTAAGGGCCCGTGTCCATATAGCGTTTTTTTTCGCGCTGGCTGTGCACTCAAGAGCGCTGAGATGAAGCGTTTGTGTGTCGAGGGAAAAAGGCTGCATGTGCATCTCGTCTCTGTGACGACAATATCTTGACAACCGCTGCTATATGATCGACACTGCCCCTTTGTGGTCTACTACTGTATCTGTCTGTTTTTTATTTTCATTGACATCAGAGCAAAGAGGATGTGGGTGCATGACATGATCCATAGGAGACAAAAACACGGTGAATATTATTGCCGAGGACAGGAAAAAAAAGACAATGAGCGACGGTGACATCACCAGCGTCTTTCTTTGTTTAGGTATAAAAAAAATCAGTCAATCTTCTCTGAATAAAATGTATTCCCCAAAACTACATAGTGCTCCTTTAAATATTTTAATTAAATGTATATCTTTTTTACGTTCAATATAAAGAGTTGAATTTATTGCAAAGTTGTCAATATAAATAAATTAAATAACGTTAAGGGGAACAGCTACATAAATATAATGTGTTTTTAAGTGTTAATTATTCAATTATAATTTGTATTATCATATTATTATTACACATAAAAGTAATGTATTTCAAATTGGTTATTCTGTAATAAATTATACATATACTTAATTTATACCCATTGGCTCAACATGATAGAAAGACTTTACATTAAATGTGACTCTTTACATTCAACCTATGTAATACAATTTGAATGAAAATGTAAATGAAATACTTCCAAGTAAACTTTTTTGGCAAATTATAGTTTTTTTGAGTGTAGAAGCAAAAACAGCTATGACATGAAAACAAGTGGATGGTGAAGTAAGTTAATGTCAGTGCATCAGGCCGGCTTCACAGGGTCTGTACCTGCACCACAGTTGTTTCAGTGAATTAGATTTGACATTTATGAACCTCACTGGAATTGCATGAGGTGGTTCTGATGGAAGGTTAGGTTGTTTGTCTGTTTGTGAAACTGTCAAGATGTTTTATCTGTAGGATTCTCTCGGTTCAGCTTCGGGAAAGATCATCATTTCAAATAGTGACTAAATTGAATCTTTAGGATTCATGTACATGGACACAGATTTTCCTTTTTAAACTTGTGCAGACTGTCACAAAAAAAATTGAAAATTCATGCCCATGTACTTATTATGTGTTACTGGGCTGATATTTACAATTTAGTATGGCTTTCTAAGTTGTCCCTTTGCCATACAAATCTGCCTGGTCATGAGATGATCAAGAGGAGGGGAAAACAAGAAAAGCATTTCTCCTCTGCAAATGTATAATTTCAGACTTTCCTTGTAGCTTTTTCTTGTTATTTACTGGATGTTTTTACTTCTCCAGGACTCTAAAAATCATTCAATTAAAACTACAAAAAATTTACTTTGGTTTGACTGGCTGTAGGTCATTGACATATAAGAGTTTGCAAAGAGACATGACTTCATTTTCAGAGGTTATGAACAAATAGCAGCCTGCACTGCTCCAAAGTTTAAACATCTCTGGTAAATACATAAATAAAGTAGTGCAATACAGCTCATGTTTAATCTGCTCACAACACTGGCACGTATAACAATGGTTATTAAGGCACAATTCATGTGACTTAATGTCACAGCACAAGGGATTTACATTATCTGTACGTAAATGATCAAGGTATTCAAGTGGACATAACTCGTATTTCTTTCATTGACCACCTCATAGAGCACCACTCATCACCTGGCCAATACCATCCCTACAGTGAAGCATGGTGGTGGCAGCATCATGCTGTGGGGATGTTTTTCAGCGGCAGGAACTGGGAGACTAGTCAGGATCGAGGGAAAGATGACTGCAGCAATGTACAGAGACATCCTTGATGAAAACCTGCTCCAGAGCGCTCTGGACCTCAGACTGGGGCGACGGTTCATCTTCCAACAGGACAACGACCCAAAGCACACAGCCCAGATAGCAAAGAATTTGCTACAGGACAACTCTGTGAATGTTCTTGAGTGGCCCAGCCAGAGCCCAGACTTGAACCCGATTGAACATCTCTGGAGAGATCTGAAAATGGCTGTGCAACGACGCTCCCCATCCAACCTGATGGAGCTTGAAAGGTTCTGCAAAGAAGAATGGGAGAAACTGCCCAGAGATAGGTGTGCCAAGCTTGTAGCATCATTCTCAAAAAGACTTGAGGCTGTAATTGGTACCAAAGGTGCTTCAACAAAGTATTGAGCAAAGGCTGTGAATACTTATGTACATGGTATATTTTCCTTCTTTATTTTTAATAAAGTTGCAAAAATTTCAAGCAAACTTCTTTCACGTTGTCATTATGGGATATTCTGTGTAGAATTTTGTGGAAAAAAAAGAATTTAATCCATTTTGGAATAAGGCTGTAACATAATAAAATGTGGAAAAAGTGAAGCGCTGTGAATACTTTCATGCACTATGTTTCTTTAAGATAGTGTAGGGTATGAGATGTAATTAAATATATTTCATGAGTTTTCTTTTTCCAAATGTGATTGAAATTTACCTGGTTAATCTTTTTGATAGCTCTATTTGGAATATCCAGTGACTATGCCAGATATATACATCTTCAAATACTTTCCATTTTAGTCAAAAATATTCAACCCAATAAGCTAATGTCTCTTAGTAACCATGCATTAAGTCTAGACTGACAGTCATCAATAACCTTCTGCATGTTCCTATTTTCAATTTCATCTGTATCTTTGGCTCTATGTGTGCCCAAATATTTGACAGTAGATTTTATAGGGACGTTATATGCCTCTGTTAAATTACAATTACGGATTGGCAACAACTCACACTTGTTCAAGTTCAGCTTCAGACCTGAGGCCTTGGAGAAAGTATTCATAATTTGCAGAATCTTGGGGACTTCAGTTAGGTTCTTCATTAAATGGTCGTTCATCTGCTAACTGGCTGATTATTATTGGCTTCCCAAGCACCTCCTTTTTAATAAATGGCTGGATCAATACTAACTTGGGGTTGAATTAAGGCTTTGATTGAGTTTCTTTCCTGTCTTCTGTTCTCTTATTGACAAAAATATGATGTTCTGCTCTCTCCTTCCTCTATCCATTTTGCCCTTGATCTTATGTCGGCCACTTTATCTTCCTTTAGATAGATTTCATCAAGTTTAGCTTGCAGAATTTGTAGTTTTGTTTCTCATTGTCAGTCATTGATGTCTTATTGCAGCAGCTGTTTATCTCTTTAATAGTGTTTATATCTGCTAATTTGTTACTTTTGTATTGTATTTGTATTGTATTGTATTGAAGTATTCTTTAAATTTGAATTTCATGATTTCCCATTTAGAAATATGAGAAGTAACAGAATTACCTAGCGTCACATCAGATATAATGGCTTTTATGTCCTCATGAAAAGTTTCATTTCCAGTATCCTTTGTTCCTGGAACAACCAGCAGGGGGTGTAAAGGAGAGTTTAATAACAGCATGATCTGTGAGAGGAGCTGCTGACATACAATCCTATAATAACGTTAGCAGTACATTTAAGGGTTTTAATGGCAGTAGAGACATCTAAAACCAATTGTCTGTTTTGAGTTGGGTTGTTAAATCCATAAATATTGATCAGAATATAGAATTGTTCATCAATTTCCAGGATACAGATAAACAATGTCCATTATTACTAATTCTAGATGTTATCAATTTGCCAGGAGAGTTACAGAACAAAACAGCCAAGCCTGCTGATCCAGTAGAACCATGGTCAGAAATGATTGGCTGGTTTACCCAGAATTTCTCATCCTCTAGTTTTGAATGTTTTTCTTGCAGGAAATAAAATTTGCTTTTTTGCCCTTACAAAAGAAAAATATTGAATTTTCTCTTAGTGTTCTCTCTTAAGCCCCTACTATTAAGTGAAATACAAGAAAAGGACATTTTGATCATGAAAACGAACCAGGAACTGCTAGAAGACACACTAGCCCAACCAGTTCAAATAGTAAAGATGTAAAGGAGAGCTTTAAAGATAATATCAGAAATATTTTACTTAACCATCCAACCTGTTTTTGGCAGCCAACACACATGCTTATCGCTCAGTCATGTAACCCATCAACAATGCCCTTATGTGGCGCTTCTAAGTAATTCTCTGTCCGTTGATGTAACCAGCACCACCTCTGCAGTATGCCCATTTCCCTGCTGCTCTTGCTTGTTGAATCTTTGGCCATTATTCTGCTCTCGCCTCCCTGCTCTCAACTATAACATGCCTTGTTTTGTTTTCTTCACACCTTCATAGCCAGTGAACAGAGTCCATAATCTGGTCAATGTTCAGGGACCACAGCAATTTAGCAACCACTTGAGCTACTAAGCTAAAAGTGTGCGTGTCCCATCTGATGCAGCATGCAAAAAGTAACCTTTTTTCAAATCAATTTGGGATCTCAGGGCTTCCAAAGTCTTGGATTATACCAGAGGAGCTGTATGGCGCCATTTCACGTGATGTCCTTATCCTTTAAAACTTGAATAACTAAAAAAAAGTTTGTATATTCTTTCGTAATTTCTGCTCACATTTTTTCAGTAATCGCTGATTATTTAACCAGTATCCCATCCAATACTAGTAATTATGATTCATTAATTATAACTCTTGTATCTTTAATTTGGTATTCAACTTTTCAGTTTTAATGTATCAATCAGTCAGTCAATTTAAAAACTTAAGCAATAAAAACTAATACTAATAGAACAAGCCTAAGTACTGGAATCATCAGGTCTGTTTTACTGGAGTCAATCAAAAACCTTTTGTGCTTGCTATAGTGGGATTTTATAGTAAAGGTCATGGCCTGTGCTTGGTTGTAAAGATTTTTACGACTTGCCAGAACCTAGAAAATTCTGTGCAGTGCAGCCAGGCAATCATGCTTTGCATAAGAAAGAAAGAGTCTCTTTCAAATAAAACAGATTACATTCGAATAAAGATGAATAAAACGGATCAATTGTTGATCCCTGAAGGAGCCACATATCAGTTGAGACTGATAAGGTTGTAAAGTGAATGCTCTGTCACACTAAACAGAAGAAAATGTACTCACTGGCTGTTCAAGATATGCCAACTCAGATATCCTATCTCATTAGGAGCAGCGTGAAAGAAAAGCAGGATTAGTGCAAGTATGCATTAAAGTGCCTTTGCTCAGGACCCACCAATGTCCTATTCTCCTATTCAATATAATCACTTACCAAGACTGGAACTGTGCCATGATTTGATCATGTGTGTTATCCAAAGTAGATGTCCAAATTAATGATTTGAAGCATACTGTAATGAGTCATTGAAGGTTATGTGATATTTTGAACAGTATCACTGCGCAAACAATTCAATGACCCTGTTCCCTCCTTATTTCCCCTCCTGAACTCTGTCAAAGCCCTCACAGTCAAAATACTTTCATGTGAGGTTTCTGATCTGAAGATTTAATGAGTAAAAGAATCTGAAAATTGAGACTTTTGTTGGGCTGTCAGCAATCCACCCGCCCTCTTTTAGTGTACCTTTAGAGTTATATTTTCTAATCACAGTTTAGTTTGTCAGTTTTAAAATATTTGCCGTGCTCAACCCTCGCCAATAGATGGCTTCAGATGAGCGGGGCTGGCTCGAGCTCTTCCAACGCTGCATATTTTGCGTAGTTGTCACCGTGCTGCATTCAAATGCCCCTCCTGTGCTCGGATTTCAGATCGTCAAGCGTATAACCTATATGTCTTATCTCCCATTTTTTGCTAAATGAAATAAATAAATATGCTATGGGGTGTGTACGTTCATATCGGCGTTTTTGTAATTGGAAATTAATTGAGTTTATGCCACCCATCACATGTTATTCCGGTTTTTATCGTTCTTGAAAGGATTATTTTTGATGGTTCGTGAAGGCAGCACGGGTGACGATATGAAGGAAACTCCCCGCTTCGCCAGTCACAAACCGCCTACCCATGAAAACACCGGACAGACACACAGGGATCCGTACCACATTGCGGTGAAAACCACTACGATTTGTAGAGAAGTCCTTCAACATTTCGACGGCAAAGGTAATTACATAACATACACTTTTACTGCTATTTTTTCAAAGGCAGACGTAGCTAAGTTAGCCGCTGAGCCCTGAGGGATTGGTTTGTTAACACTGTGGCTCCAAGTCATGGAAAGGTAACTGCTAACGTTAGTTAATGTGTAATGCAGTAACACAAACTCAGTTGAACACCGTTGTGTTTTATTAACACACGTCGTTAAGGTCATACTCATTGACAGACCTTTTTTTTATTGCGGTTGTATTTATTAGCAAACGTAACGTTAGCTAACAAAAGCTGCTCACTGGCCTTGTGTTGAAACATTTTATCAGTTGACGACAAAACATCTCTCCTTATCGTTAATCCCGATCCAACATGATTGGCAGGAAAGCCAACCATATGTAGTGTTGTGTGAATTTAAACCGGAGCAGAATATTCAGTTGGTGAATATGCATGTTAAAATACAAATACACATTTTCCAGCCGTGTAAACCACAAACATTTAGCTAACCGTTACCCAAAACCGCGCTACGAATACACTAACCCAGGGTATGTGGCTGGGTTTTAGCTAGTGAGCTAGCTAGCTAAAATACTGAAGACGCCAGCTTGCTCATCTATTTTTAGGTGGTCAGACTATAAGCTCTTAAGCCACGCTATACAGTGGCTGCCGAGGCCTTACAGTGAATTAAAGCTGTGTTTTTAGCACGTTAAACCACCTGTGTCAGCCATTATTTGGATGCAACGCTATTTCACAGGTGTGCCTACTAACGTTACAGCAGCAGTAAATCGCCGATTATATTCTCAGCTGATCTCTCTCTCTCTCAGTAAATATTAACCTAGAGTTTAAATGGAAGTCAAACATTTGTTTATCTGTTTCGCTCCCGTGGTATGGTTACATTTGAGGTCTGTTTTGCCTCGTTTATTCGCCTCACAAGAGGGCGGAACGGGTGGCCTGATTTAGCCCTGTTTTCCATGAAGTCTGAACGCTCCTTCCCCTTTTGGGAGAAGAGGGGGCAAACGTGATCACAGATGTGTTTGCACAGTTGTGTCGTTGTGGAAAAATAAAGACACATCTGCCCTGTTACCAGGACATGCTGTGCAAGAACTCACCACACAGACAGATGAGCCAACAGAGACAGTGATGGAAATAAACAGGGAGATATCTGTGCAGCGGAACTGGTGAGAAAGCAAATTTTCACAGACCCAAACAGTGTGACTGCAGGGATTGTCAAGGGGGCAAAATGTTAAAGTGAGTCAATGGGGTTTATTGTTGGCACACTGCATCCAGCCCAGTTGCAGGGCAGGCCCCATTGCCAAAGCAAATCATGTCAGACTATCATCAACTGGAAACAATGAGTTTTCTGTAGGCGCAGCCATGATTTGGGCTTGGAAAGCTCTCTCAGCTGAGAAGTAAACGTATTGACCAATAGTAGCCTGAATCATCAACTTCCTCCTTTCTCCTTCCTCTTTCATGTAATTGTTGTCTTTAGAGAAAACTCTATTTTGTCATAAAGTGATCTTCATAAAAATATTTCTGCTTTAATTGAGAAGTTAAAAACTGCATTTTCTCTAACTCTGGGTGGAGCACACGCTCCACTTCTCCAGCAAGGCTCCAGATTACTTTACACCATTAGTGCAAGGTGTTATTTTATGAATGAAAACGGCATAGCTTCACTGGATATGACTGATCAGTTAGTCAGAGCTTATATCACATATAACTTTCCGTAACAAACTCATATTAGCATCCCTCTTAGTGATGTTTGTACTTATCTGTAACCCATTTTAGTGTCCGCTTGTGCAAGTGTCTGATCTCCATTGGAGAGTGAGAGGAAACAGAGCACCAGGAAATTAGGAAAGACACAGATATCAAGAGGAGAGGATGACGGAGACAGACGAGGAGAGAGACGGCAGCAGATGAGAGCAGATGGAGAGAGATGACAGGGAGAGAACGAGTGTACACATCGTAGATTTTTATTTTACTTTTTGTGCTGTTGTTTACTGACATACTGAGAGTGTTAACTGTGCATATTGTGTTTGTGTTTGTATTGTGTTTATAGAGGTGAGTAAAAATCTGGGCCTAGCATTAGATGAAAACGTTGGCTCAGCAAGCATTTTAACTCACCATCAACTTTAAATCAAAAGTAAGGGACAGACCTTTAGAATTCTAAACCTTCCAATAGAACAGAGAAGTAATGTCAGCCAGAGTTAGTGTATAACACTAGTTGGCACCATCATTAAAGGATAAGTTCACCCAAAAATCAAAATTCAGTCATTATCTATCTTGTCATCCTCATGCCAATGGAAAGTCCGGTGAAGTTTTGTCCTGCATTACCTGCCAATATTATAGTTGACACATTTCGTAATGTGTATATCTGCTCCTCTCCAGGGTGTTTGAGCCTCAGTGCTCAAAGCACAGCTTTTGATCATATGGTTTCTGTCATAGGCTTGCCTCCAGAGAAACAATAAGTAAACGCTTCAATCTTGTTTCTACCATAATTAGAAACACATGAAGTTTAACTGCCACTCACTCACTCACTCACTCACTGGCTCACTCACATGATGTCCCAGTTTCCTGTGGCCTACAACTGCTTTTCAGCAATCTAGGCTAGTAGCAGTTTGATCTAGCCTATTTTGTGTTTTTCAGAAAAGAAATTATGTCAAATTATATGAGATTAAATTTTAATAGTCCTGGTGGGACAGAAGGGCAGTGTTTACGTGGTCTAATGTCATCTGATTTGGCGGGGCTTTCTTTGAATAAATGAAGGAGCTACGGAGCGTTTGAGTTTGACACAGTTAGAAATAATGTGGTTGTAAGCATCCATATAACCCTACATGATGCAGGTACATGAAAGATGTGGTGACAAATGCATTTGGACATGGGTCGTTGATTAGGGGTATTTGTAAGGAATTGTAATTGCCCTGTGAAGGCCAGCCTGGTTTCTGTTTTGGGCTATTGTCTAGCCTGCTTACACCTGAGCCAGGTAGCCCCCTGACTTGTTTTGAGTGACTCCCTCCTGCATTCCTGCTTCAAGTTTCTCAGGGTGTTTGGTGTACATGCAATTAATGGTACACCAGTGTGGCCATATTTCAAATAAGTCTTGCTTGCTCCTGCCCTAATTCTTGCATATTTTGACCTATTTTAAATGCAACATGATGCTATATTGAGAATAAATGGTGAACTTGCTGGGCCACTGTGTCATTTTGTGTCCATAACTTTCCTTGAAGGAAAACCATGCATGGATTTAAACCAGATTATGTGTGTACAAAGTGTGAAAGTGAAAGAGACACAAAATTGTAAAGCAGGGTCAAAAGGAGTCCTGTATGAGAGAGTTTCTGTGCTATTGTGAAAGTTGATACCCTGCCCAACTCAATGTGCATAATAAGAATCTTCTTACTTATTTTTCCTCTTAATGACTTTAACAGTCATTAGGGAGGTGCTTGGATTGATTTACTGAACGTGCGTTTAAGAAGATGTGTATGTAAATCCACTTGAAAAATTGAAGATTACACAGTATCAGCCTACAAAGAAATGTATACCATATACGTGACTGTACAAGATAATCTACACTATGAAATGTTATGGGCGTTGCCTTGGCTCCACTTGCCTTTTCAAGCCTGGTTTACTCTTCATTGTAAAAGAAATGAGCAGTGTGTACATTGTTTGAATAAGATGATTGCAACTAAAAGTGGCGCAGGAAACATTGACTGCATCTTGTGAGTTCCTCTCTGAAGAACTTGAAAGTTATCCCAAGATCATTGCAGTTATGTGATTGAAAAGACTGTTGGTTTTCTTATAGTGCCGTGGTGTTTTCAGGTCATTGAGCACCGTTATCAAAGGGGTACAATAAATGGCATCTTCACGGAAGACTGCACAGGTCAGAGAAACCAAGAAAGCAAGGGCCAGAACTCGATGTACTGTGCAAGTTATTTCTGTTAAAATACAGGCAAGAATCGAGTCATCGGGTTATGTTAGGGCGTTTTAAATCGGGTGGTTCACTTTCACGTTTAAGTACAGGAAAGACCTGCGTATTGTGAGTAATGACTTGTGAAAGGAAGTAGCCTAAACCACATGGCTTCAGAAACAATAGTGAATCAGTGATTCAACAGTGAAACATGGTAAGAAGGAGAACACTTAAGAAGAATTAAGCACACATTTCTACTTTCAGCCATGCAAAAAAATACAGGAAACTGCATGTTTGTGACTAGACATGCAAAGTCATTACAGGTCTGTTAATCTGTCAGTCTTGTTGACACAGGCCTTTGCAGTTTGGATAACTGATATATGAAAAGCTGGGCTAAATGTTTTGCTGCACACTAATTACTCCCCGTTGACAACAAGTCCCCTGTGTGCCATCCTAGGAATAATTTCTGATGTGCCTGCACCATGTGCAGGTGAACAGAGAGGCGAGGCAGTCCTCGGTGGCTGTAAGGGCCTGACATCCTGATAAGTGACTCATAAAGCCACTGGTGGTTTCCTCATTAGCAGATAGCAGCTACCAGTATGGTGATTGTTTTGCCATTCAACTCAGCTCCCCAGAGACTGCTGCAGGAGTCATCCATGTTTATGGTCCATCTCATCTTTACTCTTGGCCAAACACCTTGCTCTGTTAATTAAAAGACTGACTGGAGATAATATTGTTCCATTAAAGTTAGGGATGTTAAGGTGTGCATGATGAAGCACATTTTGAACTAGGTTTATTTGGCATGAGAGGCTTTGTTGTATCTGTGTTTTCATCACAATCATATTATGTAATGACAGATTAGCATATTGGTTTTGAATGTGAAGAACCTAGACAGAAGAACATAGATAAACTAACTTGTCAGAGTGAACTTGAATGCATCAGTTTTGGATAAGCAGAGATGCTGATGATACTAGACATTTGTGAACTCAGGACTAACAGTGTCACATCATCTCGGGGCGATAGAAACTGTGTTTGGGACAAACTGATCTTTCCAGGGACGCCTAAAGGACGAAAGGAATTTTTCTATGTATATATGCATGTATAACTTGGCTATAGATTAGCAAATGAAAAACTGAACCAAGCTTTTACTCAGTATGAAACCTAAGAAAAAAAATGACTGGTTAAAATACGAAAGAACGCAGTAAACTCACTATCGAAGGGGAGAGCACCCTATTTTTTCCCTGACTGATACATTGTGATCAACAAAGCCCTATTAAAATCGGAAAATGAGAGCTAGTAGGCAGCAAATTCCTGCATTGTGTTTTGCAAATGGAGCTAATAGCTAACAGCTAACAGAGCTAAACACACACAGCAGAGAGAGTTTTTTTCAGAGGAACAAAAACATTTAACACAGTGAGCAATTTAATGTGACAACAGAAACTTATAGTAATAGTGTTGGTGAAAACATTGGTGAAAAAGGCTAGTCAGTAGCACTGGAAAAAAGGGCAACACTCGATCCTCTCATGATTGATCATGCAGATGATGCAAAGAAAACCAGCACTGCTAGTCATGGAGTTATGACCTCAGTTCAGTGAGACTTCAGGTGGCTGCACAGGAAAGAAATTAAATAGTATTTGTTTTTAGAATAGAAATTTCATTCTCCCACTACAACTGTAGTCCAGTCATCTGATGATAAAATTAGAAGTGCAATATTCCAAGGCAGTGGGAGGATGTTATATAATGCACGTTTTGTAGAGTCTGTTGTCAGCTGGTATGGCTAACAGATTGATTATTCCCGGACAGAAAAATATATCAGACCTCACTGCCTGTGGTTGTACTGTACAGTAACTGTACACAAACAAGGCCATCATCAGGCCACAATGTTAAATGTCTCAGTTTTGTACATGTTTCTTGAGTAGGTTGTGTGATAGGGTTAAGATGTCTCCATTAACTCATTGTAAGGCCAAGACTGCTTTGACATTTCTAATAGAGGTTGACCGATTAATCGGTTTGGACAATTATTCGGCGCTGATAGGACCTCTTACAAACTATTGTTATTGGTTGAACTTGGCTCCGATAGTTGTGGATGGCTGCGCAGCCTCCACTGACCACGCAGGGGGGTATGTCTCACTACCTATGTTGTACTGAAAGTAAACAGGTATTTAAAAAGAAATTGAAATCTTATTTTATACGAGCTGTACATGAGTATGAGTGACTCCATTTTGCGTCTAAGATAAACTCTGTTTAAGATTTGCAGAAATCTTCAAATGTTTGTTTTAACTTTTTAACATTAGATATATTATGATAGATTGTATTTGTAAGTGTATGATATGTTGAGTATGTGACGTTCTTTTGTATATTCTGTGTTGTTCCTTGTGGACCCCAGGAAGACTAGCTGGTTACTAAGGTACCAGCTAATGGGGATCCTTAATAAACAATAAACAATGTCACCATTTTTCATGGAGGATAAGTCAGTCATCATCATTTAAGGGCCACTTCTGCTGAAAATATCTGTGTGTGTGATTGACTCCTGAAAATTTAAAGTAAACAAAATGACACAGACTTTGGTAACTGCTGTACGTTAATGTTAGATATGCAGCAGCCAAACATGCGCGACAGACTTTGCTTAATGTCACTTATTTCAATGTAGACTAAGAGAGACTAATGTTACATCGGTTGGTGGCAGAACTCTCAAAACCCTGACTTCACATGAAACTGAAATTATCTCCATGGTTAGTAAAATGTGTTCAAATGTAGAGATGTTCTGATACCATTTTTTCCCTTCCTGATACCAATTCTGATACCTGGGCTTTGGGTATTGGCCGATACAGAGTATCAATCCAAAACCAGTGCATGTTTAAAAAAAGTATATACTACTGAGCCTGTATGGATGTGATATTATTGCTATCATTGTTCAGCTTTCATCTGCCCCTCCCAAATAGTTCAACAAAGATAGACGGATGTACTGCTGGTTGCTGAGCATCTAAGTTTACCTAGTGGTTTGACAAAGTTACATAAGGTGTTTAAGGGATTTCCCTGCAAGGTTTTACTCATTATGAACGTAAAAGCTTGTGAGAAATAGCAGGAGGAGCCACAGAACCATACGTCATAAATCTTGGTGGGAGTACATTAACTCATTTTGATAATGGGACTGTATTACTGTGTAATCTACCACAGGGACATGCATAGTTAAATTTTAACCACACAGTCTTTCATTTTAGCCATCACTGGCCCAGTTGTGTAAATATTGACCCTGCATTGTCTGCCTGTGAGGTTTGTATATGAGGTGTAAAGGGATACAGGTGAGAGCGTGGTGTTCACCCATTGTCCGTTAGTCTCACAAGATAAAATAAAATGGTAAAGCGACACTACTCTTTCAAAAATCATGTATAAAGACGAGGACAATGACCTGAGGGCACAAGGCTGGGAGAAGGCAAACAAAGCTTCCCCCATTTTGAGGGGAATATCATCTTTGTCTAAGGTGACTAACATTGTTTGCAGGTTATGCAATCATGATTTGAATCAAGATATCACCATTTTGTGTGAATGTGTCACATGCCGATATCCAGGTTAAACGCAACATGAGCTTTCAGATTTGAGAAGGATCAATGAAATCGGGTGCAGGACTGGTCTGTTGGCCTTGTGAATGATGTTAAGTTTGGTTTCAGTTTTCATGTCAGAGATTCTGCTGTGAACACCATCAGACTGACACACCCCTGCCGGCTCGCCTCTGCTGCACCTCTGATACTACGTCCGGAGGCGCATCAGAGCCGCAGCGAAACCCCCTCTGTCCCCCCTCTCCGCATCTGAAACTTTCACACAGAGGACGATGCGGAGAATCAACGCATGATTCCCACACTCAAAGGGCAGTGTGAATGGGGCTACTGAATGACCTCGTCAGTTTATTGGCTTGTTTCCAGGAAGACAAAACTGACACCCTTCTTTTTATTGTGTGTGTATCCTATCGTTGCATGATTCTCATTTCCTTAATATCTTTGCAACTTTCCAATTAATTTTGAGTTGGTTTAAAGGATCACTGTATTACTTTTAAGATTTTTTAAACCTGTTCTCCTGCTGTGCTTGTGGTTGGTAATTTCTCTCGTTTTCACAAATGTTTCTCAGTTTCTGTGTGGGATATGTGTCATGGTGCCTTTCAACCCAACCCAGAGGCAGCCAGAGGTGAGCACGTGCAAATGACTCTGCTCAGCATGAGTCACTCAAGCCTTCAGCTTTGCTCAGTCTGTGTCTGAAATGAATCAAATAGATCTCAAGAAGAAGAAATACACTTCCAAATTTCACTCCACTTGCTGCCAGACCTTCCACTTTTTGTAATGTGGATTTAAAATGTTTCCTTTTGATCACTTTTTAGGTACTTTATGTTTTTTTTCCCATTTTGTTTTACTGTCAGCTTTGAAATGTAGACTAATTTAAAGTCTTTTTACTTTTGTATCCTTCAATTTATTCTATTAACCTGTGGCGTAGGGTTATATGGAGGCAGTGGTGTTGAAGGTAGGCCATTTGCCAATACCCCTAAAAATCTCCCTTTTTGTCACAGCCTTATGTTGATAGGTATGCCTCAAAGTGCCTCTGTGCTGCTCTTTGTTTTCTAGTTTCCTACAAATGAGCCAAGTTGTCATGGTGGTCACATCACCCTTCATTTATGATAGTTTGCTTGTTGGAAAAACTGAAATGGTTTGAGACTTGGTTCGGCAACCAGCTCAAGCACAGGCTTGTTGTTGTTGTTGTCGTTGTCGTTGTTGTTGTTGTTGTTGTTGTGAAAAGCCCTTATGACCGCTTCTGGACCTGAGTAATTCTCACTGTTACCAAAGAGACATACTGTATTTATCAGATATCAGCTACATATTTCAGCTGACATGTTAAAACTGGTAAAGCCGACTGTGATGTAACTCAGGTTGACGTGCATGTGAGTGTGTCTATCTTGTGTGTCACTCTATATCTGTCCCCATAGCTCATTGGTATTTGCATATCTGTACTTCTGCCAGTTTGTTGAAAGCCATTGTTCTCAACCGGTAGGTTTCAACTCTCACAAAAAAGAAAGCAACACATAATGAAGCTAAAGGCAGGAAACAAATGCAGGAATAGAGACAGAGTGGGAGAAAGGACAGTGAATAGGCTCCTGATCATGCAGGCAAGAAGGAAACTAAATGCGTAATGCAAGAGGTGGAATATATGGTATAATGTGATCAGACATGTAGGATGAGGCAATGCCGTGTACAGTTTTGTATACTATCAGCAGCACCTTGAAGTCTGATTTGACATTAAGTGGGAGCCAATGCAGTGAGGCTAGGATTGGTGTAATATGATCACATTTTCTTGTATGTTTTAAGGAAACTGAAAGACACAGGAGATGAGGGAATTTAGGAACACATGCCAGCAAACGATAAATTGTATCACTGTGCCCTTTTTATTATGAAGCTAAAATTCAGATTAGACATTTATTTTTTCATAACCTTAAAAAACTGTAGTGAAATCTGTTTGCACTAGTAAGTGTTAATGGCATGTCTAGATGAAAGGCAGTATAGTTTTTAACATCTGTCTGTGTTCTCATAACAAATTGTTGTACTTCTCTAAAAGGCTGTTAAAGCACGTTTGAATGAGTCACTCTTTACCACTCTTGGCTGCCTAAAGATGGGCTCCGGATGGTGTGTTTATGTTTGTGTCAGCTTGACATACTGTCGCTCCTGGGTGGGATATTTGTCTGGTGATGTCACATGTACTGCCTTGTGCTAAACCACCCCCCCCTCCCCTGTTCCCCTTCTCTCAGCACCACAAAACTTTCTGAGGGGAACAATTTACTGCATGAGGGAAAAGTGCAGTTGTGGTCATGTTACTGAGATCACAGCTAATTTGTCTGACTTGCTCTCAGTGGTGTAGTCTTTGTAGTTGTTTTATTCAGTTAGAATAAAAAATGTTATATTAATTTTTAATTTGTGGTGGTTTCCGCTTGATTTAGGTGTGTATAGCATCTAGACATGGAAATAAGAGGCACAGATCAGACTTTTGTAGTGGTACATGTCACTGCTTCCTGTGATTGTTCAACCATGTTGTATCTGAATGCTGCCTCTGCCTCACCAAGATGCTCCTGGATCAGGGCTCTACACTGACATTTTTCCCAATGAGCACATGTGCTCCTAAAGTAAAATATCTGGGAGCACAAAAAATATGTATTTATCGATGCTTAAAGGAATAATTCACTCTAAAACAAAATTCAGTCATTATCGACTCACCTACATGCTGATGAGAAGTCCGGTGTAGTTTCTTATTCTTTATTTCTTAGTGCAGCTGGAGACCTGCGGGGGTACTCTCTGGCAACAATAATCCATATAATGAGCGTAAGTGGCGCCCGAGACGAAAAGGTCCATAAAACTACACAAAAACTTTGTAATATTCCTCCATACTGCTCATCCGCTGCAATCCTAGTGTCCTGAAGTGGCGACATCCAGAGTTTACTTGAAACAACGTCATTTAGTACATTTTTCTAGCCTAAACAGTCACTATGCTATATCTGCCTGGAGGCACGCTCTGCGTTCAGGCGAGTCTCCCTCACAGCCGATTGCACTACGGAAGCCGTGCCGGACAAGATGAACGAGACTCACGATAGATACACACCGGTATTTACTTCCTGCTTTGAGCGACCGAGCGACACACAAACACAAGAGGGATGTGCCTGCACTAGTGATTTGAAACTTTGACACTCACAGCATGACACTCACAGCAGGATGTAAATACCGGTGTGTATCTATCTGCGGGTCTCCAGCTGCACTATGAGGAATAAGAAACTACACCGGACTTCTCATCAGCATGAGGGTGAGTCGATAATGACTGAATTTCGTTCTAGAGTGACCTATTCCTTTAACATTTCACGCTTAAATAGGCAGCACAAACAAAATTTTGATTTACAGTGTTTGATTTCATTTTTTTTTTCATTTCAGGCAGCACAAAACAATTTTTTAAATTTACAGTGTTTGTTTCGGTGGGGCAGCAGGGACAGGTTCTTTGGTAGCCACCATGGCGTCAACATCAAGGCTAGCGCTAGCCTCCACAACTTCTGCCGCATCATTTACGACTTTCCACTTTTTCGGTTCCTCTTCTTTCTCTCTCGACTTATCTCCCGATTCCTCCTTCTCATTGTGCTCCTCTCGCTTCCGTTTGAAAAAATACTCAATCGATTTCATCCTGCTTTCGCACTCTCTTTCTTCTTCTATTTCTTCTTCGAGTTACCGGCAGTTCACTCTCTGTTTTTTCCCTCCGTTGACCTGTCACCTCTCGCGTGACACTGGTTGTGTCGTTACAGAAAACTACTGTGATTGGTGCGTTGCGGCCAGAGGATTGTGGGATTTGTAGTTTTTGAACGATCGCAGATAAAATAGGTTGTGACGGTAACTTGTGGTTGTGATGGTAACTTGTGACCTTTGCTCGCACATTGTGCGCCATTTTCCCGGTTTCACACAAACATTTTTTTAGGGGCAAATGCGAGTGAAATGCTGCACTGTAGAGAGATGTCTGTCTTTTGATGGTGATGTTTCTGACATGTTTGGTGTCTGTTTCCTCCAGGCCATGCTGTAACATTTTTAGCTGTTTAAAACAATAGATCAGTCCCTTGTAGAATATAAGAAGCAAGCAATTCTCAATTAGCTTCAACCAGTTTGAAGTGAAATTGATTGACTTGAGATTTTCTTTTTACCAGTGCTATACCCTCATTGAGACTGAGACCAAACCACTGAAGAAGCTAGCAATTGAAGTCAAGGACTAATTAAAGGCTAAGTCAAAGAAGTAGGTTTGAGTTTAGATTTAAAGGCGTCAATAGAGCCAGATTGTCTGATGTCAGCTGGGATGTTATTCCAGGGGAAGGGGGCATGACAGGAACAAGCCCTGCAGCCAGCTGACTTCTTTTTAACCCTTGGAACCGCAGGAGCCCTGAATTCTGGGAGCGTAGTGCAAGAGGAGGAATATATGGTATAATGAGATCAGACATGTATGACGGGGCAAGGCCGTGTACAATTTTATATATCATCAGCAGCACCTTGAAGTCTGATCTGACATTAAATGGTAGTCAATGCAGTGAGGCTAGGATTGGTGTAATATGATAACATTTTTCTTGTATGTGTTAAGACTAGCTGCAGCGTTCCAAACCATTCTGAACTTTTAGTACTCTCACGCGGTAGAGCCGAAAAAAAGGCATTGCATAATCCAGCCTAGACGAAACAAAGACATGCATCAGGATCTCAGCATCAGCTGTGGACAAGAAGGGCCTAATTTCAGCTATGTTGCACGGGTGGTAAAAAGCGATATCTGTAATTTCTTTGATGTGCTGATCGAAAGAGAGGGTAGAATCATCAGCAAGATTCTTGACAGTTGAACTTTGAGAAGTAACACAGTTGTCAAGAGTTACCTTCACCTGATTAGAGTAGTGTCTCTGTCAAGCGGTGCCAATGACCAACATTGCAGTTTTATCCGAATTCAGGAGCAGGACGTTTTCTGACATCCATTTCTTCACCACATACAAGCAGGTCTCTAATTTTGTGCTTTGAGAATTTTCATCCAGCTGAGTGTCGTTGGCATAGCAGTGGAACTGTTTTCCATAACTCCAAATAATTTGGCCAAGAGGTGAAATATAAAGAGAAGAGCAAGGGGCCAAGAACAGAGCCCTGGGGAACTCCATACTTCACATCAGTAAATATTGAAGTAGTATTATTATAAGAAACACATTGTTTTCTTTCCAATAGGTAAGACTTTAGCCAAGCTAGAGCCAGGCCAGAGATGCCACATCGACTTTCAATTCGGTCTGACAGTATGCCATGATCTATATCAACTGCAGTGCTGAGATCCAGTAACAGAAGCACCGAGGTAGAGTTTGAGTCCATAGTAATGAGTGGAATGTCATTTACCACTTTAGTAAGTGAAGTTTTGGTGGAATGACAGGCTGTGAAAGCTGACTGAAAAGCTTTCAGAAGATTATTATTAAGTAGGTAGCCTGAAAGTTGATGGGACACAACTCTTTCCAAGACATAAGAGAAGAAGGGAAGGTTGGATACTGGTCTATAATTATTTAGAGACCCTGGGTCAAGATGTGGTTCCTTAAGTGGAGTCTTAACCACAGCCGACTTAAAACTAGCCGGGACAACACCGGTCATGGGTGATAAATTAACAATATTTAACATTGAAGGTCCCAGTGCTGGCCATAGATCCTTAAACAGTTTTGCCGGAACATGGTCCAGGAGGCAAGCAGTTGGTTTTGAGGTTGAGACCACTTTAGACAATGTCTCAAGAGAGATACTTTAAAAAATGTTAAGAGCTGAGACTAACTGTGAATCCACAAAAGGATATTTTACAGTCAACTTTGCTGAGGAAGCCAGAGATGAAGAGATCATTTTGATTCTAATCTCATCAATTTTATTGCATAAGAAATCTAAGAAATCATGTGCAATAAAGGGTGCACAGCTCACAGACTGTGGTTTTTGAGTAAGTTTAGCCACATTGTCAAAGAGCAATCTACGGTTGTGTTTATTATTGCTTATTAGGCCAGATAAGTATGCTGTTTTAGCAGCATTAAGAGCACGCTTATAGTTAAGTACACTATCACGCAATGCAAGATAGAAAATCGCCATGCACGTTCCATTTCCATGCAGGCCTGCTTGAGATCTCGGGTTTCATCGGTAAACCAGGGAGTAGATTTCTTTGATCGTCTTGTCTTGGTAGAGCCAGGTGCCACAGAATCAAGGAGAGAAATAAGTACTGAGTTAACATCATTAGTGAGCCTTTCCACAGGTTCTGTCACTGTCGTAAAAGGAGCCAAGACTCCAGGGTGTCGCTACAATTGCCGGGCTGATATGATAAGAAGTAAAAACATTTGTGTCACCAGTACAAGGACAGGCTAATGACGCTTCAAATGTAATAAAAAAGTGGTCCGACACTGCAGAAGAGACAGAAGCGACATTCAGGGCTGCCACATCTAACCCATGGGAGAGGATCAAGCCCAGAGTGTTACCACTAGAATGAGTAGGTTCATGAACATGCTGAATGAGGCCAGAAATATCAAGAAGACTTTACTTAGGGGGTCAGAAGGCTTATTTAAGTGGATTAAAATCCCCAATAACTAGAATCTTAACTGAACGAGTAACAAGATCTGCAATAAATTCACCAAATTCTTCTAAGAATTGGGAGGCCCTGGAGGTCTGTAGATTACCACTAGGTGAAAGCCAGTTCCCTGGACAAGGCCGTTACTACTTGATGAAGATGGTTTTAAAACCAGAGCTTCTAATGAAGTAAATTTAAAGTCCTGGTTGGAGGTTAAACTGAAAATAGATTTGTACATTAGAGCAAACCTCCACCCTGTTTAGAGGCCCGAGCAACATGAGCGTAGTTATAGTCAGGATGGGAGGCTTCATTTAATGGCAGAAAATGATTAGGTTTCAGCCATGTTACACATAAGCCAATCATGTCCATCTTATGCTCAATAATCAAACCATTGATGAATATTAGATCACCATTGACCGGTGATCTAATATTAATGAAGCCAAATTTGAGGATTTTAAGATAGAGGTGTGGAAATTTCCCGATTTATAAGATTACGATGCCGACGTGGAAGATTCTGCATCGATATAATCAAGAGTTTGCAGCTTATACTGATTCTTGACTGTCTGGCCTCAGCTGGAAAATAAAGTTATGTCACATAACAAGCAAGATGTTCAATGTGAAACACAAGATAAGCATGAAATCATCATTTAACACACTGGGGGTTGTCCAGAACTCAAATGAACATTCCCATGATGACAATGTAGACGTGGAAGTAAAGAACTGAAACCGCTGGAGTTCCTTGTAGATTCTGTGGTTAGCCCATGTAACCTGTAACACATACACCAGGAGGCAGGACTTGTTTGTTGCTATAACACACATCTGTACTGTGCTGAAAATCTCTGTTACAGTCAAAATTGCATGATGAAAATATTAACTTTGCTCTGCACATGAAAGCAGCGTTGGAACAACTAAAAAGAAAATGAAGCTTGTCAACTCCACTGTGTGCTCTCTGCATGAAGTCAGTTTCCTCCCATTTACTGATCTTTAGGGACACCCGGTCCTGTTTTATCACTTCCGTAATTGTGGACTCCAGTGGCCTTGTGCTGGTTTATGAGCAGTGTTAAGATTCAAAGTTCAGTTCGTTAAGATTACGCACTCACACATGGCAAGGTTAAAAAAAACGGCCACTTCCCTCAACACCTTAAACATCCTCAGAGGAATGACATCAGTGCTGTAAGTGGGAGCTGGCCAACAGTAAGTAAACATGCAACAATAGAAGTCACTGCTCTGTAAGCATGCACTTGAATGCTGAAAATAAAGGCTTCCAACAAAGCTGCCAGTAACAATCCTATCATATCTATGTTGTCTTCCTCTCGTGTTGTCATATTTACCAAAGTTCTGACGGGAATCAAAACGCTTTCAAGGTCAAAGTCCTTTGTTGAGGGAGCAGCTTCAACTTTTTTCTTTTATCTTTATCTTGTATCAGAATTCACAACATCATAAGGTTGAGGCATTTCCAGACTTTCCTCTGTTTCTGTAGTTCTCTGCCCTCAAACAGTATTGTTTTGAAGTTACTTAAGATCAGATTTTTATCTGTTTTGCTTGTGTCAGAAACATTTTTAACAAGCCCTTCCACTTGGTCATCAGAGGATGAAATATGTACTTTCTGCAATATGTTATTGCAGGGTCAGGTTACAGTCAGTGGAAAGTAATTCAGTGCATACATATTGTATGTACTCTTGGTGTCCAGATGCACAAGCTTCGTTTCCACTCCCACAATATCCATTAATGAACATAGAAATGCCCTAAAACACATATTGCATATTGATACTTGTGTTCACTCCACCTTAAGGAACAGAATATAACGTATAAATCACAACACAGTTTAACTGACTGTTTAACATCGCCAGAGCAGGTGGCATTGTGCACGACCATTGTACATGGCTGTAGCTTTTTATAGCACTGCACCTGCACATGTACCTGTAAATCATCATCACTGTACCTGTATCTGTCTGTCATTGTTATTGTAAGTCAGAAGGATGATTAACATAAAGACCCCATATTAAAACAGACTTTACAAAGTGCTTTGTAATCCAGGATCAAAAGAAAAGATCATTTACAGGGAGGTAATGGCTCAGGTTTAAATAAAAAGAATGATAATTAGGCAATTTCGTTAATTAGTTAATCATTAATCACAAATTAACCATTAAAATATATTTTACTGAAGGATGTGTAGACTGAAAAATAACACAAGCAGTGAAATTGGCAAACAACCTTCCTTCACCTGGTATTTCATGTCCGCTTCATAATTTCAACTGCAGCTTTCTCCAGTAAAATGTGTGTTTGCTGGTTTAATGTTTGTGTGAGGTAGGCACATTCTCACCGCACATTCTTCCATTATATATACCAGTTTATGTGTACATACACATCCTTTATACATCTGGCCATCGTGTTGAATATAGAGCCGGACCAATACTGTGAAAAATTCTGATATTGATATATCGGCTGATGAACACACATTTTTCTGCACGATCCCTCAAATCATCCCTCATATATTGTGACAAATATATCTAATGGAGGCAGTTTAACAATATATTAAAATATCTTTAAAATGACATCAGCGCACTGAAAATGTAAGCATCACTGGGAATTTAATAATTATAAATTACCTCAAGCATCTTTTTCTGCATTAATGTCTAAAAAATAGGTAGGCAGTGTTTCCTGTTGTTTTGTAGCAGTGGTGGCAGGGGGTACATTTTGGTATTTGTTTCATGTCCATCCCTGTTCATCTTAGTTTTGGTTGTAGTGCTTTAGGTGAGGCTTTTGTTCTTATTTGTTTGTTTTGTTATTTAGATTATAATATTCAGTTGCCTGTTGTATCTGGCTGTGGTGGTAATGGCCGATAGGAACTTCTACAAACTATTGTTATCGGCTGAACTTGGCTCTGATAGTTGCAGACTGCTTTGCAACCTCAACTGTCACCATTTTGCATGGAGGATATGTCGTGATATCATTTATATTTAAATGAAAGTTAACATTATATAAGACAGCTTTATTCATAAATTAATTAACTTTCTAAGGGTGTTTGGTTATAATATGGATGAAATTATTATGTTTTAGACTGCAGACTGATAAACTGCTAATGTTACTCTGCTGAAAGCATGTTGTCTCTGTTTTGCTTATCAGCTGTAGAGTTAATGTTAAATGCAAGCACAACTATGAGCCAATTGAACAAGAGAACAATGGCACAGCAGCATCATACTCTTTCCATCGTCTCACTGAGACTGAGCAAATACAGGTCAGTTTATTAGTTTGCGGATTAGTTTGTTTTTCCCACTTCAGTTGAGTCAGATTATTTCTTCACCAAGCATGCAGTAAGCTGATTCATAGACCAAAGGTTCTCTGCACACAGCTGACTCAGTGACAGCTAATCTCTGATCTGTCTGAACTCTACACTGTTAGCAGCACACTGATGCAACTGCTCAATGCTTCAGTGTTTCTCTTGATTCCCGCTAAATACTGTTCACAGTTGCACTCTTCGCTAAGTTAAGGTTCACAGCTGGGTCATCACGTGGCTAAGCTGTCGCAATGAGGACTCTTATTGTGCTGTTTGCATGCTAGCGATATGTTTATTTTCACTCACACTCTGTTGTTTGTGTGTACAATCATGGAGTTATCAGGTCAAACTGTTCTCCAGACCTCAGCAGGAGTAAATCTGATGCCAGGCGTTGTCCCAGCTTATAGCCCACTTATTTGGCCCTGTTTTTCTGGCCTCAATGAACAACGTTTTGAGCTCAGCGGAGGTGAGGTGAGGTACTGATGCGCAGTTTGTTGTCCTGCCAACCAGCCAGCCTGCCAGTGTATTTAGCTGCTATTGGCCCTTAGCTGAGCTGGCTGTGCTGGGGCCTGATTGCTGGCTGCTTGCCTGTTTACAGGGGTGGGGCTCTCTCAATGCTCAGTGCTGACCTTCACTCTGATTTATGATTTCCGTATCGCAGTTTGTCTCCCTCCCCACACTCCTCTGAACTTGAGCAGGGCCACCCTGTGTCCACCACTGACATCGCGGTGTGTAAGCAAAAACATGATATGCAGCAGATGTGTGAGTTCACCTCCTTTAATGCTAAGCCTAGCCCTGGATTAGAAACACACTGTGTGAGAGTGAGATGTGAAAGAACAGGTATTTTTATCTGCTACAGTGTTCAACACAGTTTCATAGATTTTTTTTTTTAGTTTGGCTTGACTGATAAATAGGTTTCAGGAGTAATCTGATTTACATGGTCAATTGACTTTGTACTCCATTAAACTGTAGAAATCAAGATTTATGTGTGTTTGGCCCTGTCTATTCTGCTTATCAACCTAATGATTAATCACTGCCTCGCTGTGCCATCAGTTCACCTCGGATCTGTTTACACACTGTTTTCTAATAATGCTGGTTTTGAACTAGAAACCCATTGTGTACGTTGCGTACATTACTTGTGTGTATTGACATGATCTCAGTGGTGAAGAGTAATGTTGAATCTCCAATTCATGTATAAAAGAGCTAATCAACTCTGAATGATGCCACTGATGAATGAAGATTTCCCTGCAGTGAGGATAAAAGAGGGAAACATGCCAATCAATTGGTCCTTACACTGTTGCTGTTTTTCTTGTAAAAGCTTTACGATGATGTGAATTATTCATTTAATGTTTCATGTCTGTGAAATGGAGCTTAAGTAGTTTCATGGGTGATTTTTTTTTTATTATTAAGTCAGGACTGAGTGGAAAAAAATCGATTTGCATCTTGGATTTATCAGGATTCTCTCTTGAAAGATTGTGTCTCGATGCAGAAAAGTCAGTAATTTAAATTTAAAACACTGTTATTGACATTATAATCACCTTTATCAATTTTGCAAAGACTGCCAGGCTGAACGTTCTTTACAGCTGAATAATTGGATGGTGAAACATAATAGACATAAACATGTGCGTCATGTTTTCGTTCTAAATTAGGCTACTTGGCGAGGATGGCTGAGCGTGAGTGAAGATGATGGAATTAAATTATTCTGTTTGTTTTAATTATGGATGAGAACAAATGCTATGTTTTACAATTAATAAGAAGTCACACAGAAAATATAAATCACTAGAGATGCACAATTGCAATTTTCTTGGCTGATTCTGATTTACAATTTTTATTTTATTTATTTATATTGTTTTAGCTTGACCTGCTGATTTTGACTTTGGCCAGCTCCAATTTTCTTCCCAAGAACTATAATTGACAGCATACACAATCAAGTCGGTCCATCACCATAAATCACAATGGAAATGCCTTGATACTGGGCTGTGGCTGAGGAGGTTCAGCGGTCGTCCACCAATCAGAGGGCTGCATCCTGCAGTCTACATGTCTTGGGCAAGATACTGAACCCCAAATTGTTCCCGGTTGCTCTTCCATCACTGTGTGATTGTTTATGAGTGGTTATTGCTCCTGATGAGCAAGTGGTACCTTGCATGGTGGCCTCTGCCACACGTGTATGTGTATGAATGTGTGTGTGAATTGCTGAATGCTTGTGAAGACTTGTGTTGTAAAACACGTGGTTGGTCAGACCATCTTAGCCTCTGGATCATTAGGTGTGCTGAGATTCCCCCCCTTACTTGCTTCCAGGTCTGGTCAGGCATCCGGCCAATGACCACACCCCATGGAGTTGTGGAAATGGATGTGATAGTCATCGCTGCATTCTGACTCACATCCTTTTATTTTTGCTCTAACAGGGGTCCAGTGTGTGGGGAAGACCTTATGAGGTGAAGAAAGCCCAAGGAGGCCACTGGGGTTCATCTGCTATCCATTAGCCTGAACCCTGACTGACCCTGCTGCCTACTTCCTGTTCCCCATCACTTCAAGAGGAGGCTGGGCTCCCTCTGGGTGCAAGAAAACACCATGTGCCAAAACTGGAGAGGACTTAGCACTGCCCCATAGACAGCCAAGCCTCTTGTTAACCTTCCCCTCTAGTCTGAGGACCCTTTTTATCCTCTACGTTGTAGCAGCCAAGATGAAGAAGGTGGGAGGATGGTCAGCAGAGGACGTCTCTGATTGGCTGAGCAAAGAGGGGATGCCGGAGTACATAGATGCCCTCTGTCAGATGGATGGCCCTTCTCTGCTCACGCTCACCGAGGCAGATTTTAAGATGCCTCCCCTCTCGCTGGTGTCTTCTGATGGTGGGCAGCAGATGTTGGAGAGACTGGAGACGCTGCAGATAGAGACTCATATCGAGGCTCACAAAAACGGCCATGCCAACGGGCATGCTGGTGGTCTACCTAACGGAACTAGCAAGCCTCAGAGGAATGGCACATTGGGGATGAAGGACTTCAGAAAAGAGATGGTCCACATCCCTATCCCTACAATGGAAAAGACACGCTCCTCGTTCCCCGCTGAGTGGGGGAAGACGGGCATAGCGTTTGTCTACGCAGTGGTGTGCTTTGTCACCACCACTGTCGTCATTTCAGTGGTCCATGAGCGAGTACCTCCAAAGGAGCATACCCCACCACTGCCTGATAAATTCTTTGACATGTTTAACAGGGTGGAGTGGGCCTTCTCCATCTGTGAGATAAATGGCATGCTGCTGGTGGGACTTTGGCTTATTCAGTGGACTCTCCTCAAATACAGGTACAGTCTAGTTTAATCACTAAAATCTTTTTTAGTTAAATGCAAGTACATTATCATATCATTCATTTTTGTCTTTTCTTTCCAGGTCAATTATAGGCAGGCGTTTCTTTTTCATTGTGGGCACACTTTATTTGTACCGATGTATTACCATGTACATCACCACTCTGCCTGTTCCTGGGATGCACTTCAAATGCTCTCCAAAGGTACAATACACACACACTTTCATTTCTCGTCATTATAGGTCAGGTGCGCATGCCAGGTCTTTTTCTTACTTACCTGCTTTCGGCATCATCGTGCTGCTGAATGGGCAACTTCAGGAAAAAAAAATCTCTTTTGCAAGCTGAAAGCCTCTGAGTGCTCTCCACTGACCACTGATTGTGAGATGTGTGTCCATTTTTTTGTGTTGGCTTCACTTTTTTTGTAGTTCCTATTAGATAATGCTGCAATTGTTCTATCAGGAGAGCAGCTTCATATCCTTTTTATTGAAAGCCACTGTACAGCATTTCCTGTTGGGTAATGGCATTTTGCTCATAGGAAATTAAAACAATCCTGGTGAAAATAGATGATAAAATAAATGCAGTCTGTGTGGCCTCTATTCATCCCTTAACTCTGAAAACATTTGCATGCTTGTAGTAGGAATCGACCAATTATTGGTGGGCTGATTATTGCATCTGGTATTCACTATCTGAGTCTGTGTTTTGTTTTGTTGTTGTTATTTTGTTTTGTGTCAGATTGCTGATAAAAATAAACGTATTTAAAAATGGGTTACTTTGGCTTTGATGCTAAATAATAATAGAGTATTACTAATGCTTCCTTTTACAGCTCCCTAATTCCTAAGTCTTTACCCCCGTAAATTATCTTATCTTATTCAGTAATTACCACTGGTAATAAGTAGGTAATTACAGAACAGCTTCAGCTAATTACAAAGATAAATCTCCACTAGTATCCAACATGTATTAATTTAATTACTCTGATATAGTTACATTTTTTTTTCATTTTCCATTTAACTAATGCCTTTATTGTTTGATTCTCTTTCCTGTACTTGTTGCATCTTGAGCTGTTGTAACAAGTGAATTTCCCCGTTGTGGGATAAATAAAGCCTATCTAATCTAATCTAATCTAATCACACCTCTTAGGAAAGTAGGTACCAATTACCCATCAATATTAAGTAACAGTTATAGTCATCCAAGGTTTATGTTGGTATCAGCCCAAGTTTAAGTATGTTCTAACAAGAAAATAATACAGTACTTTTCAATAAATTACTTTGTCTTAAATAATTATTGTTCATGGCTACTCCCATTTCTTTCTAAGCTAAAACTGGACTGCAAAAGGAAGCCTTGTTTGTGTCCATTTTTTCCATCCAATAATATACTATAATTTACTATATATTTACTTAATAAGTACATAGCAATCAGGGGACTCTAAAAGGTCTACTGAAGGGCTACTGAAGGGCTACTGAAGTGTTGATAATCTGAATTAGCAAAGAAGCTAGTAACTGAAGTTACCAAATAAATGTGCTGGACTAAAAGTGAGAGAAAATGTAAATCCTCAAAAGTGTATTAATGTACAGTACTGAGTAAATTGTTCTGTTACATACCATCACTGGTTATTCTAAATGTCATTAAGATTTTCATCTTTAATACAAGTGCACAGTATATCTGCTTTAAATATTGGCTATGGGTGTCATTGAGTACTAATAATAGGTATCAGCATTGGCCTGAGAAAAAAAAACATATTGGTCGATCTCTTTCTTGTAATGCTCTGCTAGAACATAAAGTACTAGCAATAGTAGAGTAAGTAAGTAAAGCATACGCACTCATCATAACAGTGAACTGAAGGACACCCAGTGGTGTAGGCCTCCATGGTGTAAGGTTAGGGAAAATCAGTTTTCAGGCAACTCAACTTTCTGTTACAGATAAAACTGTCAGAACTGTTAAATGGCTGAGGGAAATATAAGGATTAAGTTGACTTTCAAGGAAAAGTCATTATCATGGTCAAAAGGAACCAGCTGCTTCCTTCTTTGGAAGAATAATACAGGTTGTTTAGGTTAACAGATCACTCATTTACATGAGGATTTGCATTTTGAGCTTGTTTTTAATTCAACACTACTACTAATCTTAATCTAAAGGAAATATTAGGGGATGATCTGCATGTATTTTATGGGTTAATGGTTATTTGACAGATGAGGATTTTATTTATAAAACATGTAGTTTAACCCTACAGCATTACACACTTTTACAATACTCTCTTAAGTAAAGCATCAGCATACCTGTAACTGGTCCTCATGTGAGATCACCCTGCATCTTTTGTAGAGAAGCGAGAGAATTTGATGTGTTTTAAAAAATGTTTTAAAAAAGAAAGCAAATGCAGTGTAAAATGATCTCCAAAGCAATGGAAAAATAATTTAAGAGACGTGTCGTGGTATCACAGTTGAATACAGACTCGATGGAAAAATTGATAGCAGCTGTCCTCACCTTTTGCCATGAAGAAATGAATGCAGCTGTCTGGATTAATTCAAATTGTGCTGCCTTTTCCTCTCTCTCTTTCACACACATCATGTGTTCCTTTATCCTCCATGGTCAGTTATGATACTTTCATTAATAATCTAAAGATGATCTCATGAATGTCTGTGTTCCTTTTTTTATTTCAGCTTCTCGGGAACTGGGAGGCACAGATAAGGAGAGTAATGAAGATGATTGCTGGTGGGGGCCTATCAATCACAGGTTCTCACACCATGTGTGGAGACTATCTGTACAGCGGCCACACTGTCATGCTAACGCTAACGTACCTCTTCATCAAGGAGTGTAAGTTCCACTGTGTTTATACTACAGTTTAATTAAGGACTAACAGAACGGTTTTACCTCTACACCACATATGATGCTCAGTTTACATTGTTTGTTTTTAGTCAAATGCAGCAGATGATTTTGACAAAATCATCTACCATAATCTAGTGCACCTTTCTTTCAGAAGGTCAGGTGTCATGAGAGTGATACAAATCAGAAATGGTGATTGGACGTTTAACCATGGACGTTCTCCAATTGTATTAGATTTGATTTTGGTATTAAGACTTATCTCAACGTTTGCTCCATTTCATAACTCATGTTTAAGGTCCCTCCCCACGACCTGCAGTGTCATCGGTATGTCCCTGATAAAGGGTAGTACTGCTTGGCTTTCTCAAAGCTTCTCTAAATAGTGTCAGGAAATGTAGACACAAAGGAAATGAGTGTTGGTTTAACCATGTTAAGACATAACCTCATTCTCTGTTCCTCATTTCCATTATCTTGCACACCCACTCGTTTCATTGCCAACCACATGGGTCAGACGTTATAGCACTTTAACTGCTTGGTCAAGTAGTAGACATTATCAAGTTTCTCATGCAAGCTTTGAGTCAACAGTTCTTTCCGTCTGTGACTTCACATGGTACTGAGATGATTTTCCACCAGGTTTGTGCTGACAGACCTAATTGATATAGCAGTGACATCTAGTGGTGAAAAGAGAGCAGAGGAAGCCTATTGGCCCATTTAAAGAGTATTCATCGTCTTCTTTAGAGTTGATACTGTTGGGTTTAATCTATGTCATCGCTGTCTCTGATTGGCAGATTCCCCCAAGCGGTTCTGGTGGTACCACTGGTTTTGCTGGACCTTGAGTGCTGTGGGGATTTTCTGCATCCTTCTGGCACATGACCACTACACTGTGGATGTGGTGGTTGCATACTTTATCACTACACGCCTCTTTTGGTGGTACCACACCATGGCCAACCAGCAGGTGAGTTATGTCTACTTATGTTGCATAGAGCATTGGTTTCGTGTTAAGCTCCAGTGGTCACCAGATGTTTATAGAAAATAAGATTGAATAAAAATCTTTAGACTGGGAATAGTTTTACTGGGGATATTTGCCTCAAATGTAATTTTATTGAGTGTGTTTCTACGATTCAAAGTGTTTGTGCATAAGATAAGATAAGACACGCAAAGAATCCCTCTTTTTTTATTTTGACCCTTTCAGGATGTTCAAAGTGAACTGAAAGTCCCAGTGCGATAGGGGTCAGGGCAGGGGGTCCAACCTGATAACTCTATGGGGTCATGACTCAGTAAGTTGGAGAATGGCTGACATAGAGTATGAACACAGACGATGTTCTAGGTGGGAAAACATGGCATGTGAGTTCCTGCGTTCTCAGCCCGTTGCAGATAATATAGATTGTTGAACCATCTCCACATGTTTTTGTCAGTGCTGTTAGTTAGCAACTTGTATTTCAGCTATTTCTGGAATTATCAAGTCTTAAAATTCTGTGCTTGTAGTTGGCAGTAAAAAATTAAATGCTTCTTGTATAAAGGGTTGGGCAGCACGACAAAATAAACTGCGACTATCTCATACTTGAAAGTCTTTTTTGGCTCCAGTGTATCATGTGATGTTGTAATTAAACGGTTCGGCCACTACGAAAGTAGGCTTCAAAGCGTCGTGTTCTTCCTGGGGGCTTGGTATCTGTACGCTTTAATATGAAGCTACAGCTGGCAACTGAAGCTGATTAAACTGATTAGCTTAGCTTAGTTAATGACTGGAAATAGTTTGGCACAATAACTCTTTTACTGCATGACCTAACCTGTTGCTTTTGTATGACGTATGATGTGTCAATTAGTGAGCTTGAAATGAGCTGGTAGGCAAAATTTTGCACAAGGCCAGGCTGCTGACAGATGAGTCATGAATCTCTTATCAATCTTCTTATGTAACTCTTGGCAATAAAGAAAATAAGCATATATGTTTAAATGTATATTCTGTTTATACCTGTGGAACTACAGTGTGACGAAGTATCTTTAGTTTTCAGATATTTCATTTGCTGGATTATCCAAATGAATAAATTTCCATTATTTTACCTGTAAATGATCTACCAAGTACAGCATTGTATCTGATTTCCACCTGTCCACTCCTGTCACTGTTTTTATCTGCACTTAAAGGAGTCCATGTGAAAGTACAGCTGACACAATGTGAAATGACAGTAGACCCTGAATAATTTGTATTAAATTGTTGGAAACATTAACGAACTGTCAATTTAATGTGCATCAGGTATTTAACAATCCCACTAACAGTATCTATGTGTTCTGTTTCAGTCACTGAAAGAGACGTCACAAAGTAACCCGTTCTCACGGGTGTGGTGGTACAGAATGTTCCTATACTTTGAGGAGAACGTCAACGGTACGGTCCCTCGCAACTATCAGGTGCCGTCGTCATTGCGAGCGTTGCCGTGGAATCGAGGTGTGAAGTACAGCAAACTGGACATTCAGTGACCCTCATCATGGCGAAGCGGGCAAGGACTATGACTTCCAAAAGTGCTGTTTTTACCTGTGGAAGATGGCACTGTTCAGTGTAGCGCGCTGTCCTTTCACCTCTAGTAACAGACACATCCCTGTCCAAATGGGTAGCACTGTGACCCACCTAGTATTTTTTTTCTCCGTGTGTAAACATATATATATTATTTTTGTTCTCTCTCGTCCTCTTTCTCCTCTGTTGTTTTCGTCAACACAGAGCACTAATTTATATTTGTTTTGTGTCTATTCCTCGTCATGGGCCACATGACAGTTTCTGCTTTTGTAGCAGATCTTGAAGCATTTCGACAAACTTCTAAAACTCAACGCTTTTGGCCATAAGGACTCAATAACGTTTTTTCCCTCTCTGCACAAACCATAGTTAACGTCTTCATGTTCTTACAAGCTTTTTAGTGCAAATGTTGTCAATCAAAGGCGTATTTGATAACCAAAATGCCATAAGCTTTTTCCTTCTTCTTCTTCTTTTTTTTTTTTATAGATTACTTTTTGTAAACTGTCCTTGCTAAAATGAGTCAAAGGTGCAAAAAATACTTTTTTTAAGTATGTCAAACTTTATTTTTCAAAAACAAATGATGTCCAAGAAAAGATTTTTAGATTTTTACCTTTTTCAAGATGGATAACTGAGAGCATAAGAAACTAATGTGGTATAACATTATTCCAGTGCCTTTCTTAGCTTGATTGTAAAACAGTTCAAGTACTATGTGTCTTGTGTCACCCTGCCGCGGCTGTGACCACACCGCGGTACGAGGTGGTACTTAGTTAACAGTCTCGTTCCCATGAATGTAAAAACAACTACGCCAGCCTTACCAGAAAATTGGTTTTCTCAAAATTAAGTGCAGTGAGTGAAATGTCCCGTTTATTTATTGATGCTTTATGATGTCAGTTTGTGTTTAGTTGGTTAATGCTGTTCTAACAGGAGAAAATGACTGTTAATTGTGTTGTTTTATGTCCATAACATCTCATTTTTTTTACCAATCAGTCTTTAACCAACACCAGCCATGTTCAAAGCCCGATCATTGATAGTCAGTCATCAGCTAGTTTTCCTTTCCAACAATATCTGCTAAACATCACTGCCTGATTGGAGACTGCATAAGAAATGTCTCTGAGGTGCAGAGTTAAGTTATTCTGGACCTCACACTCGTTTGCATCATTGTCGCATCTGTTTGCTCAGGAGATAACAAGCCCCTCTTTTGCTCCCAACATCGGGCCCCATTTTGAAATTAGAATTTTCCTTGTTGCTGTCTCGTCTCGTAACCTTTTATTGTGATGAGATCTAGAGGAAAATATGACATGAGTTGTGAAAACAAGCTTCAGGCAAAGTTTCTGAGCATGTCTGTGATGAATCTGCTTTGTTTAGTTTGTCTTGTGCTAAATCAAGCTGCTACCTTACAGTTAAAGGTCAGTGTATCTCCTACACCACATCCTCGAGGTAGCTCAACATGGTACATGTGTGTGGGGAACAAGCTGAAGCATGATGCACAGAGCTCCTGATATATCTGGACATATGTGTGCAAACAGGACTTTGATTTCCATGAATGTGAAAATGCGTCCTTATTGATGATCCTAATCATATACATGTCAACTTGTTTTGTTATTTTTATATGCTTTTCTTTGTGTAACTATGACTGAACTGTAAAAAAAAAAAAGAAGTATTGCACAAGTTCATCTATTGGGAAAGATTAACTCATTATGTGAAATTTCAAATAAAACTGATTACTTTTGAAGACAAACTGCACTAAGCTTTAGATTATAAGACCTCCAGATAATTAATAATATTGATCATGTGACTAATTTCTTTAAACCAAGGGGGAAGTGAGGATGTAACATTATTTTCAACGATGAAGAGTCTAGATGTATGAGACAAATTACAGCACAGGCTTTACCTCCTTCCTGTAGCATTGTCCAATCATTTCACCCCTACAGAGAGTGGTGAGTCGGTCTTTAAGAGCACAGCAGGTTCCTCACATGCGACCATATTTTGATTCAAGATGGCGTTCGAGGAAATGGTCCGGTTGTGGCTCTCTAGTGATGTTTGAGGGCTTTCATTGGAGTTAATGTTCATCTTCTAGTTTGCCAATCATGTTCTTGTTTTCGTTTTTTTTTTTTTGTCTCTAAGAAATGAAAGTTGTATGTTTCTCTGTAAACTTCTCACCCTCTTTGTCCCTTTTTTGTGCATATACCAGATGTTTGTAAGATATGATAAAGGATTCTACTTGGGATGCTTTTGAATAAAACATTTTACAATAATGTATGTGATTTACCGCGAGTCCCTTTCATTCTCCATTGTGATTGTGCCTAAAGATGACATCATGGCAGATCCACTAACAGCCAGCAGATGGACACATTGAGTTAAAGTGAGTGGTGGCTTCTTCCAAAAACTGTTTTTCTTCCACTATGTATTTAGATTTAATTCAAACATGTCAAACTTTGGTCTCTATTAATCCACTCAGTTGTGAACAGTCAACTGAGCATGAGGTTTCTGAATAAACACACACTGCCTACACACACTTAGACTTATTCACAGTTTTCCTCTCTAATACATACATTATAGTAATGACTAAAAGTGGCTGAAATCTGCCTGTCACATTGAATATTCATTACTATATGTTAAAGCTTGGAGAAAAGCATTGCTAGGTGTTATTTATTATTCATTTAACAAACTGTCTTCATGCATGTCTTCATCATCACTTCATCATTCAAATGTTTGTCCTGTTTGGTGCACTGATATGTGGGGCACCACTGATTCTCGACCACTGGAAAGATTACAGACTAGGGCTGCACAACATGGATTTTTGCAGATATTTTCCAACTCATTTTAGCTGATTGCTCATGCTGATATATGCACATTTTATCTTCCACCTAATTGCAGAGAACATTAAGTCTCTGCTGCTGTGGACTTAACAAATTTTTACTTCCCTCAAGGAGATTACGTTTTTATTATTGTTATTATTATTATTATTGTTATTGTTATTGTTATTATTATTATAATACTAGTATTATTGTTATTACTGCTGTGAAAACTGCAACGATTGATCGATTAGTTGTCAATTGTTATATTAATCGCAAACTATTTTGAAAACACAATAAAGCTGCTGGTTTTAGTTAACTTCCTGTCTGTTTTGCAGTTAGCAGCCCCCTCCCTCCTCTCTATGCACCACATGTTCATGACTTCTTTCTTTTATTTCGTGGCAGCTCTTTTCTCTTTCTTTTCTTCAAGTGTTTTTTCATCGCTTGGCCTGTTTGGTGGTATAAGCCTTCACCAGAAGCGCTGGAATTGGCAGCACTCCAGTTCCGCCACTGTCAGTGTAGGTACCAGAACAGGAGGATCGGATCAGGACCGCCTCTTTCTGGAGTTCTCTGTCCTGATTGGATAAAGTGGGCAGGGATACTGAAATTTCTTTTCTCTTTTACTGCCTGAGCACGGGGAGGAGAGACATGGGTTACTGACCAAACACTCTATAACAGTAATAACAGCTTTTTAACATTTATTCAAATAAGAAAATAATGCTTACAGCAGCTTTAATCTGTTGGAGTAATTTCAAATTCAATTTCAAAGTTAATATTCTGTGATTGTGGCTTCTTAAATGTGTATATTTTCTGGTTTCTTTACTCCTCTATGATGGGCAGACTAATACTGTATCTTTGGGTTGCAGACAAAAGAAGACGTTTGAGGACATCATCCTGTGCTTTAGAAAAACACTGATTTACATTTTTCACAATTGTCTGACATTTTATAAACCAAACAACTAATTGATCAGTAAAGAAAATAACTGCCAATGAAAATAATTGTTAATTGCAGCTCTAATCCCTGATACGTACCAGACCAAACACAAAATCTCTTGTGTGAAACATCCCCAACAGTTCAGACTTTGTGTTCACCAGGACCGTCACTCAAAGTAAGACACTGAGTGAAAAACAGCTTTTCTGGGTCTTTAAGGCAGCCAATATTTAAAGCTGGCATCTGACTTTCTCTCAAGTTTACTCAAGCGGTAAAACTGTGAACGTACACTTGGAAGCCAAACAAAAAAGTGGCCAAAATTGTTTTCAGCTTGCAAATGATTAGAGGAGTGATCCGGTGCTGATTATTGTCTGGTCTCACTATGACAGCCTCTAGAGATCCGAGAGATCCAAATAAAACTAATTAGATCATGACCTCAGCTGCTGATAAATTGTTGCTGAGGGGTTTGAGTCACCTCCGGCATTTCCTGCAGTTGCCTGCTGAAGGAGAAAGAGGGCCCTCACACTTCCTTGGATGAAAAGGGGCATATATTTATCTCAAGCTGGTTCCTCGGCCAGCTGGAGAATTCTCTGGCACTCTGGAGAGCGTCGGCCGGCCAGCCAAGACGAACTCCCACACACTACTACTGTACACAGTCAGAAGAGGGAGGAGGGAGAGTGAGGGGTGAGTCTGAGCTTTAAACATCTTCCAGTTTCAGCTGACTTCATTAAATAGGCCAGAGTGATGCTCTCAAGATAGTTCTCAGCTTAATGCGGCTGAAAATATTTTAATTATGCAGGTGTGCAGTCTGTGCCGTGGACAGAAAACAGACAGTGTTCTTAATTACTGTCACCTTTCATTGGATTTGAGAGTTCGAGGTGGTAAAATACTTTGTGTTCTGCACTTTCTTCTGACTCAGGTAGTTACAGTTGTTAGATATAACTCAAGTCATATCCTGTTAATGATTTTACAACATGACTAATGTGTTACTATGTGTATACGCAGCCTGTTTTCCAATCTGGTCACTCTTTATGCCATGTTGTCTATCAATTATTCTCCTATGGAAGAAATGTTCTACTCCATCTGTGAAGATACATAATAACTTAATTTTTACATCACAATGCACTTT
Source organism: Pagrus major (assembly GCF_040436345.1). Taxonomy (NCBI): domain Eukaryota; kingdom Metazoa; phylum Chordata; class Actinopteri; order Spariformes; family Sparidae; genus Pagrus; species Pagrus major. Next base: position 4,543,171 of record NC_133229.1, read on the forward strand.
CTTTTGCCATCGTGCAGCTGACCCTCCCTTAAGGCCCTGAAGCCAAGAGAAACAAGTCTGATTCATGGGTTCACAAACAAATTCTCTTCTATTCTCAGCAGTGATGTGGTCTTTATCCATAATACCATACTTAGTCCTTGAAGATATGTTGTCGAGTGCAAATGGAGTTTCGTCTATTAATGGATGGCTTGGAAAGTGGGTGGTATGAAAAAAAGAGGGATCTGGGTAATAAAACTGCCATGGTGTACACAATCATGTTCTGGACTGTGTTCCTCAGCCTGTCCTGTGCTTGTACTGGTGATCGTAAATGGAAACAAAGACACATTTACACACATAAAGTCCATTTATTGTTCTGTCTTGTAAAATTGTATTAGTTATCAGTTTGAACATGGAATTCCAGCTCGTCTCTTTGTGTTCAATCATTGTTGTAGTGCTGTGGAGAGTTTCTGCAGCACATGTGAATGAGGATATACTCAGTGTTGTGTTTCTGACTACCTGGCAATTGATAATCCATTACTTTCTTTTTGCTCTGTTTTTGGTCTGCAGACTCCTGGGGGAAATATCTGGCTCTCTAACTGTTCCACAGTGTTTACCAGTTAGCTACCAGTTAAGGGTGTAATTTGTAAGAAATGACAAGGATTCGAATACTAGACTTGCCCCTCTCTGCTGTAGCTATTGTACCTTTCCTGTAGCAACAAGCTGCCATTAGCAAGTAAGCTAGCTCAGTTAACCATGGATCCTCAGCAACCTCAGACCACAGGAATCAGGGCTCAGTCAACTGGCCTCCCGGTGAACACACCAGACAGGGACTGGACACAACCTCCGAGATACCAGTTTAAAGACAGAGGACGGAGGCGATTTACAGCGGCTCTGAGAAAGTGTCAGACATCAACTGCAGGGGAAAATGGTGAATTGAGGATTTATTTCAATCAAACCAGTCTTTTATGTTGAGTTTGAATGAAATGTGTTTTTCGATGAGTTAACAAGGCAGTTAAGCTCTTCTTAGTTTGGTAAAAGGGAGAAACTTGGTTTCAGATGGTGTACAGTTGTGTTTTTCTGTTTAGTAATCAAATTATGTGTAACAATATTTCCTTTCTTGACATTCTGTGAGTTTATTTAGTTTATTTACTAGAATTAGTAACAAGCTAGTCGCTTTTACATCTCCCAACTGAAGCTACTGGTCGTGGCTAGTTGGTTAGCACGCTAACTTTAGTAGATATCTCTGCAACTCAAGATCAATGTCTGACATAACATTGACACTGTTGTTTCTTTATCCTCTATTGATAATATAAGTTATTTTTTTTTAAATGATTTAAACTACAATTCTGGGCATTTCTGACAAATTGGCCCTTTGACTGTGTCTGTCTGCTGTTTGATGCTGAGCAGGTAGTCTACAGTGAGACTTTAGAGTTTTCACTACCTGCTGCAGCTGGAGATGACGCTATGAGAGTCGCGAGAGCGAACCAAAACTGTAAACTGCGGCAAGGACAACTGAACAATGAACTGAAAGTCAAGTGGAGCTGCCGATTCAGGTGAAAAATACCTGTACATTCATAACGGGGGGAGCTCTTTCACATTGTTATTTAATACATGTTACAATAAAAATGTTGATTATAGCCATTTTTCAGTATACAGCAGCAGCTTGATATTCTCTGTTGTGGTCCCATTTGCTGCAAGCAGGGATTTGAAAGACAGCAAAAAGGCTAAAATAGCAGCTTTCAAAAACTAGGTTTTTATATCTTTTTAAATTTTTTTTTTCAAGGTCAATAGAAAAACAACACTGCACAGTTTGGAGGTTTGATATGATTGAACCACTCGAGGCCGAGAACAAACGTGGCTGTTGCTGCTGAGCATGGTGACGGTTGTAATGATGACAGTTATTTTCATCACACACACCACTATCAGGGCTGGTGAGATATAATGCTGCCCACTCCACCATCAGGGCTCTACACATCTCAAGAGGCGATGAAATGACCAGAGCTTAAAGAGGTGATCATGTCACCCCGCTAACCACAGGAATTTATCCACGCTTCAGAGCTTGCTCATCTCGCCACGCTCTGTCAGTTGGGCCAACACTGCATTGCAGTTTCAGTCCATCTACCACTGGAGAGGTGACTCAGTAACTCGCAGTCATAACAGCCAATCTGACAAGGTGGTGATTTTCAGCGGTGGAGGGCACCCCCGGGCCCCGTGGCACTCTAAGAAGGTCCGAGGCAGGAAGTCAAACTGCAGCTCAGACTACCCTCTGTAAAAAAGAAAGAAGTTTTGGACTGAATCCCTGTCTCAGCTTGAATTGCTTCAGAGAACGACATACTGTGTGATATAACAAAGTCAAAAGTCAACTCGCACCAACTGAGGGGACTCTCTCATGACTGTTGGAAACAGTTTCTGTGCCATCTGTCCACCGCCCTCGCCACTACTGCTGGCACAGCAGACCGAACAAGCGGAGATGTCATCAGTCATCTTGCCACTGTATCTGGAAGGGCCATTTTTAATGCATCATCATCCTTGAACAGACACTTTGATGTCTGGCTGCTGGGTAGTTTATTTTCTTTGAGGGATTTTGGAAATAGGCCACATTGCCGGCAGGTTTGGTCGAGCAGATGGCAGACTGATATCTGTCAGATTCTAGTTGTCAAAATGTCATTTAGATTATTTAGAGACCACACCGCTGCTGAACTGTGACTCAACTGGCATATTTTGATCACAGTAATGTGGGTTTTGTTTGTCCTCCTATTTCAATGATTATACCAATGAATGCTTTACTTTAAAGAGAAACTCATCACCAGGTTGTGGTGTAGGTGTTGTTGGGATTGGTTCACTGACTGTATAAAATATGGACAGAACTCTAGAAAGTGAAGCCAATCTGGAAGTGCCTTAAAGTCAAATTGTATGTAAGCTGATGAGAAAATGACCCTACTTCTCACTTGATTTATAACCCCAGTAAAGAGCTCAAGTGTTCTTCAACACAGCATGATGTTCATTTAGTAAATTATGATCCCATTTAGAGTAAAATAGTCACTACCACAGCATGTCTGCAGGTTTTCAGTCAGATCCAACCAGGAGATCCTAGTCCACAAATCGATGGGTGACATCACAGTGGGGTTACACCTGTAACCACGCCTACCAGTGATGTCATAGGGTCCTGGAGTAGATCTGTACATCAATGCATCAAATTAAAAAAGGGGAGGTCAGAAAAAACAAAAAAATCGGGAGATGTCAAGTCATTCTTTAAAGCTTTGGACCACATGAGGGCAGTGCAACAAGCCTATTATCGTCTCATTATCACCTTATAAAGTTGATGAATCAGAACGTTCTTGCTGAAATCAACTGCGTGGAAACCAAAACAATGAGTTAAAATGCTGTGTAGAGCTGGAGGAAACTGCAAATTTGGCTGGTGACTCCCTCTGTTTCATGACTAAAAGTGACCATTTTCACATTATACATAGACATTTGTTCCACTGTTGATCTAAGAATATTGATTAGAGCAGCTGATCGCCAATAAATATTTGTCATATAATCCAGATGTGGCTAACTTTTCACAGGCAGAGGGCCATGTCTCTTGATATTTTAATCCAGGGCCTCAGGTTTGGAGAGACGACAGGTGAAGGTAGCACCTACATGCATATGCGTCGCTCACAGCCTTATTGAAAAATAAGATTGATCATCTTGCATAACCTGCAAATTCACAACTTCCTGTCAAAGCCCATAATGAAAAGTTAATGTTTCTGAATCCAGAAAATATTAACTTTCCAATCAGCGTACGTTGAGTCAGAATCCAGACCTGAACAGGCTTTGAAAGGCCTATCAGCGGGGAATCAATCAATACAGACAGATTTTAAAATATGGCAGCCGTCTGAGAGCGAACCTTTAATGACTCTCAGTGGGTTTGTGAGCGGCGCTAATGATGATTCTTGGAAATCGCTGTATTCTCATGCTTTGTCTGTCTGTCTGACAGTTACACGTGGATCATTTTCAAACAGCCTCAGAAAGACACAGACGCACAGCAGCCTTTGATCCGAGATGTCATCGTGACTTATTTTAGCTTTGGGGTGGCATTTGGACGCTGTGACAGATGGACAAAGCTTTGGTCAGCCGACGGGGAAACAGGGAAATGTCAGCGATAAGTACAGACTCTTTACAGTCTTATTTAACTCTGTGAGCAGTGTCATAGTAGTTCAGTAAGTTACAGCATTAACAGGGAGAGAATAATGACCATATATAGAGAGCTGAGGCAAAAACCCTGCATGAAGTGTCCTTGAGCAAAATACTGGAGCACTGTCCGCTTCACGGGATGCTCCTCTGAAGAGGTCTCAACCCATCAAACAATCTTCAAGATAACTGTTATTTTGAATCTTTGAAAGTTGCAGACGACACTTTGTTCTGATGCTTTTAAAACACCCAAAAGTAGAGCAGCTTCACTCGCTGTTCCATCTTTATTGTATTTTTTAAAAGCTGATTTATGCACCAATCCTCTAAAGTCCCCTTTGTTAAGTAACCATGCTCTTACCTTGTGCTCTGCTATTTAAAAGTAGAAGCCTGTGTACGAAATACGAAATGTGTGTTTGACAGGACATGAGAGAAACGCTGCAGATGAAATCTATACTGGAGGGAGAGCGTGTCCACTGAGTGATGCTGTTTGTCTTCATGAGCATGCACGAGGTCAAAGGGTTTCCATAATGGAGACCTGCATGGCTGATTTACTGCAGCACACGCAAATGAGGAGTGATCACGCATGCAACATGAAGACTTGGTGTGTGTTTCCCGGCAGCCAGGCCTGAGTAAGGAGCAGATATCTTCAGGCGCTCCTTCGGGCTGAGTCATCCACCAGTTTTTTTTTTTTTCGAACAGTGATGCTCTCATGTAGAAAACAAGAGTCTTGCTTGACTGAATGCAGGGTGACTTTGTTATGTAATAGGGCAAAGATTAATCCAAATTTCTATGAGTAATGTTTTGGTGAATATCCCTCACACTAATGCTCTGCCATGATCTCCAAGAAGAGATGGCCACTCAGCTCATACATATTACACTGGTGAGCAGTTGCCTCTGGAGGCTGGTCCAGTTATTTTGGTTGAGCTCCTCCGGCGCTATGTGATGTGGATTGAAAATGAAGAGGGCGTCGCTGGCTACTAGGCAACTGCCACGAAGCGCAAATTAGCAACAACGCAAGATACGATCTCATTCTCTCTCAGTAAAAATCACTCTTGTCTTTGTTATGCAAATACAGTAAGTACATTTGTGTGATGCACAGTGAGCCAGCAGCTCCTTCTTGCTGAAGGATGGTTTCTGGATTAGACATCAAAGCAGATTGGGCGCATTCAGCTGCCAGAGAAAATTTACGATGCTTTTTCTTCTCTCTTTTTTTTTTTTATCACAGTCACTCAATCTTTCTAACAGAACAACTTGGGAAAACACTCAAAGTCTTTCGGGCCACACTGACTCAACATCAATCTGAACGAGACAAAGAAGCGAAGGAGGAAAACAAAAGATGTTCCGTGGTGGTGTGGTGGTGGTGTGGTGTGGTGTGGTGTGGTGGTGGTGGTGGTGGTGGCGGGGCATCTCAGCATGTGGATGTGACTGAGAGGCAGAGTGTGGGCATTGTTTCTCACGTTTTCCCACCATTGGCTCAGGAGTGACAGCTGAGACAAGAAAACATGTCTCTCCTCCCCCAACTGTTAGCACGCACTGCTATGGGCAAATGTCAGTCAGAGACATCAGCCTTTTGTCTTGAGCGTTAACTGTATCATCTGTATCCGTTGCAGCGCTTGATCTTGAATACAGTCTCATTTCTTCCCTGCTCTTTGTGTTGCTGTTTATCTTTTCCTAATTTTTTTTGTTTACATTTTCAGTTACTCCCCTCGTTGCCTCTCATGGTTCGATCGTTCCATTTATCACCTGACAGCGTTCACTAACAGCTCAAATGACTGCTTTCAGACACTATTTTTACAGCACCTTCCAGTTAGGGTGACTGTAAATAGTTTTATAGTGACGGTGGGGGTTGTTAACCTTGTGTAGTATGTTGACATGCTGCAGGTGGTGGCCTGTTGAATGTCCAGCTGAGTCAGGAATGCGGAGGCCCTTTGGGTGCAAAGCAGGCGGGATCAGCCGTGCAGACAGGTCATGGCTTTCCTGGTAAAATTACTATGTTAAAGGAACAGTTCATCCCAATATCAAAAATGCATATTTTTCCTCTTACCTGTAGTGCTATTCATACATCTTGATTGTTCCAGTGTTATTTGCAGGGTTTTGGAGATGCTTCTAGATGGCACTCAGCTTGTAGTGCAATGCCTCCTTCTAGAAATCATGGCTGTTTCTCAAGATAATCCACAGAGCTTGTTGTTAGAAGTTTTATGTAGGAACTACTTTCTTTTTGACCGAACTACACTAGTCAACCATATCGGCATGCAGAAGGAAGCGTGCATCTCCTCATCAATGAGAGTTCAGCTAACTAAGCTAACTAACATTACAGCTTGACCGTCGGTCAATGTTGGGGTCGTTGTTTAGCGTCTGTGGCTCTAGTTGTGGCTCTGTGTCCTGCACTGTTGGCACTAGTCCGCCCTTGTCGGTGACTTTTCGGACAATTGAGCAAGTGGAATCAGCTGCTTAGCCTGTCTGTGTTCAGCTAAGCAAATCAGTGCGTGAGAAGAGAAACAGCAAAAAAGAAAGGGAGAGCCCCTCGAGCCTGTCGCTTTAGTATCCATTATTTCACCTATTTAGTGCAGTTCCTCCTGATGTTTTGCCTCCGACTCTTCGCCAGTGCCATTTGCAACTTTTTATCAGACATATTCTCGATTAGCAGTGGCTATATTAGGGAGCGTGGTGTCAAAAAAATGCTTCTTTATCATAACAACGGTTTGTATAACCGCAGTCCAGAATCCTCCCTTTTTGAATGACTTACACAGACTACTGCCACCTGGTGGTGTAGAGAATTGTTTCCTCTCTTCGAGCAAGTTGGCTGTGGTGTGTTCAAGTGCAGCTTTTTGGCTGAGACACAGGCGACTTGAGGCAATGTGACAGTCAGCCTTCATTGCCGCTAGTTCTTTGATATGGGTTTGGTGTGTCTGCGCTGCTCTCTTGAGCAGAATGCCAAATGGAATCAGTGTTTGATTTTGGGGAGAACTGTCCCTTTACAGAGCTCTTTATCTTTATCTTTAAGTAATTGTTTAAACAACTTAAAGGGCTTCACAGCGTTCAGCTACAAATCAAAGACAGTCCACGCCCCAGTCTTTAGGTCACATTAGACATCATGAGAGGGTTTACTTCAGTGACAGGCTGAGGATCATCTGAGGACCCTTTCTCGTAAGGCCCTGGGGGTCTCCTACTGATTTATTGCTGTCCCTCTGACTGCCTGTGTCTATCTTTAGCTTTGCAGACTTTTACGAGCTTGTTGAAGTGAAGGCGTGCTGTGGCACTGTTCACGGGGCTCGCTCCAGACGCTTCAACCAACCTCCGCCGTGACTCGTTCCTCTATAGGTTGTGCAAAGCTTGCTTAGTTTACTGGGAACCCTGCAGAGATAGGCATGTGCCCGAGGAATTCAGGGGTCCAGTAGCTGTGTGTTCAGACTTCTCTAGCTCACAACTGCCACTGTCTTCTAGATACTCAGAGGAGGAATTAAAAGAAGTACAATTACTCAAATGCTGCACTCAGGTAATAATTTTAGGTACTTTACACATATTTCTCTACAAATCAGAGGGAAATAATACCAGTTTCACTCCTCTACATTTATTTGGCAGCTATACATAGGGTTGTTGTTTATGGGGTTAGGGTTCGTAAACCTTAACATAGCTTAATAAATGCTTTACAAAGCATTTATTTTATTGTTTGTCAACAGTAAAATAACAATAAACTAAAGTTGAATTAACTACAAATGTACCATTTATTAACAATGGTTATCATGAAGTGTTACTGAGTATCTCTCCTCCCTCATGTATACCTTTACCTTCTTTACATGCTAATGAAAACATAATGCAGGGAGCTATTAACAGCTAATGATGGCAACCTCTTGTATTAAGTGGAGATGCTGCTTTCAAGCTCAGGTAGGGGTTGGATTAATAAATATTCTGAGAAAACACTCATAGAGCTTTGAAGTGATTCAGGAACATTTTCCAGGCAGCGTGGAGCTATAGGAGCAGACAAAACCTTTTATCTCACTGAAGAGGGATGATGGTCCAGTTCAGACGCTGCCATTGGTCAGAATCTCAGCACTCGTCTTCTTCTGTCATTCACCATGGACAGTTTATCCCATGTGTGTTCAAATGTGATTCATCTGTAGTATTTCAAAATATTAACGTTTTCAAAAGCTTCATTTGTATTGTTCCTGACTGCATGTGCTGTGTTATCATTATTAATTAGAGTGGAAACTTTGACCATTTAGCATCATTGTTCATTTTGGCAATCCTTTCTGAACACAGCTGTTGAACGTGTCGTGATGAAGTATTTCAAACCAGCTGATTAAAGGTTTTAAAAAGTGGTGAAAACCTGTTTATTCATATTATTCATCATTTCCTCGATAGTAGTCTGTTTTAAAATCTGTTCTTACTATTCTGTTGTCCTATTTATTGTTTGTGCTCATTATTATTCCATACTCATGTTATCTGTATGTTTGTTACTTTTATTGTTTTGTTGAGAGGGAGAACAGAACATGTGTCTTTCCCCAGCTGCCTGTATCTTTGTTCTCTCTTTTTTCCTTAATAAACCTCCTAAATTACAACAAAGACAAACAATCATTTGAGCTCCATGAAACATCTCTCCCCCTCTCATAAGACTCATTCAGCCGAAGCTAAATAAATTAACTAAGGTGCCTTGTAAAAGCTTTACAAGAGTCTCTTTTTGAAGAGGGACTTCTCATTACCTTTGGGCACTAACAACGAAATCTTATCCTCACCACACAGTGTTTTTAATTAGACTCTGACAAGTGATGTCCGATTAGGCTGAGCACTTCCTGGACACTTCAATCTACATGCACCTTTTGGGCAAGGAACCAAAAAAAGAAGGGAGGGTCATTACATCAATGAATCTTGCTTTGGTGCCAGACAGTGGTGACAGTTGAAGTCTATGGGAGAAACACACTAAAACCCAACATATCGACGCCGTATGACTTCTGATGAAGAAATGCCTCCAGAAAATAAAAGAACACGCTTCAGAGAGGAGGATAATTTGGTAAAGGCTCCTGCTCCTGCTCCTGTTCCCTGTTTTGTCACAATATTATTAACCCTGTCAATCATTTGGAAAACAATATCAGTGGTTAGCCTACTCTCTGAAGTGTGTTCCTTCATATAAGTGTGTTCCTTCAGAATAACTTAAACAAATATACGTTGAAACAACAAGGTACTGACAAGATGCACCTCAAGATCCACTTTGTTCTCTTCACTTTGTTAATCTGGCTCATTCATTGGGTTTAAAATCGTGGTTTTTAATTGGGGTTAAAATTTCTTTTACATTTGCTCTGCACTTAAATGTCTTTATGCTCGCCTGGTTAAACCTGCTTCTATTTGAATCTTGCCGTAGCTACTATGCACATATGTGTCTTTATGCCTGTATGTATTTACAAGTGCAGACAAGTCGCCAGGATATAATGTTAACAATTAATGTTTCTGCAAACCACTGATACGTCCAAGGTTGACATTTGTAGCAAATGTGGCATACCGCATTCACACTATGTGCTTATTAGCCACCTGTCGCACCTGTCGGGAAGGTGGTGGCTTATTACATTCAATAAGGCTGCCAAATAGGCAACTGGAACTCGAGTCCCACCACTGGATATTTTCAAGGACACCTGGAGACATTTCCAGTGGATTTTGTAGCGACCAATTCCTATCTATTTCTCACAGGTAGTCGGACCACCTTCATCCGTGAGTGTAGCGACCAAAACAGGTATTTTAAGCCAAACCATGATGCTATCCTAACACTAACCAAGTGGATTTTGTAACTATACTTAAACAGAGCATAAAGCTTTATGACAAAAGAGAAATAGAAAAGTCAACCTAAACAAATGTAAAGTTGAACATAAAGCAAAGTTCACTTTTAACTGATATGTTTTTGCGCAGAAACTCACATTTATTCTGGTGATTGCGTTGATCACTGTCTTTGTGAAGCACCCTGTTTGTGTTTAAAGTGCCTTTATAAATGAAATTAACTTGGATCAAAAATCTAAAATTTGTACTCAGGTGGTGAGTCATCAGACTTTTGTTGTTTATAAGTGACACAGTTCTGCTCAGTAACCCCTCTTAAACCAAACTAAACTAAACTATAAGAACATAAACAGTTTCTGCAAACACACCACAGCAGGGAGGGATTTTTCTGCTGAAACGAAGCAGCCTGAAAAGAAGGTTTCATTTTAGAAACTGCGATGCTTTTCTTTTGGCCAAACATACTTCAACCTTGAACTGAGTGTGAGAGAGGATCAGTCAGGTTGTACAAGCCATTTTTCAACCAGATATCAAAGTGTGCTCTATCAAACACTTGAGAGAGGGCCAAGAAAACATTTACTGGTAGAATCTACTATTTGAACGCTGTGTGAACACTATGTTATCCTCTGACCTTCACAGGAGACAGCCTGGCACACGGCCTCCATATGGTGTGCTTTACACCGGGGGAGGAACGTGCTCTCTCAAACTAGCTTCCATTAAACGCATTCCTTGTTAACAGCCCGATAACGGCACGCTAGTAGGTCCCAGCTCTCCAGTGATGTGACTCATCACTCAGGTGTGTTTACAGCTTATTACGCATGAAAAAGAGGCTTCTCTGGAGACGCACTAACCACACTTTGTAGTTCCAAGAAAAAGTCAAAGCAACTCATCCTCTCCGGCAGTTTATTCAGCACAAATGTGTCGCAGGTGATGACCTTTTGTGCTCTCGCTAACACAAATGCAGGGAGAGATGGAGAGAGTGAGTGAGACTGTGTTCCTGTATGTGTGAGGCTGAGAGGCTCGAGGTGAGCTCCAGACGTCAACGGGGTCATTTCATTTTACACAGAACCATCAATTACATCCCACCTCCACCACTATATGAGTTTGTTGCTTTAGTGCAGCAGCTGGGGAGGAAAGACGGCTGTTTGTTGTCTTACAGCCGGAGAGATGAGAGGGTTTCTCCACAGCTTATGTAACATGTCTCTTTTCATGCGATACAGCTAGGGGCTTTGTCTATTACTCTAGGTTGGTATCAATGAGGTGATGGTAGTTGGGATTTCAATACTTTAGGGTTTTGTTTTTTTGAGAGATATGGCACCAGATTTGATGCAAAATGAGAGCGAGGTAAAGAGGCTCTGATCTCTCATCTTTATACCACAAGTTAGGAGCAGTTTGGTGTGTAAACTGGGTACCATACTACTTGGGTAAACAATTTTAAATGTTTCTGTAATGACAACATCACATTACTGCTCCTTGAGTGTCAGAGTGTCAGACGGCGTGGGACAAGCGTGAGAAGAGACACCTCTATTACACCTTAGAAGCATACAATAGGAGCATACAATAATCCTGTTTCAACCGAGCGAGCACAGAGCAGCACAGCCTCCATTTTCTCCAAGAAATAAGCTGACACAGGAGCGATGTGGAGTGGATTTGGTGGAGTGACGGACAGAGGGATCAGAGCTCATGACGGTGTCTGTAGGCCACTTCACTTTACATCAACAAAGGGCATCCATGAGTCATATGATTGTTGACATAAAAAAACATTACCTATTGTGCTGGAGACATCAAGTCAAGATCATTTTATTTATATAGCTCAGTGTCACAGGATTGCCTCAAGGGGCTTTACATCCTGTGCTGTATGACAACATTTACTCTATTACCCTGTTTCTGAATAAATTGTTATTTTTAGTTGACATTTTGTTGAAAAAAAAATGTCACTCTGAGACAAAGCTCCTGTCTATCAATGAATGGTGGACAACATAAATGTAGCATGATAAAACAAATCCAAATCCAGAAAACAATCAAATAAAAAGAAATCCTGCAAAACTGAGTTATTTTGTCAGTTTGGAGGTTCGTGCTAGAGCTAGCAGCTTCAGTATCTCTTCTGTGTGTGTACCTCTGTGCTGCATGTGTTGTCAAACTGGGCACTTTGTCTTCTCAATTTTCCTTTTCTGTGTTTTGGCATCTCGTGGCCATCACACATGTGACTGAAGTCATTAACGATGTTCGTCACCCAGCACACCTGGAAGATGACGGGAATGCAGCATTCCAGCCAGTGACCCCTGACCTCCCGTTCACCTCACAGACACATTTCTCCTCTGTAACACCAGACCCAGAGTCTGTTCTCACACCTACGGTCATGTCATGTTTGGATCACAGTACAGTTTTTTTTTTTTTTTTAATTAGACCTTCCTATTTGAGCTGGGTCTAGTGCTAAAAAAAATTGATTAATTGATAGAAAACTAAATGTCGATGGAAAGTCATGTGAAGTTTCAAAGTCCACAAAACATTTCTGGAGTTGCAGCATTCTCAAAAAAACAACTGAAAAAAATGTCTCCATACATTCAGCCTTCTTGGATGAACATATCTTTTAAGGTTCCAGCTTCTCCAATGTGAAGATTTGAGTTTTCCCCCCTCTATCATTATATTATTTTTAAATGGAACATTATTGGGTTTCAGACGAAACAAACAATTTAGAATTGCTTAGTTGAGCATTTTTCTTTACTTTCTGACTTTTTATAGGATTTATAGACTTTATGAATCAATGATTAATTAGTCTCACATAGCCCGAACTACCTCCACAGCGCCCTGTCAGCGCTGAAGAAGTGCCGGGCTGCACCAAATCTCATTCTGGTAGAGGTGAAAAAATGCTCTGGCTTGTTTGCGTTTCTTTTAACAAATCACAATTACCTTGGGTGGCATTAAACCAAGGATGCAGTGATGGTGCCCCTGCATGCAACATGGCATTTGGGGGAGCTTGTTTGGCATGAGGGGAGGCGATAGCATAGAAGAGGGGAATCTAGCTGAAATAGACGCCCAATAACAGACTTTATACCAGTATATAACAGTATCCATCCAATGAGCCAGATGAGAGATTCACTGATAGCTGGAAGCATTTACTCAAAGGCACCTGGACATCTTAAACAGGCAATAGCTACAACATTAGCTTTCACTTGTAGTTGTTTATCTGGCCGCCTATGAACTCTGTTTACATAATTCGCTAATTTTGTCAGTGTGTTTGGTGTTGGTGGGTTGATTGGTGCATCTGGAAACAACGCTAATGAGTGCAGCGAGAGGGAACCAAAACAAGGAGGTTAAAACCGTAAAACCAAAACAATATGTTAAAAGATGCTAAAATGCTCCTTAGAGCTGAGGGCTGGATCCATTCTAATTAGATCAGAATCTACCGCAGGTCCAGTTGCCTTTGGTGGAGAATCTTCATGGACAGACTCACTGACAGGATTATGAATAATGAAAATAATCGTTAGCTGCAGCCCTAGCATTGGTACAGAAAAGTTGAAAAACACCCTATCTTCACCATCTAAATTTTGACAGTAGTAATGTAGGAAGGCAGGAAGGAAGTATCATAACTGCGTTTGCTCAGTCAATTTCCTGAGCTCTAGTTCTATCCATCTCCAGTGTGAGCTGAGTGATCAATCTGCAGCTCTGGATATGATATCACGTTACGATGTGAGCCTACATCGATGTGATGTGAAGTCGGCGTATTGATATTGATGCTAAAGTGCAGGATTTGCTGCAGTTTTTTTATGGGACCAGAGAGGCTCAGAAATAGATTGCCCCGGGCTGAAGCCTCTCTCCTGTCCTGGCGATGTCTCTCTCTCTTTCGCTTTCACCTCCCAACGCTCATCTCACCTCTCCTGGGATGGCAGGCCCAGGCAGGCAGCCAGCTGGTGGTGCCTCACTGGGACGGCAGCAGAGACACGGAGAGCACAGATGTTGTATCAAAGACAACAGCGGCTCAAGGGGGAAGCTTCTCCAGAGACACGGCAGCATACCTCTCCTACCAGTGCACTTACTTTAATCCCCTCTAAGGTTTTCATGCTGGCATGATCGTGTTTGTGTGTCTGCTGGGATTTTAGCTTTGTGAATGGTTACATAAATCTTTATATGCAAGCGTGTGCGTGGATGATAATGATGTGCAAGCATATGTCTGGGTATACCCTAGATACCTCTCTCTATTTCTTCTGCATGTGTGTGTATGTGTGTGTGAGTGTATTACAGGAAAACAGTGACTAATGTCTGCCCTCTTCTCTTCCGTAAGCTGATCTGTCCCTGAGGCGAAATAGAGGGCACCAGCTTTTCTCTGCCCGGAGACGCTTTTGAAACACTGCAAAGACAGCACATGAAGCCTTTATTACGGCGCAGACGGACTCAGCAATCATGAAGTCAACGGCGCCCATGAGCAGCCACTCTCAGAGCATCTATCTCTGGGTGCCGTGAGGTTAACTCGTCCATTGCCTCACCCACAACATCCAAGAGAGATGACCCATGCAGAGCTCAGACAACACAAGCTGAAACTGGTAGTGCAGCATTACTCACTCTGAGTAAACATGGGAATAGTTGAGTGTGGGGGCAACACAGATACACCCTGTAGGCTCATGATGCCGATATAGCCGTGGCAATGACGTAATGAGTGTGTATAGGTCAACCCAATAACCAGAATAAATGTTGGGAATGTATGTTTCTGCAAACCACGGATATAAAAAAGATCATGTCTCAGCTTAAAATATCTGTTTTGGTCATCACAAACACAGGAGGCGTTGTTGCATTAAGTCTCATTAAAAATATCCAGTGGTGTCCCACTTACAAATGTTGTCAGCCTCCTCACCTCTAACTCCACCACTGTCCCCTCCGCTAAAAATGTAATGTTGTAGCCTATGAAATGTACAAATTTCAACATATCAGTTATATGGTTTGCCTAAACCTAATCTACTGAATAGGTTGATTGCCAGTCTGTTCCCAGAACAACATGAGCATTGCAGTGTACCAGCGACAGGCGTACTGGACCGTCGCCAGATGCTCACACTTTGGTAAGTTTTGGCAAGAAAACTACTATATTAAGTTTAGGAAAACATCATGACCTACCTATGTTATGTACGCAGCTTCAGATACATGATGTATGTGAAGTAACTTCGCTAAATTATAAAGTTAAAATAGTTTCACACTAGACACGAACAGCAGCCTTCTGGGTCAAAGTCATGTGCTTGTTCGACCCAACCATCCATCCCCATCCTGCTTTCTATGCAGACTTGTCGCTCTATGGTCGGGATGTACCAATTGCAGTTTTCTCAGCTGTTTCTGATTTTCAATTTTTTTTAAGTCTGACTGTTGATTCCAATTTTGTCCCATTCCTTTTTTCATTCTTGTTTAAGAACTACATTTATCAGCATACACAGACATTTTTGTAACAATTTCAAAATAGAAAATTCACATTTTTTTCCAGTGTTTTTTGTTTGTAAAAAAAGTTTATATAATAATAAAAATGTTGTATGCTATTTTAATGGACTCTTTTACAGATAGAGTCTGTCTGGCAGGCGCTGTAATTGGAATGTAAGCAGAATGAAAAGTTTATTCCTGGTTCAGACAACAAATCCTTATCTTCAAAGTAAATGTGCAATATATAACCCTCGGCTACAATGCTTTACTTTCCCAAAATAAAACAGGTGCTCTGCTCCCACTGTGAAATACACAGGCAGCAGAGCGAAGAAGTAAAAGGTGTCAGAAAGCACAACTGTAAATGACAGAAAAAGACTGAAAATGAAAACAAGAGCAGATAATTGGGGTAAAAAACATCAGATATTTTGTTTCTTTCTTGAAATTCGGCCCTGCGGTCCTGTTGGGGAAGCAGGCGGCATGAATCGGATATATCTGACACTGATCGGCTGGTCGCTGGTCATGGCCGGTCATCTCTACTCTTAATGCTACTTTACCTGACTTCCTCCTTTGCTGCCGTTATAATTACTACGGCCACTAGAGGTTGCTGTCTAACAAGACACTTAAATATGGGTCGTAATAAGCTGCTTTCATTGTTGACTTTTATGGTTGTTGTTCTGGTGAGGATGGGTTGGGTTCGATGAAACATTAATTGCCAACATTTGGTTCTGGGGACTAGACTGTATAGATACACACAGACACTTCTAATGCAAAACTAATTGATGATACTGTGCATCTTTTTGTCCAAATGCATGAATGCCCTTTTCTTGAACATGATGTCAGTGGTGCTTTGTCAGTGCAACCATATCCTCCTTGGCTAAGGCCACCGAAGGTGACACTTAATTTACCACCATCATAATGGGCACAGTGTCTGCTGCATACATAATTAATCGATCGCTGTTTTCCACATTGATAACAGCACGACCCCAGTCCTCACCTCATCTTTACATGCTGATTGCATTCACTGTGCCGCTCACATATAACTGTGAAACACACTCACAGAGAAACAGTCATATGCCGCTGGAACATATGTATTTCACAATGCAATCTCCACTTGATAACTGAAGCCAAGTGAGCGTTGATTTGGTTATCACAAGTCCTACAACCAGTTATCACGGTAATATTCTCCTTAAGGTATAAGGAAGAAAAATGTGTGATAAAACTCTGCAAATACACCTTTATAGCTATGCTTTTCAGCAACAAGCATTCATCTCTAACCCAATAAGAGGCAATTAGAGAAATAAGACGGAGAGCAGTAGACAAGGGTGAGATATGTTGAACTACACCAGCAAAGGGAAGATCTGTTCACTCTATTTTTAACTCAGAATCTTAATGAAACATCCCCCTAGCGCCCATGAGCTCGCTTTTTTCCCCCTCAATGAATTCATTGAGTAGAAACAGATTTAGGCAGTAGAATGAAAAATGGTGCATAGAAATGACGGGCTGGGTTTGAAGATTAATATTACAGAGAGAGGAGATGATGTATGACTGAACTCTCCTCAGACCGACCGCACAGCTTGTTGAGGATTTAAGTGATGAGCAACGCTGTTGATGCCAAAGTATGTAATTACTGATTAGCCTGATCAGTAAGATAACACACTCTGAATGTGTTGGGTAATTAGCCTAACTTTATGTTGGATGCATTCAAAAATAAGTGCTTTTTAAAATCTTCTAACAACTGTGTGTCTTGTTTCTGAGTAAAATCTAGAATTCTAATTTGATTTAATTAACTTTGTTTATCAAATGCTTTATTTTACGAACACAATATTCAAAGTGGTGATGATGATTCATATCCTGATTATTACGTTGTTTTTTTACCAAGGTTTGTTGTTTTTTTAATTCTGTAATGCTTTATGTAAAAGGTGAAATGTTGATGAATTGGTCACCTCTCAAATTCAAAGGGGGCTGCATATCACCAGAGAAACTGCTAACTGCTGCTAACTGTAGCTGCTGTTAGCTAGTTAGCTAAGTTAGCCATGCAGCTAGCAGAGAGGCATCCTGGAGCAGCTGGCAGAGCTGCCAAGCAACACAAAACATTCTAGCCCTTGAGGCTAACGTGACCTAGCATAGACTACAACTGTTGACAGACACCATAGATTTAGATAGAAGACAAAAATACTTTTTCCCATAAGCTAACATGGTGAAAGAAGTGTCTGTTAAACGGTGGATACATTTTTTTGAGTGTCACAATGCCATACGATTAAATTATTTTACCCCCATTCAAGATAGCCCAGTTAGCCGGCCGCTAAACCGGAAGTTAGCTGACTCGGCAGGCAGAAGTCTCTAGTGCGCACGCTCAGTGGGCCGCACAACACTGAAGATCCAGGTATTTTTATCAAGCCATTTTGTCTTCATGTGCCACTGAGCAGCTTTCATAGGAATAAAATGGGGCTCCGTCTCCATGGCTGTGTCCAGATATAATTAAAAGTCCTTGGTGCATGTGCAGCTTGTGGGAAGTTTTACAAATGTGAAACCTCCATGGATCTAAAATTCATAATAGAGAGAGTCATCGACCTTGTTTGCAGCTCTTGGTGCCCTGTCAACAGTTTTACAGATGAGTCTTCTATAATGGCGGTCTATGGCGAAAAAATGCTTTTTGGGCCGCAGGAGAATTTTCCACTGCAATACCGCAGGTTGCCACAACACCAGATAGGAAGCAAGGCTGAGCGGCACCTTGAATCCTCCGGGGCCTGACAGATACATCGAATCTCATATCCAGTTCTCGATGAAGAAAAAAAAACCCTGCGTTGTCTGCACCAGGGGAGTGTTGTTGTTAAGGCTACACTGCTAGCACAGGAGCTTTGGACCAGGACGGGGCTAGCTGGTTAGCACGCTAACTTCAGTGGTTATATCTGTAATAGCCTTAAATGGCCCTTTTTCACAGCAGACATTTTGACTTTGCACAGGTGTGACCAATAACGTTAACGATGGCACCATTCTATTAAGTGTCCCTGTAAGTGATGCCAGTGAGCGAGCATGCACAGTACCAGAGCTCTGGACCGAGCTCACCTACATGGAAAGCAGCCATCACATGTTATAAATCCAACCTGTGTTTTTCTTTCTTTGACAGTTTAAAATGTCTGCTGTGAACAGGGTCTCCAGGCTGACACAGACACCATCACATGAAAACGGTTATTTCACATTCTGTTGATACTTTAAGTAGTTTTTTGCATGTTTTCAACTAAAATTCTTACATATTGCACATGTAATATAAAACTACCACAACATTCACATTGTATACATGGTTTAAAGTGTAACTCTCTCCAAAATGCAACCTAGGCTTTTTTTGTGAATGTACCCGAGTCAAACCTTCGTGTAAAAGCATAATTACGACGAAAAAGCCACTTTTAAGATTTACCGTATTTTAGTTTTCGGGTCAAAATCATTTTCAATTGCGTGCTAGGGGCAGCTGTATGGTAGAACACGAGCATTGAGAACATTGTTTGTGTACATCAACAATCCCCGAGTGCGTAACCTGGAGCTTTCTCCTCCATGTTACGCCGCACTCGGGGATCGACGCATCTCGACTGGCAGGACGGTGCCGATCGGAGCAAGCGACTGCTACCGTGAGATGTTCAAAAACCTTCTTTTGTGTACACAAACAATGTGCTTAATGCTCGTGTTCATGTGTAGAGACCCTGGTGATACTGCGAGCAAAGTTACATGTTGTGTCGAGTCTTCTTAGTGTTTTAAAAATGGCGATTTTGATGCTACCGTAAAATTGCCCCTAGCATGCAATTGAAAATGATTTTGACCCGAAAACGAAAATACGGTAAATCTTAAAAGTGGCTTTTTCGTTGCAATTATGCTTTTACACGAAGGTTTGACTCGGGTACATTCACAAAAAAAGCCTAGGTTGCATTTTGGAGAGAGTTACACTTTAAGCACATCAGTGAACTGAAGGTGATCTCTTGTAAGGCTAACAATGCTTCCTCAGCTGCACCTCAGAATGATTATGAGGATTTATGTATTTTACATGCATGTTTTTAGGATGATGAGCTTTTTCTCTCAAGATGATTATTATTGGAATTAAATCCAATCTTATTTGAGCTCATTGCAAACAGGCTCCCCTGTCCAATGAAGGCAGCTGCGGGACAACTGATTTAGATGTTTTTGCTGTTGCCAGGTCGTGGAGGTGATGGAGGGACTGTGCAGATAGATAGAAAACAAATATTTGACAGCAGCAGCAGCAGCAGCAGCAGCCTGAGCCTCTCGCTGGTGTGTTTGCAGTGTGAGAGGCGGTGAAGTACAGGAGTTGTCTCGACTCTTCAGTGGCCAGTTTAACGGCCTGCCTGCGTCCTTGGAGAGGAAGAGCTGCTGTAATTGGTTTCTCAATGAAGGATCATCAGCTGCTCCCCGGAGGCTCGGCGGACTGTGGCGTGGCGCTGCTCTATCAACCGTCCGCTGGCCGCCTCTGAACACCGCTCTCTGCTCGCTTCTTCTCAGATAAACAAGTGGGCTGTGAAGGGGATCCTCGGAGCATCATCATCCTGCGCGTATTTTAGAGGGGGTGGGGGGGGATTTGTGTGTTTTCACAACCTGAGCGAGTGGCTGGCTGGGAGTTAAATCGCTTGTGTCCTAAATCGCGGAAAAGTTTAAAGCAGATTTCAACATGAGTGACCTGGAGGACGACTTTGCCAAGATCCTGCTGCTGAAGGAGGAGAGGATACGGGACTTGGAGAGGCGTCTGGCGGACAGGGAAGACGAGATTCACGAACTGAAGAGGAAATTACACAAATGTCAGTCTGTTCTGCCCAGCGCGCAACTTATTGGACCGAGGACCCGCAGGGCGCAGGGCATCTCCGCGGAGCCTCAAACGCACCAGGACCTGTCAAGGCAGGCGTTTCGGAAATATGCCAAGTCCGACTGGTAAGACTCTTTCAGCAGGCTACTTTGTTGTGTGCCCCGACTTAACATAGCGCTTCTTTCCTCCCACAATCAAGGTTGGTAATCTGAGCGGAAATGTGATTTAAAACATGCGTTCACACTCAAACAAACACACTACAGTGTCCCGTCTCCACAAAGCTGGTTTTTCCACCTTTCCTCTCTAAATGGGAGATGGAGACGTTTTGCCATGAATGGACGAGCACTTTCATTCTTGGGGCCGATGACGCAGCTCCAAGACGAGCTTCAGAAAGAGCTCCTAATTGATCAGATCCATCATGGCAGTCCCTCAGGACACAGGCAGGAGGAAGTGCGA
This sequence comes from Pagrus major, assembly GCF_040436345.1. Classification (NCBI taxonomy): domain Eukaryota; kingdom Metazoa; phylum Chordata; class Actinopteri; order Spariformes; family Sparidae; genus Pagrus; species Pagrus major. Next base: position 4,563,734 of record NC_133229.1, read on the forward strand.
TGCATTATTGGCTTTTAGTAGCTGGACGCTGAGGACCCGAAGTGCATGTCTGAGGATATTTAATACTCCATTAGAAAACACTTTGTTTGACCATATGCTTCCTTCATCACCTTTAGGTGCTCGTTTTAGCTTCACAGTATGTTTTCTCTTGATTTTTGAGGGTTTCATATGTTTCATTATTCGGCTCCACTTTAACACATTATTTGCCCTCCAAAGTGTAAAAGAGGCACTATGTAGGTTTTGGAGAAGAAATTCAAAGTCAGAATTTAATATTTACAATAGTAATGAGGTAATACATACATGTTCCCCCCATAGCTGAATAATCAAGCTGTTCTCAGAGGAAAATAAGGTCCCACAACACTGTGTGAAGCTAGAAAGGTGGCAGGGTCCGCCACATATAGACAAAGTAGAACAGTATGGAATTGTGTTGTCCTTTGATGTCAGTTTGTCATGAAAACAGAGTTTGTTTATTTAGTTTGTGTCGGCACAAAAGTTCTTTCTCGTCTGATTTAAACTTATTTCCCAGAATTAAATAATGCACCTTTAATTCAAGCATTGAGCACAATGGGTTCATATTTTCATTTTGTTTTAAAAAGCAAGAGAGCCTCCTCTCCCAGCAGTCTTGATGATTTTTGAAGGTTTCATATGAGGCCTCTGCCTGAATCAGCTCACTTAGTTTTGGTGTTTTCAGCTGAATCCTGCTGTAATTACTTCCAGGAAAAGTTTGAACACTCTCTGTCTTAATATTTAAATTTCTCAATCTCTATTATCACAACCCCATCAGGATGAATTACCTGTCATAGCACACAAACACAATTGCTGACTCAATTTATGCAAGAGACAATTGGGGTTAATTTTATTAAGATGGCTAGACAGTTTCCACTCTTCATTTGCATTAATAAACTGCAGACAGGGAGGATCCACATGTGCACTCATTAACCGATGTTCAGTGCCCATAAAAAGTCCACACAAAGAGTCCTGAGGCACAAAAATGACTTGAATGAAGTGTGGTGGTCATGAATGACCAAGGTTCATTGATAAATAATGACAAACAAGCCACATCCAAGGGAAATAATCACTGATCATCTGTTGTCGACCTTTCTATAGGACCAGGGTTCATTCAGAAAATGGTCACATTGAGCGTCAGCTGATAAGGCACAGTAAGTGCTTGAAATAACCTTTAGTGGACAAATGACATGTGAAGTGAGTGAGAAGTGAATGTGTTTGTGTCTGGAGGAAGAGGAGGGCCTCCACCTGCACCACGCCATGCCCGCTGGGCTGCCGAGGGGTCGGAGAAGGTGTGACCCCCATTAGAGTCAGGACGTGGCACCAGCCGGCGGGCTGCCCGGCTCATCGGATTACCGCAGCATGGAGCAACGGATCCTGTTTCTATTGATCTGCATAGGAAAAGGGCTGAGCTGGATGGTTAGAGAGGTGAAATTTAAAGCGCAGAGGTGCTTTGAAGGACAGTGGGTGGGCCTTTTGATGATGGGTGGATGTGAGGATGCAACACTGGACCGGGGGGCAGAGCCTGAAACCCCCGCCTCTAACCATCATCTTCTGCAGTGTCCTAATATAAAGGATATGACGGAGAGTTTGCTGCTGCTCCAGCTTTGTGCCCTGCGCCCTCCACTTGACGAAGATAAGAGAAAATATGATAGATTTAATTAATTGGGGGGAGAAAGAAGACGCTTTGGCTTTATTAGAAGAGTGTTTGCAGTTATAAAATATATATAAAACTGTTATTTTAATGGTTTTATCAGACTGCAATGTCTGTTAAGCAGCTGTTCCCACGGCCACTTTATCTGCTAAATTCTCAGAAAGAGCTGAAATGTATAGCTTTTTAATCTCTGTGATGTCTGAAAACAGGTTTTGCATTGGTTGCTAGGCTACTGATGTGCATTTGTTTTCACTTATTGCACACAGGACTACTGTACATGTCAGTATTTGCAGCCATACGTCCTACAACACTTATGGATCATTAAGAATTGGACATTTTTGCCACCCTGTTGTTGTTCGCCTGGGACGATGCACTCAGCCACCACAAGAGGGCAGCTGTGATCTTCTATTAGACCAGCTGTCTCTGTCCAGGCTTGTTTACATGCTTCTTGTCAGGAAAAAGATGCTTTTTTTTTTACCACACCAACATGCACACACACCAAACACACCTATCCTTACAGCTAAAGTAATCTCCCTTTTGTCCTCGCTGTCAGCCCTCTGACTCCCCATCCTCTCAGCCCAGTAATTGCTGCTGTAGCCTCAGTAACTCCTCACCCTATCAGATTGTCCTTGGCAGTTTATCCTCCTGAATTTGTCCAAAGCGCATGAGGCCAAATGCTGTTCGCTGAGCTTCAGATGACTCATTGGGATAATGTGGACAGACACCAGCAGAGTCCACGAGATTAGATGAGGAATGTGGTGGAGCTGCTGTGGAGAGTTGTGAGCCTCAGCAGCTTTGGTTCGACCGTCTGTATAATGATTTTATTTTATTTTTGTTTTGCCTCGAGCACCTTTACTTGCTTTGCTTCAGAATCTGGCACAACAGTGGACAGGGACTGAATTACGCGTCTCTACTTTTACACACATTATTTGACGCCAAAGTTTAAAGGGGCACGATGTAGTTTTAAGAGAAGAAATTCAAAGTCAGAATTTCAATATTTACAATATTAATGAGGTAAATAGGGGTCCCTGGAAGCAAGAAAGGTGGCAGGGTCCGCCAAATATAATAATATATTATTTTACAAAGTAAAACAGTATGAAGTTGTTTTGTCATGAAAACAGAGAGTTGGTTTATTTATTTTGTGTAGGCACAAAATAACTTTCTCCTCTGATTAAAAATGTTCTTCCCAAAAACTACATAATGCACCTTTAATTAAAGCATAGAGCATACCATAATGGTTCATATTTTCAATTTCAAAAGGCAAGAGAGCCTCCTCTCCCAATAGCTCGTGTTTATTTTTACATTGAGGCTCATTAAGTTTCCATCACCCTCAGCTTCCATTAAGGCTCCTCTGCTCATCTATTTGTAACTCAGCAGCCTCAGGGCAGGTAGCGGAGGTATGATGACATGGTTCCCCGAGCAGTGGCTTTCTCACTGAGTCCATTATTCATGTGAGACAAGCGCGGCTCCCTCTGGAGTGCCAGTCAGACTGCACCGTGCCACAGATTCCTGTAGGCGCCCTTCTCGCCATGCGCTATCTCCGGGTCGCAGCCTGACGCACTCGGGGAGGACGGTCATCCGCTGTCACACAGCCGAGGGAGAGAGAGAGAGAGAGAGAGAGAGAGAGAGAGAGAGAGAGAGAGAGAGAGAGAGAGGGCAAACTTTGCGTGATTGTGGTTGAGACGCTTTCACCTTGGCTTTCACCGAGCATACCTTCGCTTAAATCCCGAACATCCGCTGGATCCAGAGAGGAGGAAGAGGAGTGAGGAATCCCCCCTCAGGAGAGACAGGGGCTGCATCCTCTGAAGCCGTTCATGCCGGATAAAGTTTACGAGCAGCGTGGTAGAGGAGAGAGGATAAAGACTCAACTGCGCTCCTTTCGGTAAACTTATTGGGAAGTCGATTGGAAATGGGGACCTTGCGCGACCTCCAGTACGCGCTCCAGGAGAAGATCGAGGAGCTGCGCCAGAGGGACGCGCTCATCGACGAGCTGGAACTGGAGCTCGACCAGAAGGACGAGCTCATCCAGAGACTACAGAACGAGCTGGACAAATATCGCTCCGTTATCAAACCGGCAACCCAGCAGGTCCACAAGCAGAGCGAGCTGCACGAGCAGCAGCGGACCAAGAGGCAGGCGATTTCGGCCGAACCCACCGCCTTCGACATCCAGGATCTTAGCCATGTCACCCTACCTTTCTATCCAAAAAGCCCACAGTAGGTGTCAGAATATAAAACGCATTATATTCACTATTTTCTGTCTTATCTTGCGTTGGCCGCTGCGCTCCGGTGCAGGTTCATTCACCCTTTGTCACCTTTCTGATTCCTGTGCGTAATTTTACGTGTGGCGCAGCAGGTACGGCACCTGTAGCACATATGGATGAGGTGGTATTCTCTAACACACACACACACACACACACACACACACACTGAGAGTAGATAATGTGATAGGACAATTATGAAAATGAGAGAGAGAAAAATGATCAGGAAACTGTCATCAGTGACAGCTATCAATGAGATTATCAGAGCCCAGTGATAAAAGGCTGAATATCAATAATCCTGATTATAGCCCAACATGAGAGAGAGAGAGATTGAGATTAAATGCCATCCAGTGACAGGGAGTAATAGGTTTTAGAGCAGCTCTGCATAATGTACCAGTGTGTATTTTATACAAGCTGTGCCAGTGTGACAGGCAGTCTTAACAGGCTCTCTGTGCATGTTTACCTTATCATCTGTCTTGAGCTCGCCTGTCTCTCTCTGTCTGTCTTTTCAAACTCGAGCAAACACACTTCCACCTTTCCTGCTCAACTCGATCTGGTTCTCAAACTGGCACTAAAATAGCCCTGTGTTGTGAAATGAACCAGCCGTCTGTTGGGTTTGAACTTTAAGGTTGTGTTAATCTGAATCAGGACACTTTCTGTCCCCCCTGGTGGACAGGAAGAATATTTGCCAAAAAGTATACACATTTAGTAAAATTAGTACATTTTCAAAGCATTAAAATGCATACAAGATACTCAAGTCACCCAACATCAGATGATTGGAGTGTTCAAATTAAAATCATTGGCAGATTATTGACTTTAAATCCATCATAGCATCATCTGAAACGTTTCTATTCTCAGACTTTTGCGACTTTGCAGCGAGATCAGAATTGTCAGATCTGACTGTCATTATTCTGTCGATACAAACAAACAAAGCTCAGAGGATTTCATCAACAAAGATCCAAAAATAAAATGGATTATTCATCTGAGCAGAAAAGGCCATTAGTCTTTGTTATACCTGTCAGCTGGAAGTGTGTTAGAAAAAGCCAAAAAGCTTTTCTCGTGTGTTTCTTTGTCTCATGGACATAAATAAACGCCAGACCCCAGATGCGTTCGGAATGGCATATGAGGTTAACACAACAGTTTTCATCCCAAAGCTTTCAACTCTATGTTCCTGTTTCCATTAAGAGATTTCCCAAAGAGGGCTTTAGTGAAAAAACAAGACAAACAAGATTGCCGCAAGATTAATTTGTCCTGCTTTTTGATGTTTTTTTTTTAACCCTATGAACAATGTGATGCCCTGGCTGTAATCATCTGTCAGTGGTGAAATGGTGGTTTGAGATATGACAATGAGAGTAATGAGTGACAGCGGATTTGAATGATTGCATGATTCCTGTTGATAATCCTCACAGGGAATCTGAAAGGAAATTACATGGTGGCACTGAAAACTAACCAAGAGGTTGTTTGAACTTCCATAAAAGCCTCTTAACAACAGCTTCAATCTTCTGCCGAGCATCTGCTGCAGCTTTTCACACCCTCGGTCTGACATAGGATGATAATTGCGCACAATGTCTCTCTTCTAGTAAGCAAAGGAATTATGATTAAGAGGCAGACAGACTGTTGAATGCAGATGACTCGAGCTCAGGCGCAGTTCTCTTATTAGTTTGTTTGGACATGTGCGCTTCAGCAGCTCGCAAAAGTTCGCGTTTTTCTCTTGATACACTGCAATTTATTTGAAGCTATTGTTGTTTTTTTGGGACTTTTCCAATTCGTGTTATTTCTCGACTGAGAATAGAGTATTTCTTAAAAAAAAAAAAAGAAAAATACGCAAGTGCCGTCCCGGGATGAAAAATAGCTCCATTACATTTTCATCTTGTTTTGGTTATTGAAGCGTAGCAGTACTGCCTGTTGGATTTGGCCAAATGTTTATATTTTTCTTTCATTCCCACCCACTTTATCTTCTTTACAAGGCCCATAGAGCGTTCATTATACATAAGCTCTCCCTCTTTCTGCTTCTTATTTCCGTAAGCCTCTCCCACTTTTCTGCTACCCCTCTTCTTTTTTCCTCCTAAAAGAGCATATTTTCTCCTTTTAAGGAAGGCTGAACTTGCTCAGCCCCAAACTTCACTAGTGGATGAAGGCAAATATATCATCCTCACAAAGAAGAGGCCGGCAGATGTTTTTACAAGGGTCTGGTTGGTGCACGCTGCTCACTCAATGAGGCTCAAGTCGGGGGGTCCTGAAATCTCGCTGGTGTAAATATAACAGAAACAGGGTCAAGTAGGCAGATTTCCTCAATGGAAACTAATCACTATTTGTTCCTGTTAGTTTACAGAGCCCTGCTGTCTCTGGATACAATTAAGACTACTTTAAAGCATCACTAACTCAGTAAGAATCATTACAGAAAAAAAAAAAAACATCACTTCACACCTTTATTAAAGTTTACTCCCAAATACCTAATGAGAGCTGTCAACATTAAATCTGAATCTCCTCCTTGAGCAGTGTCTGCTGAAGAAAGGGAAGAGGGTTTGGGAAGCACAGTGCACATCTTAATATAGATTGAGGGGTGGGAATTTAAAAATAGGTTGAGCACCTCAGTCATTTCTTTTTTATTCCCAGGAGTAGCTTGTTCAGACTCTCAAGGGCAGGATAAAACATATCTAATGAGGAACCTTAAGATCACCACGGTTGCTCTGTTGGAGGAGCAGCTGCTCTGTGCTACAGTAGGTTTAAATCAGTTAAAATTCTGAAACTTTGAAACCCTTTCATGTTTCTCATATCTGTAAATTGTCTAACAAAAGAGAAGTTCAAAAATGACGCTGCAACACGAAGCAACCCAATTGCCAGAACGATGTTAGCTAAGTACGGTTCTGCAAAACCACAGATAAGTTCAAAACTAATGCTGATGTTTAGGTTTGATTTTGTATTTCTGCCTTATCACAATGCTGTGCTTGTGCTCTGCTTAGGTTCAGGTACAAATATCACTTGGGTAGGGTTAGGAGACCATTGTGGTTTGCCTTAAAATACCTGTTTTATTTGCCAAAAAAATGCCTGGAAATGGTCCGACTTCCTGTGAAAAATAGTCAGTTGTTGGTTGCCAGTAACGTGGCTGGTGATGGCCTATTCCTGTGAAAAACATCTGTGTTTGGTCACCATAAAAACATGCCTGGAGATGGTCTGAAATGTCCCCAGAGGCTTGGACTGCACTTGCTCTTTTTGGACGCTTTGTAGCTTGAAATTTTGCCACCACCGTCCCGTTCACCTGCTGATGTACCACATTTGGTACAAATGTCAACCTCAGATGTATCTGTGGTTTGCAGAAACGTTAACGGCTAACATTATATCCTGGTGACTGGGCTGCGAGAAGACAGTGTTTCGATATTTTGTACAGTGGGAGAAGAAACACAAGATTTTCTGACCGAGATTAATATGTCAATCCAGAAATATCATGTGAAATATCCCTGAGAAATCCAGCAGGAAGTTACTCTGTTCTACTTGTTTGTACTTAAGTAAGTCATTTGTTTCCCCCCCCAATAGATTGTGACAGCTAGCTAATGCTGGTCTGTAGTAATTTAGTTCCTCACTTTGATCCACAAACATCACTGCTGTCAGTAAAAGCAGCAGTTTCGGGATCCACAAGCCTCAAAGCCCTGTTTGAAAATTCATCACACTGTTGAATGCTAAACACAAACATTATGAGGATAATAGTGTCAGCGATATTTCAGCACGCTATCTGAGACCCACACCAAAACTCTTTCAGCTAATGGTGCAACAATGATGCACTTAAATGATCTGTAGTGTAAAGGTGTGCGAAGACCCAAATGTAGACACAGGCGAGGCAGGCAGGTAAAAGAAGAAAACGTGAGCTTTAATGATGAATCCAAAAGTCCAAAATCTCAAATCAAAAGAGTGAAGAAACCAGAAGCCACAGAGAACAAAGCAGGAACACTTAGGGCACATGAGAACCGGGGGACAGGCATAATTAAGAGATACAGGTGTATACACAAATGGGAGGGAAAAGACAAAGACAGGAAGTGGAAAGTCACAACAAGACACATGAGAATATAGCTACAAAATAAAACACGAAATAACCAAAAACCCAAACCATGATATGTAGATGGTGGTGAAGATAGAAATGTGTATTTAGCTGTGGAAGCTGCTTTCTCAGTGGCATCAGTTTCTTTTCAGATTTGATAATGTGTCTTTGGGATTTAATGCAGAAGCATGCAAGTGTCCTTAAAAGTTTTAAAAACCCACATATGCCCATAGAACTCAGTAAATAAATCTAAAAACCCTGGGCACGGCTGATATTGTATCAGGGCAGACATTGAGGTTTTGTTTGTGTAGCTGTGTTTGTGCAGATTGTGTAGGATGCTGCTGCAGGCTGAGAGCAGGGCAGAGAAGCCTGTGTGTGGTGGGAACCCTGCTACATAAATGCCCTCCAGGTTATCTGCTCTTTTAGCTATAAGCTCCTCAGGTGATCAGTTTCTGAAAAGGGCACCGAGCACAAAAAAAGGCAAGAGGCAGTTCACCAGTGGCTACTGTCAGGGGATCATGGAGAGAGCTCTCTGTCTTTTCTATGAATTAGAGTGTAAAAACTCCACTACTACTCAGTAGGAGGGGACTCCTTGTGGGATTAACCTTGATACATATAATTAACCCCATTCATCCAGCTGACACTCTGTCAAGACAAGCCACGCAGCACTCAGCCGAGCGGCTCTGACTCTGCTGATGACATGCTTCAATGATTGAGTGATCTTGACTCACTTGACATAGAGTCCGGTCAGATTTCTCTCCCATCTCTTGACACTTCTTTGTGTCCAAATCGATTCGGACTGACGCTCGCTTTGACGTTTTTCAACCCTCTCTGCGTCTGGCCTTCATTCACCTGTTGTTGTCAACACGTGGACACTTTGAATGAATAATTGTCCGCCAATGATTAAAATGATAATTTCACATAATGTCCCCTTTCATAATGTTGCCACATTACTGTCATTCGCCCTTGCTTTTCCTTTCAGCCCGCCTGAAAAAGTGCTCTTTCACCTGCACACAGTGCTGCACCTTGACAATTGCACATTAGCTTTACAGTTAGTCACGTTTTCTCCTTCCCTTGCATTGGCATTGCAAAAAATACTTACCTGAGGAATGCCCTAATGACTCCGCAGTCTGAAGGCCGATTTGGCTTTCAGAAAAGCATCTGTGAAAAGAAAGCATCTGCTTCCATTAGGCATGGATTTTTGCAATTTATTGACTTGTTCGAGCGTTTGCAGGGAATAAAAAGGCTTCACCTTGACATCTTTGAAATGGAGATATGTTTTTGAACAGCTGCTGTGCAGTTTGAGTGAGACCTTAATTGCTTTTGAAATTAGCAACATGCCAACCTGTTGAACTAGTCAGCATCCTTCACTTGCTTTTAAGGAATATTTTTATCTCTGCCAGACATTTGTGTCACACTATATTTGTTTTACCTTGTCTCCAGGTCTAAGGATCTGATCAAGGAGGCCATCTTGGACAATGACTTCATGAAGAACTTGGAGCTGTCTCAGATCCAAGAGATCGTGGACTGCATGTACCCTGTGGAGTATGGAAAGGACAGCTGTATCATTAAGGAGGGCGATGTGGGCTCACTGGTCTATGTCATGGAAGGTAAAAGCACACGGTAGAAAGAGTAGAATAACCCTTAAAGAAGAAGCATTTAATTACATAAAAGATAACATAAAATACAGTATGTGTTAATATAGTATATTAAACTGGCAATAGATATGTTTTTTTGCTTTTAAGGAGACATATATTGCTCATTTTCAGGTTAATCATTTTATTTTGGGTTACTACTAGAATAGGTTTACTTGCTTTAATGTGAAACAAAATCACACATCAGTTTTCTCATACTGTCCAGTGCTGCAACTCCCTTCGTCTGAAACGCTCTGTTTTAACTCCTGTTTCTTTAAGGCCCACCCTCCCAAATACTCAGTCTCCTCTGATTGGTCAGCTCACACATGCCTGAGCCAGCACCACTAACAACAACAGAGCAGCTTTGCTAAATCAACTCTTACGTGCCAAACTAGCCATAAGGCATACAGTATGCTAATGTGTGACTCTGTGACGTAGTGTGATGTCACAAAGTCATGGAATTAAAGGCGGGGCTACTGACGAGGCGTTTCAGCTTTATTTTCTGTGGGAGAGAGGAGCTTCTGTTGGTGTTTTAACTTTCAAGAAATTTTCCATGCACAAGAGCACGTATAAAACATAGGAAACAAACTAACAAGCATAGTACGTCACCTTTAACTTATCATTATAAAATAAATGTTGCTTTCACAATAGAATCAGCGTTTAGATTGATTCCCTATAAACTTCACTTTCACTATGAAACTTTGTCTGCCACTGTGCACGAAATCTCCCTGGAAAGATGAAGGCTGACAGATGATCCAGTCAGGCCTTCATGTCTCTATTATAGACTCAATGAATGAATAAACTCACATTTTGTCCACTGTTGTTGGTAGTTGTGACTCTGAGGAAAACTACTTTAAGTGTAAGTGTAATAGCATAAGTATATGATAAGTTAACTGGATCTGTCGGGCTGTGCCTGGAGATATTAAAGAGGATTGTCGTGACAATGAAGGAAAAGAAATGAAAGAGCATTATTGATGAGTTTCTGAAGGGCGATGAGCTTAAACTCAAAACTACGACTCTGTGATGCTGTATGATTCACTCACATCCCATTGATTTTATTTTGAGTGATGCTGTGTGCCTGCTGTGTCCTTTATGGTTTAGCTGTATTGTTTCAGCATGTGGTTTCTAGATTCCTTTTTTTTTATTAGTATTTTTTTTTTTTATAAGAGCACAGATGATACAGAGTGTGGGAGCTCTGATGACAGGAACAGCAGCACAACGTTCCCGCTCCCTGGAGCTGATGGGATTTGTGGAAAGGGCATTCTTGCTCCATGATTTGTGACAAGCGACAGTGCCATCAAATGCTTGGAGATCCATTGTCCCTGACAATGGATCTGACCTCAGGGAAAATAGCCTCAGTCAATGCCTGCACATTATAATTGAGCATTATGTAGAGGCGAACTTTGACATTCGGAGACAAAACACAGATTGAAATATAGAAATATTGAAAGTATAAATCCTCAAAAGCTAAACAACATGGCAGAACGAAGTGAGAGAGAAAGAGAACAAAGAAAGTGTGATGAATAAAGCTGGAATCTTTTGTTGGTATATATTTTGTTGGTGGCATTTAAAGGTTAATATTTTTCTGGGAAGACGACTACTGGTATTGATTGCTGCTCCTATTGTTTCATTTCGGCCATTTGATTATGGGGCGGGCAAGACATTTCCTGGACGACCCATTCGGCTAAACATTGTTAGGAATAGATCTGTGGGACTAAAATAAGAAGACAGCAATTTTACTAAACAAAGGAATAATTTTTGTTTAGTTTATTTCTACCACAAATCTATAACTCTATGAGAGTATACTCTCCAGGCAGAGGGAAGGTTGGATATTTCACATCTGAAAGGACTCCAGAGACAGGCAGCATATCTATCTGGATACCCGTAGAAGTATTATGGATGCTTTGTGTCTTCATCTGGTCTTTAGTGAGTTACTGTGTCTGAATTCAAAAACCTTTTGTGGCGCATATAAGAACTGTGACTTTAAAGGTTATTGTGTTAGGGAGATGACTCAGTCATATTGATCAGTACAATAGCTGTGGTCTTTTACTGTGTTTTGGATCAATAAAAATATTTGACAGTTTACTCAGAAAGTTATGTAGAGGGACAACTGTCCCAGAAGCTTTAAATAATCACGTTTTGGGGAAAATTATTGGATGCAACAATATAACTACAATAAAGAGGTGCATGTGCAATTTTAAGAAGCACATATTCAAAAAATTATTTGATGCATCTACAAATCTACCTACGTGGGGTTTTATTTTTTAAAGCAAGCTGATGTAGTTCTGTTGCGAGGAAAGAGCCGTCCAAAGGTCCATCAGTCTGACATCCTTTATACTTTTACCAAATGTAATCACAAGACAGCACAACTGGAAGCTTGTACATATTCTGCATGAAAACAGTGAAGGCCAAAAGCTAAGTTTAATTAATGAACTTACTGGTGCATTCAGATCAACTCAGGCGTAGCTTAGTGAGAAACTTGGTACCGCTAGCTGTCTGGCTACTAGCCAAAGCAAAAACAACCTAAAACATAAGGAATCCCAATTTGTCCTACAATCCCCAATCTTAGTACCTAAAGGCAGAGTAAAACACCTGGTTGTATTAATAGGTAGGTGGGTTTTGTTTATTACTGATCTAGTAGAAAGAATGCCAGTTTTGAACCGTCTCAAGGGGAAACACATATCAGCGGGGGAACGGACTGTGAGTGAATGTCTGTCCTGTCACTCTTGTTTTACCTCTGTGTCTGTCCTTCATCAGCACGGTTTCTTTTTCTTTTGCAGTGTAGCGTTTCCACAGTTTTCCCAGTTCTTCCAACGTTACCTGCGGATAGTGACCGGGGAAAACAATGCCTCTCCCTATGAAAGCTTCATTTTGGTTGCAAAATGTCAGGCTTACTTCCTTTGTGGCATAATTCAACCCTCATATTCTTTGAAAAATCCAGTCAGGTGGCAAACTGAACAGCATAGCGAAAACGAGGCTTACAGGTTACCAATATATATGCGGATGGTGTCATTTTTCTATAGCCATTACACTGTCCATCAGTATTTACTTCAGATGATAAGTCAAAGCAAACAAGTTGTCTAATGCCAGTTAAGTAGGTTTTAAATGCAGGACTTTTACTTGTATTGAGTATTGTTGGATACTTTTACTTTAGCACAGGATCTGTGCACCTTATCCACCATCCTTTACATCCCTGTTGCAAGAATGATGTCATTTGTTGCCCTTATCTGTAGACTGCAGCGAGAAGTCAGATATGTAAAAAGTCCTACATGTAACTGGCATTATGCAAATGAAATGCAAATTACAACTGTGGCCTGTACTACTGTGACTTTTGGAATTTGTGGAAGTATTGGAGGCTGTAACAAAATGAGAGATTGTATTTTTATTTCACTTTTAGCCAAGGAAAGAAATTATAAACCACATCCTTAGTTATTACATCATCGTTACATCAAGCAGATGTTGATCCGATGGTCTGCTCGTCTGTAGGTAGTACGTTGATCTGAATCTCTCCCTGTGACGAAGGCTGTGAGAAGAAGTTTGTACCAGAGGTGACTCGTCATGATAGGGCACAATTGAGCAAGTGTTACACTGACATGATGAATAGGTTCCTCTTGAGCTCAACAGAAAGAGAGGAACAAATGATAGGAATCTGTAAGAGAAATAATTGTTGAGGGGCTCTGTGATTTCCTCTCTGACAGTGATAGAGGAAAGAGCTGTAGTGTAATTGGAAATGTGGCTTTAATTCAACAGTGGTCATATGCCACTATTATCAAATGTGTGGTTTATTATTTCACATTTTCAAATCCTCAGTGGAGGCTTTACATATTTATCTCCAGTGAACATCTTTGGCTCCACTTTCTGTTCGCCTCCCTTTTGTCAGCTTCCCTCTGGTGTCCTCGTGTGTCCCTTGTCTGCCGTTTTCACCCTAACCATCCACGGCCTTGGCTCGTTTTGCATAAAAAACAAATGTTAAAAGCGTCAGCCTGAGGGGCGATGACTTTGTGCCAAGGTCTGTGAAAGCCCATCACAGACTGTGACTTTTTAATCCAGCCTGACAGTACGTCTGACTGTGCCCTGCCGTGTCAAACACACACTGTACATCATTTTCTGAGCAAATGAAGTGTTAGCTGCTCGGGCAGTACAGCCATTTTTATTGAGGCTTGGCAGGCTAATCATTAACGTTTTGCCATGGGGCTGGCAGTGTTTATCATGGATCTTGTAACCATATGAGGCATAATTAAACCACACTAGTACAAAAAATGTAATAGTCTCACTTTGAATATAACATTTTATTTTATGAGAGCATATTGTAACTTATTCTCTCCTACAGAGAGATTAGGCTGTTATTATCTTCAGAAACACTTCAGTGTATTAAGCTGCTGTTGCAGATGCACCTGATAATTAAAGATCAGACAGAACAGAATGCATCCTGGCGCCGGCGTGCTGCTATGATGAGGCTGCCTGCTTGGCCGTCGCCGCCTTAATGAATGTTTGCTGTATTATCGTCGCATCCACTGGGCTGTAACTGACACCGGCCCTCCTTAAAGTACTGATTGCAACTGAGCCAAAAAGCTCACGTTTCCATGGAGATGAGTGAGGATTTTTGATTGGCCGTGTCAGCCGCGAAGACCCGTACAGGTGGCTAATGATGATAACTAGTTTAATCACATCCAATTACTATCAAGTACTTCCTCGCCAGTAAAACCCTCATGATTTCTTTCGTAGTCATTCTTCAACTTAATCGTATGAAGCTATGTATGCTAATACAGCTATGTAGCTCTGGTGCTACCTGTCCTCTCGGGACATTGCAGGAGTGCTGGTGACAATTACGAGTAAGCTCGTTAAAGGTGTAACAGAGCCTAATCCTCAGCTTTGAGAATAGATGTGAATAGAGAATAGAGAATTAGTTTGGATGGCATTAACACACTGAATACTGGGCCTAGACCAAAATACAAATCTATGTAGAGCGCATGATCGGTTTCGTCTGATTTTTAATGAGATAAGGTGATTATTGTGCCTGTCGGCTGAGGAATCTTAAAACGTTTGTGTTGTCCACCAGAAAAAGCTCATATTTAAATACTGGACATGAATCTTGGGAAGTGACTGACCTGTCTAATCTGAAAGTAAGCTCCAAAATGCTTATCTTCAGGGCTGCAAGTAAGTTTTCCTTTGTCCAATTATTAATGTTTCATCTAGAAAATGTACGAAAAATAAATAATAATAAGATTAAACCTTTCCATCACAGTTTCCCACTGCCTAAGCAGAGGTATTTAAGTTGAATGTTTTCTCCCACCTGTAGTCCAAAACCAAGAGACTATGTTGCCGAGACAGTGACTTCAAATGTTGGCATTTAGAATAAAATTTGGCTTTGAAAACTTGAATTGAGAAACTGGAATTGGAGTTGTACGGTAATGACTTTTTTTTCTTTTCTTTTTACGCTGAAAGTTTTTATTTCAGCTTCATCTTTCTGTCATCATTTCAGGGTAGGCTGTTAGAAATGAGCAGATGGCCTCCTGGTTGTTTGTAAAAGACAAAGAGAAACAGAGTTTACATACCTGCGGTGTGGGAGTTCCATGTGAACTCATCATAAAAGCCACTGCTGAGAGCATTTGGGGCATTTTGGTTAAATTGCCCAAATGATTAAGTAATTATTAAATTTGCTGCTGATTTCATTTCTGTTGATTGATTAATTGATTATTTGACAATTTCACCTCTGGTTTTGTTTAAATATTGCCCTTGCGACTGTGAAGTATAATTGTTTGGTATTTCTGTATCTGCAGTTGGATGAGGAAGCTGAAGTGAACGTGTTTCTTCAGTTTGACAACTTTATCGCAATAACAGGATGTATTTGGAGGATCTCCTGTCTAGGTTCCCTGTTGCTAACTTTCTGTTTATATTTGAATATTTACTTAATATTCCTACTTTGTCTCGTACATGCCGTCCTGTATGAGAAACAGGTGCATTAAAAGAAAAAAATAAACTTCGCCAGGAGGATGCGGGCATACGTGATGCTGACTCTGAATTATGTATATTTTCTTCCATTTGTTATCTTTTAGGAAGAACTAGCTCTCTGGCCTCCCTGTATATTTTATCAGTTTGACTTAGTGTACAGGCTGGGCAGACAGAAGAGTGAGGAGGAAGAGCGGTGATGTTACAGTGTGAGGCAGCTCCTAACCCCCAGTGCTCACACTACATTGACAGTTTCTTTGACAGGTTACACTCTTAAATGCAGCCATTCTGCACTGTGGACCATTTTATCCACGTGCAGGTGTTCAGGGGATTGAAGAATACGCCCGGGATTTGACATTTTCTCAATACAAATTGGTTTGAGTCCCAATTATTTTATCTGACCTGCCGTTAGGTAAGGCAAATATAATATTCTGACAGATTTCTCCAAGAAGATGTTTGAAGTGAGGCTTAAATAGCATCCTTTAATGTATGAATGACAGAAAGCAACAATCCGCTGTTTGGAGGCTCCTTCAGTTATTTTCCTTTTCCTGCTGCTTTTACTGAATAACAATGTTCACCTACAGTGGCTCAATATTTCTCTCATAAGGGGAGTATCTACTGTTTTCTTGACTCTTATGATATGACACTCAAGATATTTGTGTGTGGAAGCATCAGATGCTGATTTGTTTGTGTGTATGTCTAATTAAATATAAAACAATACTGGGAGATGAGGGGCAGGTGTCTGTTTACATATCATTTCATGGCATAATTTATCCTGTGATAATCCCCTTTAGTCTGCTAGCACCTTATCGCCTCTCTATCAGCTTGTTCTCTACCTTACAGGCGGACTTATTAAAACCTGACATGAAAACTGATCTCCATAGCGCCTCAGCGTTCACTATTTTATTTGTTTTTATACTTATTAGGGAGCCCTTGATGAAGTCTAACAGCTCTTCAACCTAAATTGTCTTAATTAACTAGGCTCCAGCCAATATTAGTAGTGTCATTTGAATATGATATTTCAACATGAAATATTCATATTGTATTTTTTTCTGTTCTTGCCTTGTCAAGGCTTTTAAACAGCCGTGATTACAGACTCCTTTCACTCGTATTTTGACTGTAATTAATTTGTCAAAATAGGAACAAAACACACAATAAACAGAGAATTTGTTTGATATTGTGACAATATTGTTATCATGAATTCTTCATGCCACGATAATTGTGTAGTGAAAATCTGTTATGCTGACAGCCGTAGCGGCAATGATTAGCTGATGGTTGATAGGCCGGAGGGACGGGGGGAGGGACGCTCTGCTGGGCGCTTTTCTGTCTTTGGTTGTTATGTCTTCACTTGGTTAGGTTTAGGAATGTGTAGGCTGATGAGTTAACAGTTTGAATCAGGCACAGAAGCTGTATTATGTGTAGCTTCTTTTTAAATAAGCTACACATAAACACACGCCTAAACACAGTACTTCGGCTGTTGCAGTCCCTCCTGCTGTTGCTCTTCTCGGGTAATGCTCGTCCTTGGAGCCACTCTTTGCGTGCCTCTGTACTAGAGGACTGGACAGGCTGAGCGTCTGAAGCGGTGTGTGTGGGCAGCCCTGCTGCGGTCTCTAGCCCATCCACTCTGCCTGCCTTGCCCAGAGACACAGCTGCGAGCCAAATAGATTGGTGTGTTTACCAGAGAAAGTAGAGCTCACAATCTGCTGAATCACCACCGCTGCTAGCTGTTTGTTTAAGAAACCAACTGCATAAAAAACAGAATCAGTGAATAGATTGCACGAGCCAGATACAGTTGAAACCCTCTATGCTGAAATCTCTTCAGCGCTGCTGTAAGCGTCCTTCCCTCGTCCCTCTGGCCCACCCATTCTAACTTTTTTGATAATCGATTGACCATTTCAGTCATCTTTCAAACAAAAGTGTCAAAACACTTGCTGGTTCCAGCTTCTTAAATGTAATCATTTCCTGCTTTGATTTGACATTTATGATGACAAAACGAGCAATTTGAAGATGTCGCTTGTGGTTCTAGGAAATGTCGATGGGCATTTTTCAGGATTTCTTTGACATTTTATAAACTACAGTAATGGAATCGATTAATCGAAAAGTCGTGGAAATCTCAGATCAATCAGTGCTCAGTACTCAATACTACTGGCCAAGAGAACCAACTAGTCTACCGGCTGACTGAGTATCGAGCCAGTTTCCTAAAGAATCTGTAAGAGCCAAATTGAATAAATGTCTGTGTCTGGGATTTTGACAGCAGTTACGGTTTAAAGGACTCATGTCCTTGCTGTGCTTAAGGCTGGAGTCCCTCTGTGCTCACTGGCCAATGAGGCAGGATAAAGGGAGATGGGCTCCTCTCCCATCTTGAGCAGAGCATAGAGATGTAATCAACAGGGGCACCTGAGTGTGACTCAGTGTCAGAGGTGTAAAAAGACACGATACATAAAGCAAATTAGTCTTAACTGCTGCTTCTATTATTGCTACTCCTACTGCAACTACTGCAGCAACCGTTGTTAATGAATTACAGCTGATCTTTGTCATTATATTGATATATTTGCATATTAATAAGCTGATATGAAAACAGAGAATGCATCAGGCTACAGAAACGTGAGTGCACAAACCCACTGCACTGCATTGTTGCCTGGCAACTTAACTAATGTGGCACAGCAAAGTAAAATGTTGAGGCTCACAGATTTTGGTTTGATTGGCCCCGGAGAATACAGCATGTAGCCAACACTCGGGACATCAAGTGTTGCTCAATGTATCTCGACAACACTGTACAGCTGCCAATTTTAAGTTAATAATGACCCCTAACCTCCCGCTGAGGCTCAGACTCACCACTGCAGCAGAAAAGGCGTCACAGGGAACTCAATTTCAGCTACAGGGACTTAAATCAAATGGAACTTTGCCTCTGTGTGTGTCTTTGTGTTCTCTCTTATGTAACATGACATGCAATACAATTACTACCATGAGATTGAGTCACCTATAGCTGGCCCACTTCAAGGCCATCGGCTTTCATGATAACTCTACTGAGGTTCCTGGAGGAGGTTTATTAACGTGTCATCTGGGGAAAAGGTGAGGGGTCTGTAATTGGATTGACATTTAAACACTCTCCAGTTACATCACACACATACACACATCAAAAGTGAGTCAGGATCAGGTGTTATAATGTGGTCACCCTGAGATCTTCCTACTCTAATGATGAAGAAGCAGACGCCTCATTGACCAAGCGGCAAGTTATTGAATTAAATATGTCTGCTACCTCAAATGTCACAGAGGGATATATCAACATACTAATTTACCTACACCTTTCTAAGTGTATACACCTACAGTAAGTGTATGTGTGTGTGTAACAACTCTTTTTATTCACTTTGCTGACAGCATTGTTGATGCAGCAGACATGAAAAATCTATAATCGTGAAAGAGCCTGCACAATATATATATTTTTA